>NW_028277465.1:1350074-1687592 GCF_059751315.1 Micrasema longulum | reverse complement strand
ACTTCTGAAGTCTCTCTCTGAGATTTGATTTACGAGCTCGCTGAGTCATCATCTCTAGTATGGTTGCGATTTCAAGACAAATAGCACCCTTAAGTTAGTTAATTAAAGTGAAGCTAAAAACTCAAGTTGAAACAGGATTCCTATGTTAATTAGTATAACTGTATTATTTTTTTCTGTTTTTCTCTTCATTTGGTATAATTTTAAAAAAATAATTCACATTTATGTTTACTAAAATAGTACACTGGGTAAAACTGATTAATTTACGATTGTATGTTTATTTCTAAATTGCTAGATTGTACTTATGTATGTTTATATATGCGAGTGCGTGTGTGTGTACATATGTATGCATGTGTATGTGTATGTTTGTATGTATGTGTGTATATATATGTGTATGTGTATATGTATATTTGTAACATCTAATTTCACCACTACTGTCATTGGGCTCTCCTCGTCTATTGTGGTGCAAAAAAAAATTCAATAAAAATAAGAATAATTGTGATAATTATATAACTTCAAATGTACAAAAAAAAACAGTGTGAGCCACAAGCATTAGAGCTAGTCTCTTTTTTGTAAAGATACAGCTTTGAGTTTTACTGAATATTTAAAAGTAAATTATAAGAAAAAAATAAACAGGTATCATTTTATGTAACCCTATTGATAAATAAAAAAATATAATAATGATGTGCATTTTAATATTTAAACACGAATTTTTACTCAATTTGAGAGGTAAAAACGTTATTATAAGTTATGTATGCACAAAACATTTGTTATTTTATGTTTATGTTGTTAACAATTTTGTTCAGTAAATAAAAAAACTAGGTTACGTTTTGATATAAAATATAATTAGGGTTGTTGATGGTTGGAATAAGCTGCCACAGGAGCTGATCTCAATGGGTTCGAAAATGGACTAGATTTGTTCCGGAAAAGTCAAAGTGCGCCAACAACAAACTTTTGTTAAAACAGATTTAAGCATATTAGCTTCCAGCTTCTCGCTTAAAATTAATACAACAATATTTATAATATTTTCATGGTCTTTATACAGATTTCTTTTTTTCACAATATTTGAGTTTGTCCAAATGTTCGTAGACAAAAGACTGGATTTCACCCCCTCAGGAGTGTAAATGCTGTAAATGCCTAGACTTCCATATTCCCTTATTTAAGGTATTCTCCATCCCTGTTGTAATTTGTTAGATTTCTTTTCTTTTGAATATTTTTTTGGTCTGGCTGTAATTGCTTGTGGCAAAAACTCTAATTCTTCTTCTTCTTCAGCCTTTTTTCCCCCTTTGTCCGCAACTGCTAGATATAGGCCTTTTCCATGTCCATCCATTTCTTTCAGTCGGTTGCTGCTTGCGGTCAATTTTAACCCCCAACAGCGGCTATGTCGTCAGACTATCATTTTCGAGGTCTTCCGACGCCTTTCTTATTCTTCTAAGGTCTCCATATGAAAATTATATGGGTCCATTTTGTGGGGTCTTGTCTCGCAACATGTCCTGCCCATTGCCATTTCAGTCTTGCTACGCAATCCATGATATCCGCTATTCTGGTTTTGTTCCTTATATCAAGATTTTTTACTCTGTCTTTTAGGCTTATACCAATAATGGATCTTTGCATGGATTGCTGTGTGCATTTAAGCTTTTCTGCATTTCTTTTTGTAAGAGCTATGGTATCTAATGCGTACGTAGGCACTGGCAGTATATATGGTTAATATGTTTTCTTTTTCACTAAAACTTCGCTATTTAACCATATATGTATTTTTTCAACAAAATTTTGCGTTCGTCTAAATGTTTGTAGATGAAGACTTAATTCAACTTCCTGGGAAGCTGTTTATATAAACATATTACAACAGAGATGAAGAACTCTTTCTTTTCTTCGTTCTTCGTCTCTTTTATATTTTTTAGTATATTTAGACAGGTTTAATATTTTTGTATAATATATAAGAGAAAAATATTATGTAAGAAATAAGAAGGTTTATTTTTATTTAACAGTAATTAAAAAATTAAGAAAAGAAAATAAAATATGTAAAAAAACATTTAAAAAAAGGGTAACAAAATATCTCATAGAAAAAAAGAGTTCATATTTTTAGTTAGAATCTAGAATAGTGCGTGTTTTTCAAAAGAAGAAAAATTTTGAAAGCTTGGGATTAACGAAATATTATCAGTAAAAAGTAATAAAAAAATTTTGGGCCTATAAAATATATATCTGTGCTAACCTCGTTTTACAATGTGGTATTTCTAGCACACGAATCCTTCTTAGACTTGATTTATTTGAATTACTTGAAAATATTTTTTTTGTCATTGTTTTATTTTATGGTATATATCATAATATTGCAGCCTATATGGTGGTTAAGACACTTGACTCGAGCGCGGAAGGTTCTTGGTTGAATTCCCGATGAGCCCAAAAAAATTAATGCGATTTTTCTCAAGTATGGGTATTCTATGCTGTTATTCACCACTGTAATTGAGCCTCCTGTCCTTTTGTGGTGCAAAAAACAAACAAAAAATATTTTTTAAATATTATTATACTACCGCAACCGGTGTAAGATCGGCGTTTTTATAAAAAAAGTATAAAAAATTCTTATGAAGGCAAACAGACATATCAAATAGAGTTTTATAAGACTAAACTCTGAAACGTGATTTTGTTGAGAAAATCATTTAAGATGGAAATGTTATAAAACTAAAACGCTGATGGACAAGATGTCAAAACGCGTTTGAGTTAGGACAGTAATGGGTATTATAATACAACAACGCAATAGGCACACCCCACCAGTAGGGTTACCAACCCTCTCGGAATAGGGAAATATCACATACTACGAATACCGACAAAAATATGTGAAATGGATTTAGAAAAATGAATAGAGATTTAAAAATAAATATGGATATTGTAAGAAAATGTTTTCATGTATAACCTTTAACCCTCCTTGCCTGGTGATCTGTAGCTTGTACACATTGCCTCTAATAACTATAATACCTTTATAAATATTGGGTTCAGATTTTCAGTATTCCTCCATTGTGCATTTACGTATCGACTGAAATAATTTGTTATTGAATAATAAGTACTTATTAGGCAAGAAAAAAGCATTTTATCGGAAATCGGGAATAAATAACAAATCTCATCAAAAGTATACTCGCAGCATACTGATAACACCTGGCGTTACTCGTCCACTACATGTCCAGTCACGTAGTTCAGTACTAGCTACTTTGTAGCTCTCGGGAAGTTGGCACGGGTGCACGTTTCGCCCGAGTACCTGAGCGATAGCGATACCCAATGGTTTTATCATGTTTTCCGCAGTTATATTTGAAATATTATCATCGTTGAATTTAATTATGGTTAATTAAAGCCATTTCCTATATATGTTCTATTTTTCCCTTTTCAAATCTCTTATTTTTTTTATGTGTAGTAACTACACAGCACCGTAACGCGCGGGTGTTTTTAGAACAGTAAGGGAAAGGTTAAAATAAAATTGTCAAACAACATGTCTCTACGAAAATGCTACATGTTTGGCTTTGACAATGCGGAAATTTATCCCCACGGGAAATTATATACAAAAAACGCGCGGTAAAAATTAGACCATAAATTTTTACCGTAAAATTTCTTAAATATGTACGAAAAAAATAAAAATAAATATTTTAATAAAAACGCACTACTTTGAATGACGTCACTGGTTCATATGAACCATCTAATGAAATAAGAGCATTGAGGGATATCCAGTTTGGTCACCGTAAACGAACCAATCGGAAGAACTGTCATAGAACAACCTTTGACGTCACACGCGGAGTTATTTCAGAAATAAAAAACATTTTAAAATCATAGCGCTGATAATATGATATATGAAAATAGAAAAATATAAAATTTTGGCTTAGTTTAATATTTTATTAAGAAATAAAAAATAAAAAATAAAAAAAGACACTGAACTTCCTCATTGTTACGTCAAGATTAGTGACGATGTTCAATTTAAATATAAACTGTCACAAATTTCAAAATTTGACCGAATTGTGGAGTAATAGGGGTGTGGCTAATGCAATGAACCGTTTTAGCGGGAATTCAAAACTTTAAAAAAAAAAAAATGTTTTATACTACAATTAAGTAAAATTTTTTTTAATGACAGTACCTCATTAACCCTATTAATTTAAAATTGCAAAAAAATATGTTACAATTCCCTTTTCAGCGATTTTATTATTTTTTTTATATTCCGACTCCAGGAATGCAGGTTAAACCTCCCAGAATCGATTTTTCGGTGATTCCTTTTTGTCACAAGAAGTTTGTGATGTTGTGGTGAGCGAAATAAATTGGGGAGATGTTGATAAATGAAAAAATATGAAGATGAATATGGGAAAGAAATAAACACGTTTCTTAATTAATCTCAATCGCAAATACCGCAGCTTAGCGTGTTTTGGACGTAGTAAATTATCTTATGTAATAAAGTTGTATAAAATTACTGATCAAATGTGTCTTATTTAAAATGTACGTTTAGGGTTTTATGGTGTTACTGTAGGCAGTTGGACTCAAAAGTACAGGTTTAAGAAAAGATATCTAGTTTTTACTTTTTTTTAAAGTATTTTGAATTATTTGAATTTGATATATTTTATTTTATGAATTTTTTTAATTTATTCATTTATTATCATTATATTACATATACAAAATTATAATTAATGTAAAGTTGCTTTGACTGTCTAACTAGGGTTATTTACCCCGTTCTAAGACAGTCAAAAAAATATAAAAAACAGTAATTAATATATAGAAACAGTTATAAAGATACAGAACAAAGTGAAAAACAAAGTAAAAAATGGAGTAAAAACATGGTAAAAAATGAAGTAAAAACATAGTAAAATTGTAGTAAAAACATAGTAAAAATGTAGTAAAAACAAAGTAAAAATGTAGTAAAAAAACGAAGCAAAAAAAATGCACGCACACTTAATATAAAGTAGATGTTTTTATTTAAATTTATTTCAACAGAGAGGGAAACCATTTTTGAGAAGGGAATATGGCAGCCTCCGTGGTGTAGTGGTCAAGACGCTTGACTCACGCTCGGAAGGTTCCGGGTTCGATTCCCGGTGAGAACACAAAAATCAAAATGAATTTTTCTCAAGCTTGGGTGTTCTGTGATGAAATTCACCACTGTAATTGGGCCTACTGGCCTGTAGTGGTGCAAAAATAAATGAAAATGAAAATGAAATGAAAATGAAAAAGTCTAGGCATTTACAGGGTCTATGACCTGTCATTGGCTGGTTTAAGTGGCCACATTACACACTGTGTAACATTCACCATTCTGCCCATGTTTGAACATCCACATTTCCTCAACTCTTCCGTCTGTTGACTTTTGTGAAGTAAAAGAGCTGAAACCTTTATCACGTGGGTGAGATTCATCCGGCTGAACCAAATCACCTACTAGGCAACGCCTGAAAACAATTTTCCAACTTGTATACTTCTTCTTTTACCATGTAGTAATTCAACAATGCCAGTCTGCAAGCATTTGGACATAATCAAACATTGTTAGATGTTTTTATTTTACTATACATATTTTTGGGCGATCGAGTTGGCAACCTTACCTTCTAGAGCAGTGGTGGAGTGATCACAAAGGCATTTTGTCTTTGAAAAGAAATGAGATTATCCATTTGCGATTAGAATCTCTTTACTTTTCCGAGCTTTTTTAATCTTCTTTGCTTTTCAACTATTTAGAGGAATGTCAGATACAACGTTTAAGAGTTAAAGAAATGAAAAGTATCAAAAACAAGTAATGTTTATGAAATGAAAGTCATGCATTCAAAGGATAATATATACTTAACCAAATTAATTCATAAGAAGAAAAGCGCTCACCACTTTCCCGAAACTGTTCATAACGTTGTCTTACTTTAGTTTTGCATATTCGTTACCAATTTTTTAAAACGCCACTTTTGAATTATTTTTTTTAATGGCTTCATTCTGTACGGACATATTAAGTTCTTTCAGTACAATAACCCAGCAAAACAGTATTTTTTTTCGATACTATGTAAGTCAATTAGCTAAATGAGTTACTTTTCGCCCAATTCGCCTCTTACAAAATGTTTTTGGAATGTTGTAGTACATTTGGTTAAATATAAGCTATTCGTCACGGGTTTCGTCGTGCTACTGACATTGACAGACTGTCTTTCCTTGCTTAGAGCTGAACCCTAATTTATAAACAGAACAGGGTTATTTTACACTGGTAGTAACGGGAAATTACGAGGTCCAAATTATTTTATGAATAACATAATTATATGTTTGTAACATATGAATATACATACATGTATGTACAAACATATGTAAACGTTCAGTTTTAGTGCAATAATAGAAAAACGTTTCTTCAAAAAACAAAATACTTTACAGCCTTCAAATATAAATATATTATACACGATGTCCGCTGGTAGATTTGACACTTACATGTTAATAATATCATATGAATGTAGTTATGCAGAAAGCAGCCTGCCATAGGAAAGTGAAACTGAGATAATAGCACTTTAGTGAAAAGAGTGAATAATCGAATGAACACGACTGTTGGAATGTTTTTGACTTTAACAAATGAGAAAACAATAAATACATAAGTTTTTTTTTTATTACAAAAAAGAATCTTTAAAAAGATTTGACCAGTTTTAATGATTTTTAAAGTGCCGTAAGATTTTTCTAGTGCTGTGGGTGTTTTCTGCAAATTGAGAAATGGCGTTTTTGTGATTGACGTCAATTTCAGAATGTGATTAATACAGTTTTTTGTATGAAAGCAGTCTAGTTTTTAGCAGAACATAGAATGAACCTTACTGCACCCATAACATCAATATCAATTTTTTTTTATTGTGGACTGGCTGTTTTCTGCATAATTTCGTTTATATAATAATGAAATAATAAACGTAATTTATATATTTTCATAATAAAAAAATGTAGATTTTGAAAATAACATTACCTAGATGTTTTCCATTTTGTTGCAAAAACTCTTGCAATCGAGACCGTGAATTGGCAAAAACTCTCTCGCATAAATCTAGACTGATAGGTCTTATCTCACATGGGGTATTTTCCTGTAGGGCACTTATTGTTGAAAGCAAATTATTGAACACGTGAGATTTTAGATAGAACTTTTAGAATAAATCACACAAGTTTCGATTAAATGATCTTACGAGCCAGTTTATGTCATCAAATGCTCATTCAATTGATCAATGCTCAATTGGTCATTGGTCCTTTAGCGGTGTATGCTGAAACTATGTATATCCCGCCAAAATTCTTATTAAAATCATCATGTTCCTTTTTTTATATTATAAGTACTGCACTAATTGTTGGCCCGCCAAAATTCCTCATTCATGTAGTTGTCAACTTTAAAAAGGAATATTTATTTTATTAACATAAACGGCAAATCTGCCTTATACAAACATTTTTAATACTTCATATTTGGCTTAATAAAAAAAAAACATAAATTTCCTTAATTTACCCGAAATTTATATAAAAAAAAATTAAACCTAAAAATAATATAAGATTTGATTAAACTTCTTAGATTTTCACGGCCGTTAAGATGCACAATAAGTTTTTCTGGGTTGTTATGCCGTGTGTCGTTCGTACTCTCTACCGACGTTTCGGATCGCGTTACAGCGTCCATCATCAGGGTTGATGTTATTTGTGTATGAATATGTGTTACGTTAGGTACTTAGAATTTTTACCGTGTCGTAGTCGTTTTTGTGTGATGTTATGTATTTGGGACTTGTACCGTGTCGTAGTCGTTTAGATTAATGTGTACCATTATGTACTTAGGATCTATACCGTATCACAAATCTGTGTTACATTGCAATCTTTATGCGATTTCTTTATGACTGGGTACCAGGATGTTTTTAATCGCATCCCATCATCTCTGTTTATGTTGTCGGGATGTTTGTAAATCTCAATTGCTTCTTTTACTAGTCGTGTTTGGTGGTTCTTTGGCCTCCCTAAGATTATCGGCTCAAAGGAAAACTTATGCCCCGTTTCTATGTGGTGCTCGGCCAAGGCCGATTTTTCGGGGTAGCCGAGCCTGCATGCACTCATGTGCTCCTTTACTCTCTTTGTTATATTTCTGGCAGTCTGCCAGATGTAAACCTTAGTGCAGTTTTTACAATCCAGTTTGTAAATGCCGTCGGTTTCGAGAGGATCCTGGTCCTTTGCTGATTTAAGAAAATCTCTTATTTTTGCCGACGTGCCGAACACAGTTTTAATCTGGTGTTTTTTAAGGATTTTGGAAATTCTATCCGTAATATTCTTTACATATGGCAAACAAGCTATCCCTTTATAGTCAACGTTATTGCTGTCATACGTCTTGTTTGTGTTTGAAATAGAAGCTATTCTAGCCAAAATCTCTTTCTTTTTGTATCCGTTTCCTTCCAGCGCGTTTGTTAATATGTTCAATTCAGTTTTTAAACTTGTTTCTTCACAAATACGAGTCGCCCTTCTGGCAAGTGTATTTATGAGACCCAGTTTTTGGGACGGATGATGGTGAGAGGTAGCATGAAGATACCGATTAGTATGAGTCGGCTTTCTATACACTTTATGGCCCAGGCTCCCGTCTTGTTTTCTCATAATTTCGACATCAAGGAATGGAAGGACCCGTTTTTGTTCTTTTTCCATTGTAAACTGTATAGAAGGATGCAGGCTATTCAGGTGTTCTAGGAACACTTTGAGTTTATCTGATCCATGATCCCATATCACAAAAACATCATCAACGTAACGCCGCCAGATTTTGGGGACGAAGGGAGCAGTATGATGAAATAACATACTGCCAGTCAGCGAGAAGCAAGTTGTCAACTGAAAACGCACAAAAAAAGAAATTCCAAGAAATGGAAAAAAAGAAAATTAAAAATGTAACTAAACTAGACTCCGATAAAGTAGTGTTGAATTTATCTAGTCTAATTCTTAACAAAGACGCAATATCGGTACTCAGCAAAGGACTTAATTTCGCCATAACGCCAAAAACCGTCCCAGTAGACGACATTATATGTGGAGTAGAAACGGCACTTAAAAAGACCCCTACAGCACAAATTTAAACCTAAAAATGATGTACGATTAATATTAAAAAATTAACCTTTAAATTATACAGTATATTCAGTAGAAAGTTTAAATAATAAAACATTCTACAGTAATACAACAAGAAAATCATAAGTACTGTTTCATACAGCTGGGCAAAGTGAACAAAAAACTGTGAATATTATGAAATGCATGAAAAAATAAATATAATTACCATTCACCATCTTTAAAAAAGTTCAAAAGGTTTGTTCCATAGGAACAATACCCCACACATGAAGTCTATTTAATACAGCATTACAAGTATACACTGTCCGTGAATTGTTACTACAAAACTGTGGCACCTGTCTAGTCATTCTTCCAGGCACCCTGAAGTTGATGAGAGATAATATAGGTATTTTGTGTTTATATTGATTATAGTTTCAAATGGGATCGCCAAATTTTTAAAACTTGTAAAATACTGCGATTTCTTGTTACCACTTTTTAAAAATTATCTTTTATATTGCCAAAATGTACGCTAACGGATTGACTATTTTTCACTGATTGGGTCTATAATAAGGTATGGGATAAACTCATGGAGCCATTTAATCAGAACCAATATCAAAACGGTGAAGGATCTACAGTATTCCATTATTAAGAAAGTCGTACCACTAGAATTATTCAATCAGAGAGATAACAAAAGACTCCTTTACAGATCAGTCAAAACACTGCCAGTTCAAGAAATTTCGTAGATCTGCATCATTTTAAAGCAGTATAATTCTGATATTTTTCAAAGTTAATAAAATCATAATGTGATCCCTGAAATTAGAAATAAATATGGCAGTAGAACATTGAATTACACTGTACCTTTTTTTAATTCTTACTGACCTTAGATTAAATAATATATGTAATAAGAAAAAAAAAGTTTCTTAATCAAAAGTATTTATATTCATTTTCTATAAATAATTTGTACAAATTTGATTAAGATTTTCGTATATTATTTTAATCATAATATATTTGTTTTTCTTATTTTTTAAATATTTTTTATACTGAGCGAATACAGTTTTACTACTATTTATACTACTACTGCCTTTTATTTTAAATATAATTGTTGGTGTAAAGATATTTATTTTTAAGTAGGATTTATATTTATATGGGTAAACTTTACCAACAAGCCAAAAAAGTGGCTTGGTGATGTTTCTGTATTTATTCGGTTAATTTCTTTTTAACATATCTGAATTTTTATTCGTGCGTACTTTAACAATTAAATAAATAAAAATGAATATTCAATTTTTTTCATTTAGTTATTTATATAAAATTTTAATTAATTTAATTTTTTCCTTCATTTAAAGATCTTTCGAGCGAATAGTCGTGGTTTTAAAGGGAATATTGAACAATATCGAATAACGGAATTTGATGTTTGTTATTTGTAGTAATTTGTGATTCGGGGAATAAACAGAATATTTTAACAAAATCGTGTGTTTCATTAGTAAATGTAAAAAGTAATTAATTACCATCAATTAATTCATTAATATGAATCGTAATTCTTGAGAATTATTCAAAAGCGATAAAAATATTTCTGCACTTTTAAGTAAAAATTAATATACTGGGAAAAATTTACTAAAAATGTGAAAATATTTAGAATTTTTTGACTTCGTAGTTTCATTTCACAATAATTGATCTTATCGGCGGTGGCGTCAGCGTCAAATATCGGGGGCGTTATAGGCCTTAGCATGAATAAATAAAACTCTAAAAACAAAACAACAAATAATGGACTTGTTATAAACGTGTCACCATTGTGGGCAACGACAAGGTCTGCATTGAATTAAATAATAATTATAATATAATTAATAATAGATGAATACAATTTATACACTGTCTGTGTTTGACAATTAAACGAATAGTAAGTTTGCATCGCCATTCCTCAATATTCTCGTGAAAGGAATACAATGTATAATTACTGGAATATTACTAAAAACAAAGTTTTAATGGAAACCTTGACAGAGAACAACAGTTGCTTCAGTTCCGGGTATCCTTATTACTATACCAAACAAAACATTATATTGAATCACTCATTTTCAAAACTAACCAAAAAACATTTTTGAAAACGTATTTTTAAAATATTTTAGAGGTGAAAAAACTTGTTAATAATGAATTATTTAATGACAGTATTAAATTTCACTAGGAGCGTTAAGACTATGAAGTACATTGAACAAAAGTGAGAGGGAGTGATAGTCTCTCCGCTGTCTAATTTTGAGCTATTTTATATCAATTTGTCTACAAGTTGAAAATAACTGAGGTAGGTTGATTCTAAACGATAAGAAGTTTTAATGTTTTACATAATATAGTTCTTGATAAACTTCAACTAAAGAGTCATTAGTAGCACTAGAAGCCATTTGGAATACGCATCTCAGATATGAGATTCCAAGTATGCCATATATTTAACAATAATAGAAAACATGCAGAAGAAAAAGTACCTTAAATATAAAACCGGTCTTTCTTATGCATCAACTCTCGCTGCCTCCGCCTACCATGGAATTACTTCTCTACAATACTGCAGAGTGTGTGCGGACCACACACTGCTTCACAAAATTATGACAGGTATAGCTGACTAAGCAGAATAACTAAGTTTTATAACAATACATGTTCCAGCCAGGATTTGTAGACGGTACCACCTGTTTTATGTACCAATAAGTAAAACATCTTATTTAAAAAATATTTTTTTTCGTAGGACTTTTTCAGTTTATACCACCAAATTTACAGACATGGACTACACAAACATCACTCTGTCAGATTTATAATTGACACTTAAAATCCTGAATGATAATTAAGTAGACAATAATAAACAGATAATAATAAATATGTACATCTCCATTCCCCTCCATATCCTCTCTTGATGCATCCTTGTCCTAATCCTACTCCTTTTACAATGAAAAAAAGAAGTATTTTTTTGATAATTAAAAAAGATATTTTT
Organism: Micrasema longulum; assembly: GCF_059751315.1. Taxonomy (NCBI): domain Eukaryota; kingdom Metazoa; phylum Arthropoda; class Insecta; order Trichoptera; family Brachycentridae; genus Micrasema; species Micrasema longulum. The sequence continues at coordinate 1,675,654 of NW_028277465.1, read as the reverse complement.
TCTGTGGGTAAACTTATATGAATTTATATATATAAAAATATATGTATTTTATTTTCTTAACTAACTTTGTACACTTTGTGGCTAAGAAAGCATTTAAAAATTAAGTACATCACTCTCAGCAATTTTTCATTAACTTGCACTTTTGATAATATTGTTGGATTCATAAAAATAGCTTAAAAAAATAATTTAAAAAGTACATAAAGAAATTTTATTGATATTTTTACCAAAATCATCAGTACGCAATCGTCTTTTTTTACGTTTTTTCATTGTAAAATTATATGTCTTAACCATAATTGTTGACATCGAACCGTTGTCTACACCCGGTGTTGTACAGAGTACTGTATTGTTAATTAAAATGCAACGTATTTCAATCATCTGTTATGAGAATGAAGGATGATTAGTTCAACGCTCAAGATTGCATAAAAAAATGCCCACTAAAATCAGCTAATCACTGGTCATAATCCCCGTAACTGCATATATTTCAAAAGTTTTATATCATAAATGATTTTGGTCATTTTTTTTAATAAAAAAAAAAATTGCATTACAAATATTTCATTTTCAACGAGTTGACTCTCACTATTAGAAAATGGGAATCAACTTGGGGTAGAGTGGGATTCGGACTAGGGACTTTTGAGCTGTGAGTCCAAAACACTAGCCGTGGGGACACAACCTTATTCTTTGGTCTATGTTGTAATATTTTTAATGAATAATTTACTGTTTAATTTTTACGCGTTTAGTTTTGCAAATATATGATTCATTAGAATGTGATCTCACGTGTTTTACCGTGAGCTCATTTATTCAAAGTTAATTCAAATATTATGTAACTAAATTCGATAAAACTAAGCAAACTTGTTAAATTATGCAAATTAGTATACGTACATATATTATGCAGGTAAATCAACATGTCTCTCTTTTGTTATTCCAAAGTTCGGAACTAAGACGTGCTCTAAATCAGCGGTGGCCAACCGGGCGAAGAAAATTTTTTTTGAGAGACTAAGGATTTAATAAAAATATATACGAGGGCGCATTGAAGACGAAGCTACCTTAGTAGGAAAAAAACTTTTTTTTTTTTTAAAAAAACATTTATTTCTCAACATAGTCTCCTTATACTTTGACACAATTAGTAAAACGATATTCCAACTTTTTTATACCCTCTGAATAATACAATTTCGGGAACCTCTCAAAATACGCGTTAGTTTCGATAATCACTTTTTGGTTTGAGCTGAATCTTTTTCCTGCGAGCCATATTTTCAAGTTTGGAAACAGAAAAGAGTCACTCGAAACTCAAGTCTGGACTATAAGGTGCATGATTAACCAATTTGAAGTGTATTTCACGTAATTTTAGCATCGTATCTAATGCTGTGTGAACCGGTGCGTTGTCTCGAAGAAAGAGCACTTTTTTATTTTTTAAATGTGGTCGTTTTTCCTTGATTGCATCATTCAATTGATCCAATAATGAACGATAATACTTCCCTATGATTGTTAATCCTTTTTCAAGATAATAAATGAAAAATATTCTGAGTGCATCTCAAAATACAGTGGCCATAACCTTGCCAGCCGATTTTACTGCCTTTGCCTTCTTCGGAGCACTTCCACCAACCCCCACCCATTGTTTTGATTGATTTTTGATTTCAGGTGTATAGTGGTGCACCCACGTTTCATCAACAGTTATTGATCGATGCCAAAAATCAACAAAATTACGCTTTATCATGTCCAAACACTGCTGTGAAGTGGTCTCTTGAACTCGTTTTTGTTCGACACTTAGCAAAAGCGGTACCCATCTTGCCGATAGCTTTTTCATATGAAAATGTTCATGCAAAATGTTGAACACACGTTCACATGAGATGTTTACCATTTCAACAATCTCACACAACTTCAGTCGGTGATTATTCATAAGTATATCGAGGATTTTCTTGATATTTTCTTCAGTAACCACCTCTTTTGGCCTTTCTGTTGATGGTATTGTTGCAGTGCTTGTTCGGCCGCGTTTAAATTCAGCAATCCAATAGTTTATCATGTAATCTGACGGAACAGACAGATTTTAACAGCTGTCATTTGACAGATCGCAATTTGGAAAAAACAAATATTTTTTGTGTTTGTGCTGCCATCTATCTCACGGGTAGCTTCATTTTCAATCCGTCCTCGTATACAATATTTTGAGTTTGTCCAAATTTTTGTAGACAAGAACTGGATTCAACTCCTTGGGGAGTTGTCAATATTAACATATTCCAACAGATATGAATAACATTTTAGAAAAGGTAATATAGAAGTCTAGGCATCTAGGCGTCCAGGCATCAAGTCTAGACACCAACAGATAAAAGAATTGAAGGAATATAGATGTTTAATATGGCCAGAATGGTGAATTTTACACAGTGTGTAAAGTGGTCACTTAACCAGCCAATTACATCTTATAAGCCCTGTAGATGCCTAGACTTATAAATCACTTTCTCTTTAATATTCTTCATCTCTGTTGTAATATGTAGTAAGGTATATATTAGATGTATATATTGATGTATGTAAAATACTCCTAAAATTGAAGTTCAGTTTGTGCGAATATTCCATAGCCTATATTATTGTATTGTTAGTATTAGGACGCAGTTTAAAAATTTCATTTAAAAACTATTCTACAGAAATAGTGATACTTTAATCTACAAATTTATAATAACGAATGACTGGTTTTATCGTTTCTGCAACACCTTTGATTTTGGTATTTTTTAGTATATACTAGTATATTACGAAACTAGTAATTGTAAAAAAGCTGTTAATATTAACAGATAACAACATAGATAAAGAACATTTAAGAGAAGAGAATATAGAAGTCAAGGCATCTACAAGGCCTGTCATTGGCTGGTTTAAGTGACCACCTTACACACTGTGTAACATTTACTATTCTGCCCACATTTGAAAATCTATATTCCTTCCATTCTTTCATATGTTGATGTTTGTGAAGTTAAAAAGCTGAAACCTTTATTTATGCGGGTGAGATTCATCTAATTTAATTATTTCACCTACATAATTATTATTATACCTACTTATTCTAAACAAAAAATTCTGGGCTACAAGAAATTGTATTTGCTTTTCCATAATAAATATTATTTTATTTGATTTCAACCTTTCAAAATGACATGTCAAATAGATTTAAATAAGCATTTTAGACACCACCCTCTGTTTGCGTTTAATCGAAGGAATATAGCTGCCCGAGCTTTTCGCGATATTTGAGCAGTACGCGATAAAAATGCAAATTTTCAGGCTGAACTACTCGCAATACGAGAAACTCTTGAATGGTTATTAAAGAAACACCAAAAAGGTGGGTTATAGCAAAAATAGTATCAGATTGTCGTTAGAGCGAGCAAGCTATAACTGATACTCGGTCGGTAAATCCATTCGTTGTAGATATTTATATTTAAAGTAAAATTAAGCATATAAAAATTAGAGGGATGACTATTAAAATATGCTAGATAAGAGGACATGCCGGTATCGTTGAAAATGAGAGAGCAAAGGAACGAGCAGGAGCCGCAACTTATAAAATAACGGCATCTTTCTTCTCAGAATTCCCTATAAGCTTTGCCAAGCGCTGTATAAAACAAAATACGCAGCGGAGTTGGGAGGATCATTACCGCGCTTCTTCTACTGGTAAAATCACTAAACCCAACGCTGGCTGATGCAGCAAACTTCCGTCGTCCTCACCAAAATACAATACTTTCAAAACAACCCAAATCTTTACCGGATACGGAGCCATGAGATAGGTTTAAATTAAGGAATGATGACTTTTGTCCATGAGATGATATTTCTTCACAGAGTATCAAATATCTTTTATTTCAGTACCTATTTTTTAGTTCACAACGCCAATTTCTTGAAGTAGAATGCAGAAAAGGTGGAATATCCTTAACAAATATTCACATTATCGGTAAAAGTAATTACCATGCGCCATTGTTCTTAGACTTTGCAACAACGGTGATTGGACTCATAAAGGTAATAAACCAAAACCAGTGATCGAAAATCCCATTTCGAAGATAAAAAATAATTATTTTTTCCGAGTACCTTAGCTTTGTAGATGACACATTAGGCTATTCAAATACAGGGGTCCAGATATATACAAAATAAAAAAAGATGAAAATGCAATGAATTAAAGACTTATTTGCCGTAAAATAATGAAAGAAAATACATTATGGACTAATTCGGTAAATTTTTTGGTTGTGCCTTCTTGTTCTCTTTATTTGAAAAAAAACTTATGTAAACACCTTTAAGTTGGCCACCTCTGCTCTAAAGAACGCGAGCAAAGCATGCTGAATTTCATATGTTTGCAATTTCGTTCCAAGGACCCTTCCCTGAACAGCGAACAGGGTCCCCTGGCGCTTCGCTCAATGTTAAACTATTAACATTCAGACGTTGGAGCATCATGCTTGACCCGAATTACTTTATTTTCTTTACTGCATACTTACAACTTAAACGTGGGTTGCTCGATTTGTGCTGCTAAACTAACAAAGACAAATGGTTGACTGAAAGACATTACCTGGGGAAATTATTTATGTGATGTATGTATACTATGCATATCGACCCCTCTTACGTGAACCAACTGGTTCTAGAAAAATTGAGTGGTGATCTCATAGCTGTCTCGAACTCGAGGATTAAAAGTACGAAGTTCAAACCCCGCTCTACTACAACTTTTTTTTTCAGTAAAAAAGAAATATTCGCGTTCTTTTGATTTTTAAAATTTAATTTATTATTAATAAATTTCATAAAGAGTTCATTTTTTTGTAAAATTCTAAACATATCTACTTTTACACATCTAGTAAATGGTATCACTGTAACTCTCCAAAAAAAGAGACTAACTCTTGTGCTTGGAGAGCTTACACTGTTTTAGTTGTTTATTTATAGGAGTTTATATAATTTTAAATACGAGGACATGAGAAAGAAAAATAAAAACATAGGATATATAAAGAAAAGACATAAAACAATAATACACTCATACTAATTAAAATTTAATGTTGTTTACCCAAATACTTCAATTTCGGTGGGCAAATTTAACGGGGTGTAAATAAATCGTTTTTAAAAAATTGAAAAAAAGGTGCAATGGAGTGGAGTTTGAACCGTAGACCGCTGATACATGAATTCGCAACACTAGCCACGGGATCACAACCCAATTTTTTTTTGTTCCCATTTTCTAACAGTGAATTATTTAAAGGTCATAAACAATGGCGCCAAAATTTAGAACGCTTTAATACGAGATTGAAGGAACTCTATAATTCTTTGGAGAGAAATGTCTACCAAAGTTTAATAAAAAAATGACAGATAATATGTAAATTACTATTGCGTCATACGAATGTATGGGTTCTAATAAAACCCAAAGACTTCTATTTTTGCATTAAGATGCTTAATACTATTGGTTAACGTACTTTCGCAAGAGATCAAAACGAATTAATAGTAAGGATAATATCGGATTCTCCTTTGACATAAGGACATAGAATAACGTGATTTTATTGTGAGATAAATTTATGAAAGATATAAATTATTATAATATTTTACAAGCCATTGAAATATTTTATATAATCATATGTTTATATTATAAAAAATAGCTTGTTAACTTTCGACAGATTATTTCAATTCATCGGTGGTCACCGCATTTGTCTACCATACAAGAAGTCTCGGTATCGATTTTTGAGAAGATCGTCGTAAAATATTGACTACAAAGGTGGTTTTATACTGCTTTATTTTGTATTTCATAAGCTCAGAAATGGGAGACTTTTAGGAGTCCCCAATTCTTTAACTTGACTAAAATCAACAAATGGAAGAATTGAAGAAATATGGATGTTCAAACATGGGCAAAATGTTAAATGTTGCACAGTGTGTAAAGTGGCCACTTAAACCAGCTAATGACAGGTCGTAAGCCCTGTAAATGCTTAAACTTCTATAATCCCTTGTATAAGGTATTCTCCATCCCTGTTGTAATTTGTTAATGTATTCATTGTTTATCATTTGTCAAAAGTCAAAAACATTCCAACTGTTGTGTAGATTCGATTATTCCCCCTTTTCACAAAACTGCTATTATCCCAGTTTTACTACGTTCAATTTATGATTTGTATTTTCAGAAAGGGGATAAATCTTGAATTAACGCGAAAAGCGTAATTTAAAATTTATAATTTCTCTAGCTAAAGGTGTCAAGTTTCTCTTTGGGACTTTTTATATAAAACAATTTGCGGTTGTGCTTGTTATAGACAAAGATTAATGACGCGAAAGAAATCATAGAGGAAAAGAGTTTCCAATGAAAGTAAAAAGACGAAACCAAATACTGTGATAACTTTAATAATGATTGACAGGCACCGTGCCGCAGTTGGTTAGATGGCTAAACAGGCGTCACGAGTTTGATTCCCAAAAAAAATTCAGTTCTATCTCATTTATTTCATAAAAATCAGCAGACTGATTACTTGTAAATGCCTTGACTTCCATATCGCTTTCTCTAAAATCTTCTCCATTTCTGTAGTAAAAAGTTAATCTTAATAAACTCTTAGGGGTTTTTTTTATTTATTTGGACCCCTGTATTTAGTTTAGTAGCCTTACGTGTCATGTTCAAGGCTAAAGTACTCGGAAAAAAAGTGTTTTTGTTTATCTTGGAAATGGGATGTTCGATCACTGATTTTTGTTTATTACCTTTATGAGTCCAATCACCATTGTTGCAAAGTTCAAGAACAATGGCGCGTTATAACTACTTTTAACTACAGTGTGGATATCTGTTAAGGATATTCCATTTTTCTTGCATTCTGTTTCAAGATTATGGCATTGTAAACTAAAAAATGGGCACTGAAATAACAGATGTTTGATACTCTGTGAAGAAATATAATCGCATGGACAATAGTCATCATTTTTTAATTTAAACCTATATGGGTAATTTCTCGTAGCTCCGTGTCCGGTAAAAATTTGGGTCGTTTCAAAAGTACTTTGGTGATGACGACGGAAGTTTGCTGCATCAGCCATCGTTGAGAAAAACAATTAAGTGATTTTACCTGTAGAAGAAGCGAGGTAATTATCCTCTCAACGCTGCTGCGTATTTTGTTTTATACAGCGTTTAGCAAAACTAAGAGAAAATTCTGAGAAAAAGGGCGCCATTCTTTTACAAGCTGCGGCTCTTGCTAGTTCATCTGTTCTCTCATTTCCTACGGTAACAGCATGTCTTCTTATTCAGAATATTTGAATAATCATCCCTCTGATTTTAAGATACTTGATTTTACTTTGAATATCTACAATTAATGGATTGACCGACCGAGTATCAGTTATAGCTTAACTCCCAGGGGGTTATAAGAGACGTCGGTATGTTGATTGGTAACGATAATGTATCTACATACCCACATATATTATCATACTGGTAGACTATTCCACGATAGTCTCTTACAGTCATTCCATAAAACAAACTAGTATACAGAATCTGCGGTTTCACTTCGAAGCAGTTACAAGCATCAAAGCACCTTTTTTAACAGGGGTAAAATCTATCATTGGCTGGTTTAAGTGGCCAACAACAGATCATAATCCATGTAAATGCTTAGACTTCAATGCTCCTTTCTCAAAAATGTTTCCCCTCTCTTGTGCAATAAATTTCAAAAAAAAATTACATTGGGGACTCAAATAAGTTTTCACAGTTTTTTTGTTAAAATTAACGCGCTATTTAAAAAAATGACAATAAAAAATACGTCATTAAAAGTATTGTCTATAGCTAGCGACTACATTCTCTCATCTTTCTGGTAGCATACGCATACCATCTCAAAAGAAAGACTCATCTTTTGAGATTATCTAAAGCCATTTTTTGGCGTCTTCAAAAGAATGGAGTTGCTGCTCAGCCAGGCCATGAGTCATTGATCGGAATAAGTGGCCATCGTAAGCAGCAATGTCCGATGAATACGGCGGATACGGCAGATATATTAGGACTTTTTACTCATTTGAGCGTTTCCATGTATATTTTGACTGGCCTTGCAATATGTGGCGAAGCGTTGTCATGCTGAAACATTACTCAGTTGTGTCTATCCTCGTTTTACAGCAGTTTTTTCTTCGATGCTTGGCTAAAACGCATCATTTGTAGTCAACAACGATCTCCCGTAATGGTTTAGTAGGGTTTGAGAACCTCAGAATACACTACACGCAGTTGATAATGCTGCAGAGCTAAGAATTGATAATCATCCGTGACGTTCCGACAGAGCATGTCCATCGTAAGTCTTCATAAAAATTATATATATTTTTTTATAACTTATTTTATTTAGTTCTATGATAAACATAGTCTAATTTATATTTAAAACAGAATATTTACATCTATATTGTGATGAAGAAGTTCCGGGGGGCGAAGCACCCACCTGAACCTTTTCATCCACCGACCAGCAGAGCCGAATAAAACATGTGACAATTAAAACCTTTTACCCTGGCGAATCCCTTCCATCCCAAGTGACCTATGCACTACTCGAATCCTCGAATTGAAACACATTTTTAAATTCAAACTTATTTTAGTCTAGTATTCACAAGATATAGATCACGATAGAGACAAAGATAACTTAATGCTTTATTCAAATTTGAAAAGCACTAATACATAATTTATTTGAATAAGAGTCATATAACCATTAAATAACCCTGATTGCCTCTTCATGAAGTATCTCAATGTAAGTACAATAGATAAAGTTTATCGCTTTATTAGTTACAAAAATACATAAATTTACATTCTGATAACTGTTTTAATCCAACATACATATATCTGGAACTAAAGTATTCCTTGATATTCAGTCAGACATTTCAATGTTATTAATACCTATGATTTTAATGATTTGCGTAGAATATAAGTGTGGTGATTTTAACAAAAACATTAATTAGTTTAATATCCAAGATTATTGGTGACATTTCTAGATTTTCACAATGTATGTAGAAATTTTATACGACACATTCTCAATTTAATATTTAAAAATCATTGGAAATAATTCAATTCAATTTTACTTTAATAATATATTTTTAAAATAAAAGTGAAAAATTACTACAATATGGGTTCTTAAATTAATTTACAAATAACCAATATCTCGTAAGAAAGTCTGCATCTTGATTTGAAGGGACGAAATTGAATTCCTCGTGTTCTTCATATTTTTTACACATCATTATTTGCAAACGCACGACCAGAACTTTCATCAAGAACCAATATGGCGATGAACTGCATTACTCTGCGTCATCAAATTCTGATGGTATTTTTCGAACAAATAAATCAAGAGTAATAACTCGATGAGCATCGTATCCTTGACTTAAGGGAATACGCATATATTAAGTTAATGCGAGCAGACATTTTATACGCTGGTGGCTCGACACGCTTAGAGATTAATTTCTCACGCGGTCATATAAAATAACAGTTCTATTCAAAGAATAGATATAAGAATATATTGTAAGATAAAGGAGAAGAGATCCTGTCGAATTCAGGAAGTTATTATTATAGACGCAAAACTAGTTTTCAATGATGGAGATTACAGATTATTAAGGCTCTTACTGGATTAACCGAATCCCTCTCATGTCTCGGCCGATATACGTCGTATTACGTGTCCGCCATTTTGATCTGTTTTCTAGACGTGAATCGTACGGCGTGATAAGTCTACCGCCTACAGTATTGCCAGCGCAAGAAACAAACAAAAAAATCTGACGAAGTACTTAATATATTCGTCACAATACTTATTCTAACATTATTTATCACTATTGTTCACTTACTATCCTAATTTATAATATTCAAACTGTTAAATATTTACACTTATATTAACCTATGTATATTCACTATATACAATTATTTAAACACTTTATATAAAGATACACTTTACATAAGGGTGGGCACATGCATTAGGGCAATTTCTTCCTACCTACCCAAACCGTTGAATTTTAGAAAATCAGTGGTATTTTAACATATAGTATAATATGGAATAAACCCTCTTAAAAATCGAAGATCAATGTTAGACCAGTTATTTTTATACAAATTAATAAATAATAAAATTGATTTTTCTAAACGTCTTCCAAAATTCTTGAAAGACTTCCATTCCGTGTGCCATCTAGACCGACAAGACAAAACCTTCTGCTTTACACAAAAAACGCGTCAACAAACTATTTGAAATGATCTACAATACTTAGAATATGCAACTTATATAAAAATAGATTTAACGAGGCTGATATTTTTTGTGACAATGTATGTAAATTTAGATCAATAATCATAGAAATTTTGAGAAAACCAGATATTTAACTTTATTATTATTTACATATTTTTTCATTTCGTTTTTTTTATATTTGTTATATTAAACATATGTTAAATTATTGTATTGTTTTTTTCTGGTGTGTGCATGAGTGTCCTACTCTAATATATATAAAAAAATGTCAATAAATATGTACATACTGTTTGTTTATCCAGTAAAATAAATAAATATAATTGGTTTATTAATAATTTCTTTACAGAAACAAATATCGATAAAAACAAATTATTTTTGAGCAGTAAAAATTGAATAAATATATACACTATACTATGAAGAGGGGAGAGGATTGAGAGGGAAAGAAAGAAGAAGGAGAAAGGAAAAACTAAAATATTCAGGAAGTGACATTTCAAGTGATTTAAAGTCAATAAGAAGGGCCCGTATTTGACATTAGTGGGTAAATTATTCCATAATCAGGCAGCTACTACTGTGAAAGAGAAAGCAAACAAATAGTGATAAATGGGTATTGAAAGGGTTATCTCGTTACTAGAACGAAGAGTTAGCCCATGCTGTGGTAGAGGTTGGAAAAGCTCTCTCAGATAAACAGGCGATGTGCGATTATTTGAAATATTGTAAAGAAGTGATATAATGTAAATGTTTCTTCTATGCCTTATACTGAGCCAGTTTAGTTGCGTGCGATATTCAACCAAGAAATTCTACAATCTTTCAAGTTAGGGCAAACTAATATGAAGTTTACGACTAACTTCGTTAACCTGACAGGTTCATAATGTCACGTAGTAAAAAACCAATACTTAGGATGTAGGTAACTTTTTATAAAGTTTGCATCTTGAAGAACATAATTTTACGCTTCAAGTTCAACTCAAAATGGTCATTTTTAGGGTTAGTGACTGACGAGGATATTACGTTTAAAAAAATAAGGTACAATGAATAGTTAACGATTTTATTTCAGAATACTTTTTTTACAGGGTTTCTTTTTGTACGGTACTACGTGGAACGCATTCCACGTCACAAAAATACTTTTTTTAGACCGGTTTTCTGAAGTTTGGTCCTTCATGGGGGGTATATTATTTATTGAATTTCAATTAAGAAGAAATTTATTCGGTAAACCATATTAAACAATTCAATGTTAAAATATGTATGTTAAAATACTCCAGTTTTATTATGCTTTCAAAAAATTGGTACGAAAAATATTTTCATTTTTGAATTCACTATAGACATAATTTAGCGTGTTACTAATACAAGCCGTCCAATACTCTGCCATGAAAAGTCGATTAGAGAAACTGAAATCGACATTTTGTAAATTCAATTTTAGAATCGGCGCATCACTTCGTAGAATTGTCAGGCCAGAAAATATTGCATTGCACAGAGAATATCATCATGAGTTAACTTCTGAAACAAAACATTTTTAAATTCAAGAACATAAAAGTAGCGAAAACAACGACATATAACTCAATAATACGTGAAAGAGAAATATTATACGGAATGATATAAATTTGTCGGCCCCGTAGTGTAATGGTCAGCGCGTTAACGTGCCATGCAAGAGGTCTCGGGTTGGATTCCCGACAGGGGTATGTGAAATATTTATTTGAATGGGTGTTTTCACACTTGAATATTTCATAGTCCCTGGACTGTTACCTGAAGCGTAAGCCTGATCATCTCACCTTCATGTAACAAAAATGATCAAGATACGCTGCGATTAGTGTACCAATGCAGTGCCCTATGCACCATTAGGTGCGGAAAGGGAACGATGATGATGACGATGATGATAAATTTGATCAATGTCAACCTGTAAAAGGAGGATTATATGTAAAGTTCATCTTGAACCAAAGCATGCTATTTAGATTAGTTGATTTTAAGGGGGAAGTCGTAACTTTTAAAATTTAAAAAAAAATTACAATTGTAGCACAAAAAAAAAACAATTTCACTTATATCGCGGTGCGTGCTGTCTGGAACTCTTGTCAATTGAACAATATGCTGATTATTCAACCTTGTATAGGTGCCTAAATTTTCTGAATTTTCATTAAATCAACGCCACTTAATTGACTTATTGATATTTATCGTTTTAGGAAAAAGGGAAGTCACCCTTATTACTTTTAAAATGGATTTTTTTCGTAAAAACGTTCGTCAGTGTTATACAGAAGTTAAAAACTCTAGAAAAATAATTTAACCGGCAAATAAAAAATGTTCATAAATCTTTTTTTTTTTTAATCTGTTTGCATGAAAAAAATAAAGCGCAGGGGGTGAAACTACCTAAAACCATTTAAATTATTAAATGAATAAACTTATAAACCATATTGATCAACAAATGATCATTAAAAATACTATGAAATATTTTAACCCCATTTTATTTTTATTAAAGAAATCATACAATTTAGCCATTTAAAAATGCTATTTTTTTTAATCGCGTTTAAAAAAAAACATTCAACATGCATTAGATAAACATAACTTAAATATACATGTTCTTTTCGATCGACAGATAATGCTTCTTAAAATTAAGACCAAATTTTAGTACATTGTTTCTTACTTATAAGTAAAATTCTTTCAAATAATTTAAAGATAATAAATTAAACATTAGAACTGTGGAAGTCAAATATTCAATTTTTATTTTCAAAAAGAATTACAAGCATTAAGCATTAAAGTGGATAAATTTTGTGTATTTTTCTTAAATTCTAGACAAAATTATGGCTCCAATAATCGTTTTTAATAAAAAAGAGTAAAATATTTTGGTTCATACATTTTTTTTCATGGAATCACATATTCCAAATTATTTTGAGAAGAATGTTTTGGTTGTAAATATTTCATTATTCAGTATATTTTAACAAAATTCAATGGCCGGTTTGAGCAAAAATACTTTTTTTAAATGTACCGTGGGAATTTAAAATAAAACTCGCAGTTTTGAAAGAACAGCGTTTTAAAGTGGCATAATCGTATATTTTCCTAATATTTTGTCAGGCATTAAAGATTTAACTCCAAGTAATTAAGTACCAGATTCCTGGTTCCTCTTTACATATTTTTCTTAGCTCTTTGATATTCAAGCATGAATTATTCTTAAATTTTAATGCTTTTCACCCTAAATGCGGAAATATAAACTCTAGCTTTCTATCTGACAAGTTTATTTCTAGCTTTGACTTACAAAATAGGACATACAAATATTTCACCAAAGTTAAACCAGTTCACCAATGTCCATGACTCTTAGAGACAAACTTTTTTTTTGTTTTCGTAAAAAAAACAGTTTTTACAAATCAAAGTCAAATAGTTAACGGTTCAGTTTATTTCAATCGTGAACGGCTTTTTAAATTTTTTTTTTTTTTTTTTTCCATAATAAACTATACTTAATAATAAAAATAATGGGACTTTACTGAGGTTACCCATGCCGAGGATACTTAAAATTATATTTCTACATGTTGCGAGAGTAAACAAAGACGACTAACTTAATAAACAGAGATAATCAACAAAATATTTATACAGTTTTAAACACTAAGTATTTATGTTTATAATAAATTTGTGTCCATCTTTATTATTTATATTACAAAACACACAATGAAACAACAAAAACATAACATAAGCTATACAATTGTGGAACAGTTGATTCAATATTAGTTTGAGCGAATGAGACACTCCATTTTACTTCTACCTAGCTCCACTATCCATTTTTTTAAAGCCTTTTTGAACATTTCCTGGTTACTAATTGTTTAATAGATAGTAAAGGAAGGTTGTAGATTTTAATTGAATAATACTCAAAATCCTTTTGTCCGAAAGTGGTATTAGTTAGTATTTGTTTAAAACATTTAAGTTTGTTAGTGAAAATTCTTGATGGAAGTTTATTTATATAATAAAAAAGTATTTGTTTAAGTTGTCTTTGTGTTGAGAATCTAGCGATAATATTATTTGTATGTGATATATTGTAGGAGTTATGCCTTTCATTTAGAGTAAGTGAGAGTAGTTTTTGAATCTGTAAGTGAGTATTGTTTTAGCGTATAATTGCTTTGGTGTCATAAATTGTGATTTGTGGAATATTAATGTGGGCGCAACATAAAGTTTTAGAAAACATAAAAGTTTGTCAAAGAAAATTCTTGGTGGGAGTTTATTGCAATTTATCAAAGGAAAAAAGTACAAGGATCACTAAAGTATAATTTCTAAAACATAAATTCTAAAAATTATCAAAAAATATTGCCGTGCAAAACGCGTAGAAGTGTAAAAAATACTAACTTTTTATGCGACTTACTCTGAATTCAAAGGTGTACGTCGCGCCTTTTTGCATTGCTTATCATTTGCTAAGCGTATACAAGGAAAAATACAATTTCTCAGCATACACAGAAAACAAGTTGAGTGGGTGTCACATTCTGTATACATGTATATGAAAGCGAGTAATACTAAAATCCACAAATTTAGACTAAAAAGTGACCGGTTTCATCATAGCTTACTATTCAGATGTCCTAATTGAAAGTTTTTAGGTTCATGAGGATGGGATGGTCAACAATCCGATTAAAAAAGAGACACAATAATATATGCAAACAAATAACATTATAGGTAGGGTCCGATGTCTTGCAGGGTACCCGCTGGCACAGCGCGGGTTAAAACTGTGCAACTCGGTTACAAGATTAGACTTTACCCTATCTGCGTAATCTATAAGTGTGTGTGTGCATCTACATTTCATCTGGTGTTCCTCAAGGATTCCACTTAGGACTTTTATTATTTTAAATTTATATAAATGACATTGGCAAATTTATTAAACATTTTAATTTTCTCATGTTTGCTGACGATGCTTAATTATTTTTAAAAGTTAAGTTAGAAAATAATTGTTGGAAATTACAAAACAACCTAAATAAACAAGCGGATTACTGTTACTATAACCAGCTATTCTTACACACTGATAAATGTTTCGTTATTTTGTTCACTAGAAACATAAATAAAATTATTTTAAACTATGAAATTAACGGTAATTGTCTTGTCCGGAAAAACGAGCTGAGAGATTTAGGTGTGATTATGGATGAAAAACTCTTATTTGATTCCCATATTCAGGCGACTATAAATAAGGCTTACAGAAACCTGGGCTTTATTATACGCACCACTCAACCATTCAAAACAACCGCATCCCTCAAAATCTTATAAAATGCATACGTTCGCAGCCATCTTGAGTTTGCATCTGTTGTTTGGAATCCTCGATATACAATTTATATATCACAACTAGATAAAATGCAGAATAGATTCTTTAAACTTCTGGATCGTAAATCTCTTACATATTTTGACTCGTATGAAAACTCTTCTTCCTTTCATACTTTAACTTCCCTTACTAAACGTAGAAGCATTTCTGATCTGTCTTTCCTCTTCAAAATTTTAAACAATTTTATCGGTAGTCCATATCTCTTGAAGCGTATTTCAATAAATGGTCCCGTAAAGTCAACACGACAAGTTCATTTTTTTATAATTCATTGCCCAAAAAAATTATGTTCGAAATTCGTTTATTTATCGTAGCTGCTCCAAATTAAATAAACTTTGTCCCTATTTAGATATTTTTAATACAAAATTTTGTGACTTCAAAAAAAAACTTTTTGAAACACTGTAAAATAAAACATTTGTCAGTGTGTAATAAGTTTATGTTCTTTCAATTATGTTTATTTTATTATAATATCAAAATTTTAAATTGGTCAACTATATTATGAAAATCCATCTCCTCTACTCCTCCACTCTTCTTCCTCATCCTTTAACCTTCTTAAGAGCTCTTTTTTTTATCATGTCTTATTTAATTTATTGTTTTTTTCTTTTCATGTTGTCTCATTATATTTGTGAAAAACTTTAACTGGATGTATGTACTATTTTTAATATTTTGTATTCTTATATAACACCTGTTGTTTTTCCTTAATAAATTAAAATTTTTAAAGAAATAATAAAAATAATAACTCTTATTTTTACACAGTTACACTTCGATAAAAGGCCCTTCAGACGAAAATAATAATGCTCAATTACTTTTAAATATTAAAAGATACTAGAATTGAAGGTGTTGCGGAAACGATAAAACCAGTCATTCTTAATTCTAAATTTGTAGATTAAAGTATCACTAGTCTTTTATTTATGTAGAAAGGTTTTTAAATCCATTTTTTAAATAGCGTACCAACACAAAAACAATAATATAGGCTATGCAATATTCGTATACACTGTACTTCAATTTTAGGAGTATTATATATGTTCATACAAACATACTTATTTACATCTAAAAGATATTTATCTGCAATAAAAGTTTAAATCTATAAAATATGTCAAGAAGAAAAAGTAAACTAAGCGAGCATTTTTTATGCGAATTCCTACGTGCAAATTTACTAACAAAATCATTATTTTAGTTCAACAAATAAAAACAATTAATTTTCTCAATAGAAAATCACAGTATTTTTTTAGAATGAGAAAAATATTACACTTTCAAACTATTTTGCTTAGTTTTAGTATAATAAATTTAAATGGATGAAATATCAATTATGTAAGCAATCGACACCATAATATTGTATAATGTTTAAACTGTTTATGCAATTTGGTTTTTTTTAAATTAATTTTTTTATTGTATTTTTTATTTAGTTTTGTTTAGACTGTAAGAAATTGCAAGTGGCAATAAGTCCGCCATTTTACTATGGATACCCTTGTTAATTTTGTTTTGTATGTATGACATTGTATATTATGGCTAATAAATATTTATTATCATTGTTATTATTTATTTATTTATTTAATCCAATGTATAATACAAATACATAATTTACAAAAAAAATGTTTATACAATAGATACATTCAATATAATTTTCTATTTATTTATGAATGTAGCCACTCCACTGGCTCACAGGTACGTTTCGGAGTGTCAGTGTATTATTTATTTTATACATAATAGTACATACTTTCATATCAATTGTTGTGTAAAAATTCAAAAGAAATATGGAAAAAAATTCTAACCTACATTAATAAAATGAGAAATATAGTTTTTTTTTTTTGTTGGGCGATGTTTTACTATTTTTTGTTTTGGTAGATTCATTGCCATATTTTATTATGTTTTTTGCACCCTTTTCTTAACACATTTTAATAGTTTATATCATTAAAACTGCATTTCAATTAACTAACTTCGGTTTTCAACAAAACTTATTTTTAGTTTATTTATACATCAAGAAGTTATCTAACTAATAAGTGGGAAACCTATTAATTATTTTTATCATCAACGTTAATTAGATACTATGCGAAATAATTGTATTAATTAATGGGTAGGCGGAATTACCCTCACAGCCACTGTCAAATTCATACAAATTAAGATTAGCATAATTTTAAGGTTGTGTTCAACTAGGTAAGTAATTATACTATTTTTTATATAGAAAATGTATACTTAACATCTCCAACTTCATTTTCATACATTGGATGTACAAATATTGAATATTATTTGTACGGTTAAATGAAAATATTTTTGCAGTAAATTTAAAAAAATATATTATTAAGAATAAATAGTTTAACTAAAAAAAAAGGTTAATTTTAATTAACATTTTGGATGACATCGACAGTTAATCATTCACATGTAATATTGGTGGTGATCCGATATATTTACCTGAATTTGAATTAAATATACTGTAAATTTTAGTCTGTTTCAGCTTGATAGAAAATAAAAACTCATATTTTTACCCTCTATATTGATAGTTGGCTGTGGAGTTATTTTATCGTTATTTTTAATTTTTTTTCTGTTTTGCATTCTGATATTTATTTATTTATTTTATATACGGTCTAAGCCAATTACAACAGTTACATGAAAAAACATAAATGCAAGAAACTGAACAAAAAGAACATAAAACTACTTAGCAAAGACAAACAAAGGCAAAACAATAATTGTATACGATATATTCATTCAAACGAAAGACCTAAGACTTGAAGCTAAACCATGCCAATCCAACTTTATCCCACACTGTTTAGTCACGAAGAGATCTACGAAAAGCTGGAAGATCTATCCTAAAGAAATCAAAGTCGTGTGATGAATTGACTAATCTACACATTCTGGACATTGGGGCATAAAAACCAAAGTTGATCTTGGAAGATTTTATTAATAGCAGATTTTGACTTCTGGTGACATGGTTGGGAACATGAAAAAAAAAAATATTGCAACCACTCATATCTAAAATATGTTTTTTTAAACGATATATTGAGCATTAAAGTTATTTTAAATAATAAATATTAAATAGGTGCGAAGGTTTTCACGGTCACTGTTATCAATATTATGTATCTTTTTTGGGTGATACCGTGTATGTTGGATTTGATCCGACGTTTCGGCTACCATTGCAGGAGCCATCTTCAGGGAAAATTGAACGTCGGATCAAATCCAACATACACGGTATCACCCAAAAAAGATACATAATATTAATAAATAAATAAATTAAAGTTATTATAAAAATCAAACTTTGTTATTAGTGGTCCACACTTTTTATTCTTTAACAAGAACACCACGACAGTTTTGGGAGAGCACTCCTTCCATCGACGGGTGATATAAGACTAATATATTAAACACAGAATATTGTTCACAATGTCATAGAATTTAAACAAAAAAATAAACAAATTAATCAGTGAAACTAATAGCAGGGGGGATTTTTCCACTTATCTAAGGTGTTAGCATATGATTGGACAGTTATCTAAAGTACAGATATGAAATCATGATCAATGAGAGAAAGGACATTAAGAAGAATTTATTTCTTAAAATTTAGCACATAAGTGGAAGTTACAAAAATTAAGTCTAAGATGTAATATGTGGGAAGACTTGCATCGACACAAATAACGAAGTCTTATTTTCATAATAATTTATAATGAAGTGTAATGAAGTAAATGCCGATTCAATTGACAATATTATTTTATTATTATTAACTTTTGAAGTATAAACATCATACACCATTGTCATTGTTTTTAAATCGTTTTAAAATTAGTAAAAATAGCGGCAGTGAACTTAAAAGTTATCTAAATAGTGATTTCTAGATGGGTTGTCAGAATAAGGAACTTATTGGAGGAAATCCAGCCAGTCTGCATGCATTTGGATATACTCAAACATTGTTGAGATGTTATCATGTTCACTTTCTTAGAAAAATAATTTAATTTGTCGTTCATTTCTGTCTTTATATAGAGAGTGAGTTTTTTTTTTACATTAGTTACAATGTTAGTACTAACAACTGTGCAAGTTATTTGAAATCTAAAAAAAAATAATTGACTACTGCTTCGTAAAAAAAAAATACAGGTACTTTAAAAAAAATCACTAGGCAGAATAACTCTGCTTGTCGGTACTGGAATTTCGAATATTGTCGAATTGAATAAAGTTCTTGTGAACAATAACATGCAAACTGTAGAACGCTTCCATCAAGCCATTGTTTTGTTCATATATGTATTTGTACATTCACTGTATATGAACAAATAACTTCCGAAATAAACCATTATTTAGAATTGTATTACGTGTCACTCTCGTGTGGTCTAATTCCTAAGTATCACCTTACATAGGTAACATTCTTACGTTGTTTGTTCTACCCCTATTTCCACCCCAAATTCTAAGAGCATAGTTTTTCTCCACAAACCCTTCAAACTCGAGAAAAAACAGTAGAATCTGAGCATAATAAGATAACGGGGAGAAGTGGTTTCATTATCTATTATCTATTTTATCCACCCCGAGCGGTGACTGGCTTAACACATAAACGTCTGCTTTTATTGTCAACCCTCAAAGTTCAAATTAATATCATAAACGACAGGCGCTGGGACACAGTCGGTAGCACGATACGAAATAAAACTAGCGTCGGCGCGTCAAGGGATGTTTTTGAACTCTCGCTAACAAAATAAAAAGGATTATATTTTAAAAGTTTTATATCTGTAATGCAAATTTATCTGCGTCTATTACACACAGTTTTTTGTTTGAAATAAACCCCTGGATGAGTGCTTTTCAGACAATGACTGCTCTCGGGTAATCATTTTGACTAAGAAAATCGAATAGAGATAAGTCCGCCTCAATGTGTAGTAGTTGATGTGTTATACTAATATTCTTGAGGATCCGATTACTGGCAGACTGGACGTGAAATATTAAATATGTTATTTTAAACTTTAATATTTTATCATTTAATCTTGTAACTGATGATCAAACTATGCCCCACTTGGTTTATCAACGCAGTGCTCTATGTACCTCTGGGTGTGGAAAAGGAATAATCATATATGATTTAAACTTTTTCTACCTTTTATAAAATAACTATTTTTCTCACATGATTCTGATTATAACCTACCCAATAACTAAATAATAAAATAATAAAGACAGTTGTGGTTCCGTACGAAGTGTCGTGGACTCCGGAAATGGAGGTCCAAGGTTTGAATCCCGCTTTAAAAATGGTCCCAAAATTGAAATATTTGGGTAAATCGTAAGAAGGGTAATATTTCTTTTTGCTTAAAAAAACAACTTTTAGTGCATTTTCAGTCCAGATTTTGCAGTAAAAAATCATAACAACATTTATTTGGTTTTCCAGTAACTGGGGTTTTTAACCCTCCTATAACCGAATGTTAACAAAAAGTGGATTGTAGCGAATAAACGAATTTCATTCAGTTTTGAAGAAGTTGAGAAATATTTGAAGAAAGGAAAGGAACACGGATATGGACCTATTTTTGATACGATGAGGATGTTCATCAATTTTGGGCATTGATTCATTAAAATCACTTTAAATTATGATAACTTTTAAATATATGATAACTTGATAATAATAACGCAATGAAAATTATGCCCTTCTCAAATTTATTATGAAAGGAAAGATAGAGGGCAGGCGTTGTATGGAACGGAGAAGAGCACTATGGCTCAGAAATCTCAGACAGTGGTTCGGTGTGGCGGATGCAGCAGCACTGATTAGACTGGCCCAGAATCTTGATGACTTCAGAACGATGTCGATGGCCGCCAACCTCCGATATGAGCGGCAAAAGAAAAATAAAAAGAAGAAGAAAATTTTCTACATAAATATTAAATCAATATAGGAACGTTTTGTCTACTAGACACTTTCGTAAAAAAAAACAAAATTTTATTGTTATTGATCACGAAAACACCATTATTAAATTTGCAAAAAACACCCACAGCACTAGGCCAATCTTTCGGTTTAAATGCTGATAGGAAGAGCCTCGGAAAATCTAGTTCTCTTAAATAACTTAAAGTGGATAAATGCATAAGTATCCTTATTTTATAAATTCATAAATTATAAAATACATTTAAAGTTCGATTGACCTATCATTCAATATTAGATCTGTCTGTTTTCTGAAAATGCGTATTTTAAGTTGTCAGTTAGACTTAAAAAATCATCAAAATTCATTTTACACATAATTCCATTAATTATTAAGTTATTATAACAAATAAATTGAGTGGTTATTCACAATAAAGTACCCTTATTTAAATATAAAATAAAATATTGTACATTATTTGTTGCCTACCTAAGTTATAAAACATTATAATTGTTGTGTAGATTTGATTATTCACTATTTTTACAAAGATATTTTTTTCTGAGTTTCACTTTTCTTTGACTGGCTTCTTTCTGCATAAGTACGTTCAACTAGCCTTATTTCCATTATGTGATCCAAAACAACTGTCTATGATTGAATTATTACACAAACTACAGTTTTTCCAGAGATTGTTGAAAAATATTGAACCTAGAGATATAAAGTCATTTTATCATAAATTTGTATTTACCCACTTTTACCTGTCAACCGACAATATATTTTATGTAAAGAGATAAATCGTCCTCTTGTAGCGGTTGGAGCGTTTGCCTACTATACTTGAGGTTCCGGGTTCGATTCCTGGTAAGATGGATGTAAAATATTGATTTTAAAGATTGAATAAACTAGAATATTTCATTATTCCTAGACTGATGTCTGAAGCATTTACGTAACTCATGATCGAGATACGCTTGTTTACGCGGTTTATAAATACACTGCCTTATGCATCACTGGGAGTGGAAAGAGGAATGATGAATATGTGTTTTTTTTGTCACAATGTATTTAATAAATTAAATGTGACAAGCCTTTTTCTCTAGTAACAAAACAAATCTCTAACAGTAATATTGTTTATAAAACAAAAATTATTTATTACATGGCAAATTAACGTAGCTGAAAAACTGTAACACTTATTTGTTTATAAATTTGTATAAACCACTTTAATTTTTTTTTAAATTACACTTCGACCGGTTTCGAGGTTACCACCTCATCGTCAGAAATTTAACTAACTTATAATTACACGCGTTGCTATTTATATAATAAAATACGTATATATAATAAAATACGTGATTTAGGTGTTATTTTCGATATCAAATGATCATTTATTGGTCACATTAATAGCATTATTAATAGATCTCTAAAAATATTGGGTTTCATTATCAGAACCACTAAAGATCTCAAAGATATTGGTGCACTTAAAATAATGTTCACGTCACTTGTAAGAAGCATTTTGGAGTACAACTTTACAATCTGGGCTCCTCATTATTCTAGGCACCAATATTGTATTGACAAGGTCCAAAATAAGTTTTTACGATTTATAAATTTTAAATTAGGTGTTGGTATTGAATTTTTAAATTATAATTTGTTACTGTTTATTTTGAAATTATTAAGACTAGATGGGAGAGTTATAACTGGTTTATTAAATTTATATAAAATAATCCATTCTGTGTTTGACACCCCTGCACTTTTATCACTTATTAATTTTAATGTACCGAAAAGGACAACTCGGCAAACCTATCAAAACTGTGGCAACAATACTTCGACACCATATGGTAAAAATGCAGTCATCAATAGACTTCACTCTCTAGGCAAATAAGTACCAGGACGTTGGTGACTCATTTCACATGAAATCTAGTACATATAGAACGACTCTTCTTCTTTATTTCATTGGTACCTCTATTTGGTACTATTATTAAAAAATTGTTTTAAACTTCTTTATTAGTGTTTTTTTTCTTTTTTCGTTTCTTTTCTTGAATTAATTTATAAGTAAAAAATATTTCTCTTTTTCATTTTTTTTTACATCATTATATATTTTTATACATAAACATATACTGTCTACCAAAATATTAGTTTTAAATAATAATACATATATATACCATATATATTTTTTATGTTATTCAAAATTGTTTTCTTAGTTTTTTTTAAACTGGTTCAATGTATTTCTAATACCAGATTATCTTTTTTTATCGATAATTCTATAACTGGTAATATTTTATTATTTTATATAATTTATATTTATTAGACTTTCTTAATTTGTTAATTAATAATATTGTTTTAAATGCTCTGTATTACTTATGCTAACATGTATGTATATTTAATTGTATTTGTAACTAATATGTAAAAGCCACTAAGTGCCGTTTATTTCAATACAATAAAAAATTAAAAAATAAAAATATTGTATGAAAGAGACAGAAAATTGAAAGAAAGAGAGAGAAAGAAGATAAAATAAATCATAACGGGAATAGTTTTAAAAGAGGAATCGAAGTTAAATTTAATTGATTATTTATTATTTGAAGTTTTTGATTAATGGCTTTACTAATTTCTAATCGTTCTAAATTATCTAAACGAAAACCATTTTTATTGACATGCAAAATTTCGAAAGGTCGATCTGTAATTTAAAAAAAAAAATTAAAGTGGTTTATGCAAATTTATAAACAAATTAGTGTAAAATCTCATACCACAAAGTGAAAAATGTTTTTGATAACAATAATATGAAAAACTTTAAGATTAAAATAGGAAAAAAAACAGAATTGATGTTATTTTGTGTTTTTATACGATCCTTCTAGTTCAAATAATATTGATGACAAAAATGGTTATTGATTGAAAGTTTTTGATTAAACTATTTCTGTCAAAAACATTATTCGAAATTGTTAAGGCTACATTAAAATGTTTTGAAATAATATTATTTACAAAAGCCCTTTTGAAGTAATGTAATATTATAAGTTATTAAGAATTAGGCTTAAAAGGAATGCAAGGTTCGTGAAAGCACCGCAGAGAATATTCATTTTAATATTTTGACGAAGTAAACAATTTTCCATTAATCTTCATAATATTCTCAAAACAGATGGAGCGAATCGGAAGTATAAACCCCTTTATGAAATATCCGGTTTTCTGAATATTTACTGTAAATTATTGGAAAAGATTAATTAATACGAACTATGAAGGACTTCGATCATGAAGTCCAAAGTTTTGCATTCTTTTAAAATTGTCAATTAGCACAAATATGGTTTTGTAAATATTCTAAAGATTTTTAGCTATTTTTTTTTGATAAAAAATATCGTTAGGTAATCCTTCATTCAATTAAATACAGCGTGAGTCCAAAAAATCTGATTTTTAGTTAAGTGCGCAGTGCACAGAAAAATCATTAAAAAATCTCACGTGCTAAAAACTTGACATGATTCTCACTTTACAATTTACTTGCTTGATACGATACACAATAAATAATGCTTATTGAATGCCCTCGTTCTTAAACAGTGTCACATATTATTTCAACTTTTTAAAAATATTTTGCTTTAAAAAAATTCGCTCGGAAAATAAAAAAAACTCAATAATACAATATAACTCAATGGTTTTTAGACGTGATAATTAGTTTTTTGGCTTTCCTGGAAGTTTGACTTCATTGAATTTTGATTTTATTTTACGGATATATCGCAAATTTTCAAAAACTGCTAACTTTACTCGAAAAAACGTAAACATAGGAATTGATTTGTAACTATGCATTTAGTTAAATAGTTTGTCTTCAAAATACTGTTAATAATATTTACATTTTACAATAGAGATATGTAGAACATTTAAGAGACGGAAATTTGGAAGTTTAGACATTAACAGGGCTTATGATTTGTCATCGGCTGGTTTAAATGGCCACTTTACACACTGTAATATTTTGATTTCTTTAATTATTCTATTTGTTGATATTTTTCATTTAAAAAGCTTAAACTTTTATTGATGTGGGTGAGATTTCATCTGACTAGATAATTTCACCTACTAGACAAAGCCGGAAAAAAAAAATCAGTTTTTATACTACTTCTTGGCACGGTTCATTTAATCAACAATATGTTCTCAAGCTGAACAACAAACATTTTCACAAATTTAAAATAGTGTTATTAGTATTTTAGATTTTTTTTTTTAAATATAAGAATGAAAATGTTCATTTGCTAAAAGAAATAAAAAAATTACTTCGTTAAAAAAATATTCTTAAACATTTCTCATTTTCCCATTCCGCAATTCTATTGAATCATTTAAAAATCATTTATATTTATTTGTATACTTTAATATTTATATATTTAAAATTTTATTTTTATACAAACGTAAACTGTATATATATTTTTTTCTCTTGTGGCCTCTGGTGGTTTTTTTGGGCTATGTATAGCGTGTGAGCTCGCCAATATATGACAGTAAAAATTTTATTGTCTTTGAATTTCCTAGAGTTTTAACCATCGAAAAAAAGAAGATTGCAAATAAAATCAACAGACAATGGAAATTTGATGTGTATTATTTTAATAGATTGTTTATAACAGAAAAATACATAGAAAAATATGCATTTTTATTTTTTGTAATAAAAACAGTCTAGTAAATTCGAATAAAAAAAAATACGCTTTATATTAACAATATTAATTAAAATGCAAAAATAACATTGAATACTTGAAAAATAAATATTATTGAGTGTTACAAACATAATTTAAAAAACAGATAGCGATTAAAAGTAAAAACTATCTTTAGTTTAACTCTTATAGCGATAAATACATAAACATTATAAAACAGGAATTATACAAATACAAAAATAATATTGTAACTAGGCGGCTACCTACACGGTTAAATTTCGAAACACCACGCAATTTCTTATCTCGGCTACGCTATGTAAAATGAAAAAAAATATTTAAATTAATAATTTCATCACGTCATGAAGTCGCCCCTGGGTAGCGCCTGCTAACGTCAATCAACAAAAACATCCTCGTTTTAATTACAATATTTCGGCTACGCCATGAATCTATTTTTTTAAATAATTTCTCACGTCACAAAGTCGCCCCTGGGTAGCGCCTGCTAACGTCAATCAACAAAAACATCCTCGTTTTAATTACAATATTTCGGCTACGCCATGAATCTCTTTTTTTAAATAATTTCTCACGTCACAAAGTCGCCCCTGGGTAGCGCCTGCTAACGTCAATCAACAAAAACATCCTCGTTTTTATAACAGTATTTCGGCTACGCCATGAATTTCTTATAAAAAATGTCAAAACGTCACAAAGCCACTCTCTGAGTGTCGCTACTGACATCATTTACAAAAACATAATTATTTGTGCTTTTTTCAGGTACGCAACATTTTTTTTTAATACACCTACCTAACCGATAAAATACTATTAGTAATTAAACCAAGGTGTGCTTTAAAGTTCCGTATGGCCAAATAATATTATTTATTATTAGAATATTATTGACATGTAGTTCAAGCATTGCTGCATTCACGTTGCTTTACTTCTGAGAGCTCAACTGCTATGTTTTTCTATGGTTATGTTAATGTCATCTGTCATGTATTGGCGAGCTCACAGGCTATACTTACGCCGTTTTTTTATTTCTTAAATAATATTTCTGTTTATGGGAAACCAATTGATAACCATATTTGCTGCAACCAATTTGTTTCTTAAAACAAGCATTTGCCCATATAAGAACTGATTGCCATATTAGGCATACTAATATTTCTGGCTTGCCGACTCTTCATATACTGAGCCTACTTCCAGTACAAGAAAAATTTTAAGAAAAAAAAAGATCGAGTGTTTATTTGTGCCATTTTGTAAATTTATTTATTTATTTATTAACGGACATTGTCCATGTATACAATTTATAAGGTTTAAATATTACAATAAAAGAGTAGTTTAAAACATTTAAAGAAAAAATAAATAAATTATAAAACATATGTATAAATAAATAAATTAAATAACTAAATTTTGGTATTATATTATTTTATTTATTTATTCATACAAATAAATACAAACTACAAAAAAAATTATAGCGTATTCTTAACTGTATGAGGCCAAGAGCTCTGTGTATGTAATTTGTATTTAATTAAAATAACAATCATTCAATTTACGATTAAAACACCTTCTGTCTGCTTAACTAAGGGTAGCTTATTTTAAAACGATTTTATGCCGGAATAAATAATATACCAAACGATATTAATAATGGTACAAAGCGATAACTTTTAAATATAAATCAATGAAATATTTTCTTACTTTAAACCACGAAGCAATGTTTCACAACGCTTTTTTTTATATAAAATCAATTCAAAACAACCGTGTTCAAAAAATATAAGACAATTACATGTAACTTGCTTGTTTTAAAATAAAAATAGAACTGAATTTATTATACATTTTAATATACAATAAATACCAAATAGGCGCCCATTTACTAAAAAGAAGGTTTTACGTTTCACAATTTACGTTATTTATTATATATGTCCTGAAATTTAATACAAAATGACAACAGGCACTCACTTCATACTGGGGTGATCATCTTATTCTCACGGTCAAGCTCGCTGGGATGATCTTTTGAACTGGATTCTGGAGTCGCGCGCGAAGACACTATGGATTAGCACAACTAAAAAACATAACTAGTAAGCAATTGCGCAGTGCAAGGATTCACAAATTACAATTGCCATCACTCGAATATCTTAATCAGCGATCACGCGGCGACACACAATCACAAGCACTTGTGAAAACGGTATTTTCGTCACTGCCGTAGAAAAAGGTATTGTCACCCACTTTAAAGTTGCTACATTTTGATCGGAGCTCTGAAGGTAAGTTTGAGTTAAATATTATGACTTTCTTAGTAAAATATGGCGCAATCACCAATAAATTATAGCACGATCATTAATACAACTCTTGACTCAATGCACAGTAACATAAAGCCCGCTTTCAATAAAGAACATCCACCAGTACCATTTATATTGGACTTGTAAAGTCTACGAAGTTTGGTACTAGATCTTTGCAATACATAAGCTTCAAGGAATTTACTAAATTGCCTCAAAGATTTAAAGTACCAATTTCATAATTCAGAAACAGGACGTGCAAATTGAAGGATTATTTTTCCAGAAGTACTTCAAATAAATAATATTATTTCATTTAGAGAATGCTCATTTTAAATATATTGTTTTTAATATTTTACCGTTTTAGCTTCAAGAAGCAATTTTTAATACCTTTTAAACCTTTAAATAAGTATATATCATTTTAATTCACTTTTCATCTTCTTTTAGCTTGCATTCGGTATATTTATTTTGTGAATTTTGAAATCATTTTCACTCTTGTAATTACTGTATTATGTATGTAATATTTAATATTTTAGCTCATACTCTTATTTATATTTTGAAATTCTTTAAAACTTTTTCACACACTTTAGATTTTGTATTGTAAAGTGGTATTTGATGCTTATACTTAAATCACACACTTTTAATAATGTTTTGAGTATATCCACATATTTGTAGGCTGGATTTGAATTTAGATTTAAATTTCTCTCTAGAAAGGAAATCCAATTATGTTCAATTAACTAACTGGTATAAGAAGAAGTATAAAAATTTGAAAATTGTTTTCAGGTATTACCTAGCAGGTGAATTGGTTCAGACGGATGAATCTCACCCACATGATAAAGGTTTCAGCTTTTTTACTTCCCAAAAGTCAACACATAAAATAAATACGTTTGAAAATAAATATTATAATCTGCATGTCCCTAAATGAGTTTTTTTACAAAAACTCTTTGGGGACATTATAAAAAAAAGATGAATTTTATGTTATCAATCAAATTTAAAAAAAGAAACAATACTCTTTTTAGTGTTCTTAGTGAAATTTCATTTGAATTGTTATAAAAATAAAAATACTGTATTTTGGAAAAAGAAGGTGGCTGAAGCACGCATTCGAAGCAACTGTTGTAATTTTTATAAAATTTGATAACATTTATGCATACAAAACTTATCAGTTCACAATGGAGTCCTGGTGGAGACCCTGATGTATGGAAGCAAAGTATTCACTATGAAAAACAGAGGTGAAAGTAGGCTGAAGGCTGACAAAATGCGATATCATAGGGGAATGTGTCGTCAAACTATGAACGATAGATGTACAATGTCGAGATCCGTACATTATGTAAGACTGAGATAAGCATTATCAACTAAATCAATAAAGGAGCTCTGCGTTGATTTGGACATGCAGAGCGAATGGACGGCGAAAAAATGGCTAAAAAGATCCACGATGCAAATTCTGGTGGATGCGAAAATCGAGAAAGACGTAGTTATACCTAATCCAACAAAAATTTGAAGACGGACATGTCAAAAGTCGGAATAATCGGCGCACGAGCATGAGATGTATGAATGTAGAGGAAACGAGTTTTGTATGCAAAGACAGAGTGATATGGTATTCTAATATCTCTGCCCTACCCTTACAGAGAAACGGCGTTATGGTTTGTTTGTAAATGCTTCAAATTTAAATTTTTTTATTTTATAAAACATCATAAAATTATTTTTAGACATCAGTTTATATTTATGTATTTATTATTTTTTTCCATTACATACAAAGATTAATAGTTAAATAATGTGACTTTACTGGGGTTACCCGTGCCGAGAACACTGTATAATACACTGTTTTTTAATACTTTTACATGTGACAATAAACGTAAAAGACCTGTACAATAAAATACGATCAAATAATAATTTAATTAGTTTTATTTAAAATTCTAATAATAATATAAAAGCATGATTGCAACTGCAAAAAACTGAGTAGTGTTCAAAGTATAAAATATCTTGGAATAATTATAGACCAGTATTTGAGATGGAATGAACAAATTGAAACTATAACTGCAAAAATTAAGCGCTTAATACATTTTTTCATCCCACTTAGAAATATACTTAAAGTCCCGGACTTGAAACACCTATACCATGCACTGGCAAATTCTGTGTTGACTTACGGTCTAATTGGTTGGGGAGCTTGCACAAAAACCGCCCTTGAACCTGTAGCAATTGCACAGAAATCTTTAATCCGAGTCATCTTAAAAAAAACATTTCGCTATCCAAGTGACTTGCTCTTCAAAGAATTCAGAGTACTGAATATTATTCAACAGTATATATTGAGAACGGTAGTGGTTACACACATAAAGAGAGACATTTACCCAAGCGTCAACCACAACCATAATACAAGATACTCTAATAGGGATCTGATACTAAGTGAAGGGGTCAACACTGTTCTGGCATCGAGACAACACTATAACGTAGGCAAAAAGGTCCATAACCTTTTGCCAGAATCGTGGAAAGACGGGAGTGTTGTCAAGTTACGGAAGGTGTTGACCTCGCTCTTTCATGACATTGGTCGTAGGAAGTCAGAAAAGTTGATGCATGCCACGGATTGGAGAACCTTACTGGATGTCAAAAATATAATATAAAAAATAAGGAATAATTTTAAAAATATATATTTATAGATAACAACCATGAAGTTTCGCATAAATAAATTGTCTATGTTTTTATGAATGTATGTATGTGTATGCGCATGGGTGTATGTACGTGTGTGTGTATGTACATGTGTATATATGTGTATATTTATATATACATGTGTGTATATATGTGTATGTCTGTATGTATATGAATCAAAATGTGTATCCGAATAAGTTTATATTTTGTTTGTCTGTGCTCTATATTAATTTGTTAAGTATTATAATATATTAAAATGTAATTGCCTAGCTTGGAACGGGGTATGTACCCTTGTTAGCTGGGCAAAGTGAATATGGAATTGTATTTTGATAAAGAGTGTGAATAAATAAATAAATAAATAAATAAATGATTGACAACCCTTGCTTTCACTTATATAACATTCCGGTTGGTCCCTTTTTCTCTTATATCACTCAAATTACCTACATTAATATTATTATTATAAATTAAATTTCTCTTTTGAAATTTTGTATTACTACTAAAATCGCTTTATTGAAATTTTATCGACTTCTCTTGGTTTAAAATCTTCTCCTTATATTGCTTTTTCAAATTTTAAAGATTACTTGCTATACTTGTTATTCCTTCTTTATTTTTTATTTTTTCTCTGCTGCCATTGGCATGTTTTTATACTTTTAAACTACTTTTAATTACTTATATTATATATGTTTATAAAATCAATATATTGCTGCTCTTACTATAATGTGTCATTAATTTTGAAGATGTTTTTTAAATTGACCTAAATTTAAATTTACTGTCTTATATTTCACTAAATGATTCTTCTCATCGTTTCTTTGAATCCCTTAAAATAAATATGTGTTTATGTTTTTCCTTTTTTAAAAAAAATGTTATTACTATTTTATTTTATTTTTACATCTTAGCATGTTTTTCATTCTTTATTTCCATTCTTAATTCTTAATTACTCTTACAAATTTTCTTCATTTTTAATATTATTTCCATTTGTAAATACTCACTACAAACTACAAACCTTAGAATATATTTTTTTCACTTAAATTTTAATTTTGAAACAACTTTCATTTATGTTTTCTTTTTCCTTCTCTTTTTATACTTTCATAATTAACCTTACATTTAATTGCTTTTTAATATGGAAACTTCACTGGTCCATTAGAATTAAGTCCAATTGTGTAAAATATTAAACTTTGTAACTGTACTGTATGTTTCCTGAATAAAAGAAAAAAAATAAAATAATAATAATAATTATAATTTGTTTCCTTTCCCACCAGTTTGACGATGTCAATCATAACAAAACCCGGTTACTCGTGAAAATAATAAACAAAGGTAAATTTAATAACCATCGAACATGTTAAAATTTTTATTACTGCCTTATTTGTCCTTTTAAGCATTAACGAAATGAGATTGAAAATATATTTTCAATTTGAAAAATGTGTTTTTCTGTATACGTTTGATTGTCCAAATATATAAGATATTAAAACCTGTTTATTTGATTGTACGTTGTAAACAGAAAGAATATAAATTTAATAGCAAAAACTCTTAAGCACAATGCCAGAAACA
Source organism: Micrasema longulum (assembly GCF_059751315.1). Classification (NCBI taxonomy): domain Eukaryota; kingdom Metazoa; phylum Arthropoda; class Insecta; order Trichoptera; family Brachycentridae; genus Micrasema; species Micrasema longulum. The sequence goes on along the minus strand of NW_028277465.1, from coordinate 1,643,476 downwards.
GAGAATAAATTATATATTTAATGTGTTTTGGAATTGCGCCCCATTCCAACTTGTGTTTTTCAATTGGATACAAACATTTAAATGTCAAAACCGTTTCAACTTGTCAATTTGTAATACTCCTCTTTTATGCAGGAAGCAAAATCCATATTTATAAAGCTAACACTGTTAATCAGGGGTGGTATTCTGAATCTTCTCTTTTCCGTAGAGAGTGGTTGATTAAGGAGTTTTTTTAATGCGATGACACTTTGCTCCATATAATAGCTACAATGATGATGAGTAAATGTCAAATGATGTGTAAAACTGTATAAAAAACCGAAAAAAATAATAAGATTTTGTCAATTCAATTCAATAATGTTCTAAATGAAACTAATTATGTTTGATTTCACGTGTTTAGACAAAAATTCCAGAATTAATAACTCTTTAGGGGATAAAAAAGATTCAGAATAGCACCCTTGATTTGCATGTAAATCTAGAAAGCTAAGATTTAATAATAATTTCAGATAAATCGAAGTACAACAATATTATATACTAAAAACTTATCCCATTTCTTGTTAATACACGAAGTTAAAGTAATATGATCATCATCATCATTCTCTTTCCGTAACTAATGGTGCATAGGGCATTGCGTTGGTACCCCAATCGCAGCGTATATTGATCATTTTTGGATACATGAAGGTAAGATGATCAGTCGTACGCTTCAGGTGCTAGTCCATATATATAAAAAAAAATTATAGTACGTATATTATGTATTATAAAAAAGCTCATGGTCGTAGACATATTGATATTTTTTATTTTTTTAATGGAATAAACTGATAAACCTCCTCTTTACAGACTTTTCAGCAGATAGGAAATAGGATATGAAGAGAAGTTATGAAAAATATACTACAACACCCAGACCAATTGAAAAAAAAAACTTTTTTGCAACTGGCGGGAATCGAACAGGTAAGTTTCACAGTTAGCTGTCTTGCCAACTGGGCCACGGCGCCTGTCGTGGCGCAGTAAATAACCGAAATAAAATAAAATTAGAGTCTCTTTGAGTAAATGTTTGAATTTTGTTAAAATGTCAAGTATTTTTCTTACTCTTTTTTCGAGAAACTCAATTAAAATTCGTATTGCGCCATTTGTCGTTAAACGGAATGCCTAATTAAAAGAAAGACGAAAAAAATACCGTTTCTAAGAAAGAATTTAAAAAGAAAAGTAAGATTTCTCAATATATCTATGGAATCTGAGTACCAGTTGGGAACACGGGGTGGAACAGCGGTAAATAGCTACCGGATACCCGTCAGTTCAGTTCGACGCTGACTGCCGTCGCGAAACGACGCCTGCCGAACGACGCCCAATCTCTCCGCTACAACCTCATATCGCGAACTTTAAACAGTGACTCGAATTTTAGTTTCAAACTTTTCATACTGAAAAAATTAGTATTCATGGAATTGTAATCTAACTTTTGCACGATTTGTGTTTATTTGAAAGTTTATTTATGTTTTTATGTTCGGTTTTCTTTTTACATAGTTTGCTTAGTAAATGTGAAATAATAGTTTTAAACGAGATGTGTTTCACATGACGAAAAGACCCAAGGTAAAAATTATTCATTATAAAGTGCATCAAATCGACTTCAGCAATTTCTAAGAAATTGTTGTTAAAATTGACTTCTAATAGTTCAAATTTAAGGTGGTTCACAGAGATATACTTTCCTTTTTTTTAAGTTAGAAATAAATCGTATTATTTTTATTTTAGTTTTGATTTACTCAGTTACTAATTGACTTTCAAAAACATAACAATTTAAAATCAAAATTTATCAAGAATATATTTTTTCAAATAATTTTGAATTTTTTTAAGGCTTTCGATTTCATTAATTTCTTCAAGCAATTGTACAGTTTTAATTCCCTGTTCAATTTTTTTTGATATTCTGTTTTTTCCTCATTGGTAATGTTAAATTTTTTATCGCTAGTCTTTGTACGGCATTGTTGCTTAAATGTGAATATATTATTTGTATTGAACTGCTAATTTAATTTATAAATAAAATATTGATGTGAAAATTATTTCGTTGAGCGCAATGCGTAGATATATATTTTTTTCATCATCATCGATCCCTTTCTGCACCTAATGGAGCATAAGGCACTGCATCGGTACACCAATTGCATCATATCTTGATCATTTTTTTTTGTTTCATAAGGGAAAGATGATCGTCTTACGCTTCAGGTATCAGTCCAGGGACTATGAAATATCATAGTGTAAAAACACCCTTTTCAATAAATTTTTCACATCAACCATGTCGTGAATCAAAGCCACTTGCATGGTAAGCAAAAGAGCAGACCATTGCGCCACGAGACCCACATATTTGTTGATGATTATTATGGATAACTTATATAGCGCCATTTTCGAAATACGATATATATAAAATACGATAAAATACGATATATAAAATTTAAAAAAAAACTTTTTGGCTTACTTTAATATTATTTTAACAAATAAAAAAAAATAAAAAAGACACTAAACTTTTTCATTGTTTACTTAGACGTATTAGTTTTCAATGTATTTGTAGTTTGACAACGAACTATTTTCTAATTACTAATATCTGAAGAATTGAGAAAAAAAAAATGTGCATTTGGTCGACCGGAAAGTTTTTTAGGAAATAAAAATACTCGTTATTCTTTTTCAACTGTATCCAATTATTATCATGGGTTTTCTTCAAACAATATTTAATTAAAAATATTTTATTTTTGAAAATGTCAAAATTTGGAAATAGTCAGTTTTGGAAAAGAACCCTCCTACAATTAACTTAATTTACACTCATCGTAAAAATAATTCATTTAAAAGTTTATTCGTTCAGTTTTATTCGTACGTATGGAATGTAGATTATGTTCTTGATAAATGAAAGTATTTTGAAGATTTTGCAAACAGGAATATCTTCCCAAGTATTTTCAACGAGCTATAAAAAATAATGAGCTCGTTTACTAAATTGCTATGGTAATCACATTACTTTCGAGAGAAAATAATTTTCGTTACAATCTATGCAGAAGCACACATATATGAAAATATTTCAGACTTTTCTTTATGTATATGTTGTGCTAAAATGAACACCATTACTTTTAATTTTATCATGTTGACACGTGTAAAAGCTATACTAACAATGGTGCTTACATTTAGGGTCGTTGTTTTATCAAACCAAGAAAAATTAAACAAATCAACTATATTATAAAATAAATTCTGAAGAGTTATTTTGAAAATAAAAATATAAACCAAGGATAAGGATCCGTCCCTCTCTATCTCTGAATAAATATAGGTTTTATAGTAAGAAGATCTTTTAACATAATTATGTATCCAGGTACTGCGGGCCAACTGTTTGTGACACCTGATTTTTATCATTCGAATCATTTCCATCAAACTTTTAGGTTATTCTTATTTATATATTATGTAGGTGCATAAAATATGCATTTATTTGTTCGTTTTGAATCAACGAACGCATATTGACACACCTACCTTGTTTTATTGTTGACAATATTTCGTATTTACTGCATTTTGTGGTTACCTACCGTATTGTTTGAGACTCGTTGCACATTATTTTATTAAGTGTATTTCTAATAACTTTTAAAATAAAATGCTTTTTTTTTCAGAATAAGGTTTTGAAATTTACCATACTTTAAAAAAAAATACAATTTATAACATTTCTTGACTTAAATTTTAACAAAAAGGTTTCAAAAGTGGGTATAAACTATTTTTATTAATTTTTTAAATAATCATACTTCTTACCAGGCTCTTTCGTGTACCCTTTTCAATATAATTACAAGTTTTAAATTATTTTTTTATTTTTTTTACTTACTCACCTACACATACACACCCTCTCCCTCATTCATTCTCACACATACATGTACCCTCTCCCTCATTCATTCCCACACACACACTCACAAACACACACATGAATACAAAAGTTCACACATACAATTACGTAAACTCTTTTCTTATATATTATGTATTATTAGATTTACTGTGGATTTTTTTAATTGGCTCGAGTATCGTTAAAATGTTTCTACCTAATAGCTGTAAAAATCCTAAAGAAAATAAAATAAAATAAAAATAAAATAAGGTCGGTGTTAAATTAATAACAAATGCTTACATTATAGGAAAATATTATTCTACATAACCATATTTGTGTGCACAATTACTATTTTTTTTAAATGAAATAAAGTCAACAAACTCGATATTAATATCAGAGAAAAGATAAAATTCAGACATTAAATTGAATTTTGTGGCTTCCCAATTCGAAACACGGCAAAAAAGGTATTAAAAAAATATCATCATTTGAGAAAAAAACATTTATCATTATCATTATATTTCCGTTCCCTAAATGGAGCATATGGTCTCCACGAAGATCTCCGTCGGTTGCCAGCTCCTGTTCATCCTCTCGAGACAGGTTCTTGGAGGTAGTTCCGTCATGAACTGCTGACAAATAGCCAGCAGCGGACGTCCAAGACGTCGACAACCTGATGCTTTGTAAAAAAGGGGAGCGTGGGTAAGGCTCTCAAGAGGCATCCGCAGTATAATATAGCCTAGCCAACAGTATCGCCTTAGCTTGATAAGATGGGCCTACTCTGGTGCTACATGTCCATCCTGGCAACACCGCGAACACAGAAACAGGAAACAGGTGGATCACGCAACGCCGCGATAGAAGAATCAGAATTCGTTGGTCTACGATCGTCTTTAGATTCGCTGTCGCTCCCTATAACTCAAACCTATAAATACTTACATATTATAAACTTCGAGTCACGGTTTAATTCATTCAGTGTTTCTATTCTAGTATATTACTATCGGACCCGTCATACGTTGTCCTGCCCGAACGTTGGCTTCCCTGCTATTAGCTTGGAAAAAGACTTTTCATTGATAAGTAAGTACCTAACTACTTGTTTCTGATGAAATTCCAAAACTTAAAATTGATAATATTAAAATATTTCATTTAAGTAGGTACCTAGGTACTTGTTTATAGTTGAATTCCAAAACCTAAAATAAATGTTTTTTCAAATATGGCATTATTTTTGCAAACGTCAAACTCCGGTCGTCTCACCAACAACGGGGTGTACTTATGTATGAATACGATTTTTCAAAGGTATTGAACTTAATATTATTTTAGTGTTACCAAAAGTCAAATAAAAAGAAAGAAATGGGTAGAAATTTTGAGGAATTTAAGGAAAGAATCTGATTGAAATCCACAAAAAACAAATGCTGTTTGTAAACATTCAAAAACCAACTTTTTTTATACACAAAAAAACTAAATTTTTTTGCAAATGCATTCTCCTCGAATGCAACCTTGGTAGATCGATGAATATAACATTTATGCTCCTAACTTCTTTTTTTACATATTCGATTGCAAAAAACACGTACAGCGCAAAGATCTATGTTTCTCTGAAAACCGCACGTAAATCTGTTAGCCGTTTAGGAGGAGTACGGTGACATCACACGTACAGAGGAATTATACATATCAAGATAAATTTGTGTATTTGTAATATATTTAATATTCAATTAAACCAACAAATAATGCAAGTGAATCATTTATTCAAACTTCACGCACCTTGCAACGAAACTGTGATAAGTCACATAACAATTTCATTTCAACAAAAGATCCATTACGATAACAATTATTGTCACCGAAATTTGCAGCGTCCATTTTTTTTCATTATTCCTTACAAAATCAAACCGTTACCCGTAAAATTGGTTAGTAATGTAAACCGAAATTACTATTAAATAAATAAATAGTAATTTCGGTTTACATTACTAACCAATTTTACGGGTAACGGTTTGATTTTGTAAGGAATAATGAAAAAAAATGGACGCTGCAAATTTCGGTGACAATAATTGTTATCGTAATGGATCTTTTGTTGAAATGAAATTGTTATGTGTTAAACTAGTAATCAACATTTCTATTAAAGTATCTAAGCGCTCATTTTCGACCCTAAATTTTTGTTAAGCTGATAACAACTACTTAATAATGAAAATTCTATTTTAACTAATCTTTCTGAAATTTAAATCGCATTATCAAACCCTTTAATTCGGCATCAGGGTTGAAAATTCCTCATATATTCAAAGTTATAAATTATTCAGCATAGTGGTGATGGATCACTCCAGGAATTGTAATTTCCCGCGGCTAACAGCCCGCGTGATAGATTCGTGGCTTCATCCGTGAAAATACCACCACGCTCTGTAGTAGAGCCAAGGATATTAATATATGTACTTTGTTATTTGGTCCTTTAAATAATAAAGATAACTTTCTAAACGGAAAAGAGAAATTGAGTTCAGTACTTTTAGATTCTTAAGGGAATTCTGCTTAAGGTGGCATACTGGTAATATGATTACTTCAAAATCAAAATATAACATATTCATGGACCAGTATAGAAATTAAAAAATAACATTTTCAGGCGTTGCCTAGTATGTAAATGAAATAATTCAATTACACGAATCTTACCCGCATAAATTAAGGTTTCAGATCTTTAGCTTCACAAACATTAACATATGAAAGAATTGAAGGGATAAGATGCTCAAATATGGGCAGAATGGTGAAAATCACACAGTGTGTGAAGTGGCCACTTAAACCAGCCAATGACAGGTCGTAAGCCCTGTAGAGACTTCTATATTACCTTCTCTAAAATGTTATTCATCTCTGTTGTAATATGTCAAAATATAAGTCCAAAATAAATATACCATTGTAAGTCACTCTCGAAGCACAAAAGCTAGTCTCTTTTTTTTGGAAAGTAAAAAAAATTAAGTAGATTGAAAAAAAAATGTATCAATTATGTAATTATATTAATCAATTTAAAAAAACGAAAACAAAAAAAAAAAACTTTTCTAGGCAAGTTGATAGAACCGTTTTTACGGATTAATTATGATTATAATAATCTGTACTTAAAATTATTAATAGTTAAATGTCCTTCTTTGTTTGTTTTTGTTTCCATCACGTCTCAACGAAGTAACCGATTGACATTATTTTGCATGATGTGAGAAGTAAAATAAGACACTTATTTTTCATCTTAAATATTTAAAAAAGGATAATAATTACTAAAATAAATTAATTTTCAAGAATGAGCAACATTTTTTGAAAATGAGTGGGTGATAAGGTGGGATGTAAGAAAAATCAATTTGGAATTAGATCTTTAAATGTTTATAATTGACTTGTTTTATCAAATTATCATTAGTTTAGTTTGCTTTTGTTTTGGTTCTGTGGTCGGATTTTAGATTAATGAACAGAATAACAATCCTATCGTATTTTTTAAATAGCGATAGTTAGGAGACCAAGCTACTTTAAATCATATTAAAATATATCATTCCATCCGGGAAAATCTTATTTATAAACGAAAACTATTGATAAAAAACACAACTAATTAAGTATCTAAATTGTTTCCATCTTATACTACGTAGGCAAAGCCGCGGGTAAAATATAGTTTAAAATAAATAATTATGTAAAATATAATAATATTGGTAGGTAAGACTTATTTAATAGGATATTCTACTTTGAATACGGTACTCAACAAAGGTACGTTTTAAAACTAAAAAATCTATTTCAGTACTTTTTGAAACTCATGCAATCGGTTTATAAATGGATTAAAGTACATTTTGATGTATTAAGTATTATTTTTTTAAAGAAAAATAGAAATACCAGAGTTCTTATTATTTACTCATTAATATAAATATTTTTAGACCATTCCCTAAAATTCGTTAATAACTTGTGCTGGAAAAATGGAAACGGAGTTGTAGTAGAGTGGGATTAGAACCTCGGACCTTTGGTCCGTGAGTCCACAATACTTACTCTAAACCAAATCCCGGTTTTGAATATATACTGTGATGCATTGAACTAAGAGTGTGAAAATTTACGATAAATAATTTGATAAATGCTCTGATTATCGAGTCTCCCACGCCTCCCTCTTAAGATGCAACCACCAGCCAACTCGATCATCAAGAATGTATATCCATAAAAACAAAAGAGTATACCCCTTCACGGAATTTTTCGCATATTCAGCCAGGAGAGCGGTGTGGAAGTTGAAATTACTAACGCTCAAATGGTGTTCACAGTTTATTTTAATACAATTCACGTACAATAAAATTTAGTTTGCCTCTTTAAACTTACAATAACGCAATATTGTGAAATTATTTTTCACAATTCAAATACAATACAATTTAATCTGCCTCATCAATTTTTTTTTGTAACAAATAATTAATTTCTCTCGTCAATTTAGATAGTTAAATACAAAAAAAAATTGATGATCTAGAATTTTACATTATTTCACATAAAAAATATCATCCGAACGAATCAGAGTAAAAAACTGCCACGACGTTTGATCATAATTGTCATCTTATCATTTGGACTTGTTCCAATATTATTGTTAAAATATGTTATGCAATAAATATATCAATTGACGTAGAAAATTCAGATGCAGATTTCACATGAATTTATGGATTCCAAGCGGGCTGTTCAACCTTTCACAATTGAATGGACGGAAGTTTCTATATAAATATTTAAAACAGGATAAGACGAAATTTCCCCATGACAGTGAGCATTATTATAAATGATTATCATTCAGAATGATTCAATATTTAATTCAAAAAAATAGTAGGTATTGAGGGTTTTTGCATTTTTTGAGTGGATTAGTAAGCCAAAAGAAATCAATTTCGTCTTTTTCTTCAGTTCGGACTTCATGGGAGCTTTTCTCGGATTTTATACGTCCCATGGTCCGCAAAATCACACGTGCTTCCGCACCATTGCCATTTTGTCTCTGATTTGTCCGCGCGTTGATCGTTTTCGTTTTATCTCTGGCAGTCTTGCAAGGTGTGAATTTATTTTTCATTTTCGCAAAAGGTTGGGTGGGGTGTCTGTTTTGCTAGTACCATAACAATACAGCCTAAGCCAATAATACCAGTTACATGAAGAAATATATAAGCAAGAAACTCAACAAAAAAAATATAAAACTCTTTAGCAAAGACAAATAAGGTCAATAAAATTACGGTATACAATATATTCATAAACACAATCAACATATAAAACTTCGAGCCAACCCATGCCAATCCATTTTCATACTACACTGCGTTAGTGGCAAAAAGATCAACGAAATGCTAGAAGATCTATCCCTAAGAATTCCAAATTGTGTGACGAATTGATTAATCTACACATTCTGGATATTAGGCCATAAAAACAAACGTTGATCTTAGAAGATTTGATAAATAGTAGATTTCGACTTCTGGCAACACGGTTGGAAACATAAAAAGAAATTGATTGCAACACAGATGGGACATCAGTTAGAGCTTTAAGGGCCTTACTTACAAACTCGACGTAAAGTTATACTTAAGTATAGTGTTAACAAATTACAACAGGGATGGAGAATACCTTAAGTAAGGGAATATGAAGGTCTAGGCATTGACAGTTGGTTTAATTTGGATGAGAATACCATTCTTATTACAGTAGTAGAATAAGGTTGGTATTCCCATCCGCATTATATTACTTTACTTAGTGTAATTTTACGCCGAGTTTATAAGTAAGGCCCTAAGTATTTTGAAAATGCACCTTCATGATATTTATTTATTTTTATTTTTATTTTATTTTATTTTGCAGCTATTACATAAACAAAATAATTAGAAAAATCTTAACAATACTAAAGCCAATTAAAAAAATCCACTGTAAATATAATGACACATAATATATAAGAAAAGAAGTTTAGTAATTGTATTTGTGTGACGTTTGTATTTATGTGTATGTGAATGTGTGTATGCGTGAATGAATGAGGGAGAGGATACATGTGTGTGTGGGAGTGAATGAGGGAGAGGGTGCGTGTGTATGGGTGCGTAAGTATGAAAATAATATATTTGCTTAAAACTTTGAATTAATTGTATTAAAAATGGTACAATAAAGAGCTTAGTAAAAAGTAAGAAACCTTTTTGTTAAAATTCAAATGACGAAATGATATACATTGTTTTTTTTTTTTTAAGTATGTTAAATTTCAAAACCGTGTTCTGAAAAAAAAAAGCATTAAATTTAACTGATACACATCGAATGAACAATGTGCGACGAGTCCTATACAATACAGTAGGTAACCACAAAATGCAGTAAATACGAAATAATGACAACAATAAAATAAGGTTTGACAATATGTTAAGAAGGCTTCCAATTCATATTCTTTTTCAGGGTGTGTAGTGGACTATAGTAAACAATTTTGAAATTAAGTGCTTCTTGAAAATAATGCTGATTTTCAGCAAGAAATAACGACATTTTTAAATAAAGTTTGAAAAAAGTTATTGAATTATAAAAAGGATTTCAGAGAACATATTGGTGGTTTTTATCATAATCACTCTGAAAAATAATTATTTTTGTTTATCGCTCCTGGCTGAATATCATTCATCGGGTTTGTGTGTGATTTTTCATGTTTTATTACACTTTAGGTGTTACTAGATCTTTGAAATGTGACGAGTGTCAAAATATTTCGTGAAAATCATCCCTTTGTTGTTTCTATTATTTACTGGATAAAGCGACATAGGGTAAATAACACAGTCTTGGGTATTATGTCATCTTACCAAAGTATGAATAACTTATATATAAGTTTTTTTAATCTTATTCTTTCTTTTTCCCCCATTCCTTTAATATTCCCCTTTGGAACCCTGAGAGGTCTTATACACGAGCCATAGACACCCAGATTGTCAAATTTGATATTTTTTTTTGTTTTAGATTTTTTGACCTAAAATAGAAAATCTTCTAGTATTGGACGTCTTGGAATTAACTAGTATTATCAGCATGAAAGTACTTGTTCGAATTACTCGGAAGCAAACGTTATTTTTTTAATCTCCTTGCAGTCAATACCAATTAATATATTTCGTTTATCTTAATATAATTAAAGGTAAAGTAAAAACATTTACCAATGAACTATGCAAAAATATAGTATGTCATCTTAAAAACATAGAAATTTTTTGTTTGTTTGATTTTAATAATATATAATTGTAATGAAAATGTTAAAAGATAGTTTTTATAATGAATTTAAATAAAGAAAGTGATATTTTGTAGCTTGTTATTTTAAATAATAGTCAAAAATGACTTTTAAAAAAAAAGGATCTCATCTTAAGCATAAATCCCCGACCTTTGTTTAGAGAAAATTTATTGACTTTAGTCTGGCAAAATTATACGACTATTTTTGAAATATATTCAAAACGATTATTCAATAAAAATTTGAGTTTTTCTACTGACATTTCTTGGTGGAACTGGATTTAAATCATTATAATAACAATACGTATGTAGTTTTATCTCACTTTTATTTATATTATTGTAAATTAAAATAATTTAATTATAAGGTAAAAACAATTGTATGAATTTAAGTTTTGTTTGAATGTAAATAATAAAAACAAGTGTAAATTGTATAATTGTATGAAGTTTTATATTATAAATGGATATGAATTATATGAATTTTAATGTTATTAAAACTACAATAGCGGCCGTTAGTTGGTAGTTCCATCGACAGCTATGTCCCCGGGCCCGGGGGTAATTAAGTGATTCTCTGAAAGTTAAATTCCCGGCAGTTAATTCTTATCGATTAGTTTCATTGTTTGTATTTTAATGGATACAATGTTAGATGTCGGTCACCGGTAAAAATTTATAAATGAAAGTGGAATAAAACTATGTACGTATTTTTATTATTATGATTATTTAATAGTTTATATTTATGAGAAGTATATACTTAAGTAAATATTTTACCAATTTTGTATTTTTAACCCTTGCGTGGTGGCTATGATGTCACATAAATCTCCGTGGAATACAATACTTGACATATCTTTCTTAAAAAAAAAGAAAAAATATGTCATGATTTTCTATAACAGGCCTTAACTGTAACTTTTATTATAAATTCTGTAATTGAGAGTTTTGGCCATCGAATCAAAAAACACTCACTTATTATAGATTATTCATTCGAATAAAAATAATCGAAAGAATTCGATTACTTAATTCATTTTAACGATGTACAGAATGAAGTAATTTACTGAACTACAGTAATTGTACTAAATAAATAAATAAATGAGAAATAAATAACCACCTGTGAATAAAAATCAGTAACCTCGAACGATTGCGAGTAGAGTAGAATTTATGGATTATTTGAAAAATATCAGTCCACTCTAGGGGTAGCCGGTAGCCACAGATTTTTTAAGACCAAGATCATACTACAAGGCACTACTCCCCCCTATGGTTAAACAATATAAAAAGATTCTAGGGAAGGGGGTTAGTGCCCAAATTTCGGAAAATATGTGCAATGGAAAGGATTCATTAGTTTAAAAGGTACTAACTTAAGTCTGAAAACACACCGACTACACCCTCCCCCCTCATCCCCACCGCATGATGCTAATTTTTATGTTACCATGTCACCCCAGCCCCAACCCACAGGCCACAATAACCGAAAATCCTATATCTCTCTTTTATCAATGGCACACTGGAAATTCATGATTCATTTAATTATTATATACTTCTTCTTCTTTAAGTGCCTTGCCGGGTCCCCCCGATGTTGGCGATCACTACAGCGAAAGCATTTGTATCTTTCCTGCGCTAATTTTACATTTCTCGACTTATTGATGTACTCGCCGTAGTATTTCCTGGGAAAAGATGACCAGAGTGGTTTCCCGTTGCCTTCTCTGGTGGATTTTCTGTAGGGGCTACCTTCCCTTAGCTGGTTGGTTTTAGTTTTGGGGCGACAAAAACTCGCCTTTAATCCTCTCGTTATCTGCTATGATCACACCATTATGAGTGTGATCCCATTGCCCGGGGTTCGCGACGTGGACGCTAACGAGTAGGACTAGTCAGTAGTGTTGCCAGTGGAATGCAACTAGGCGTTCGCAGCATTTTAAAGAATCACATCCTCCAGCAAGATGTGACTCACTGCGACCCTACTGACAGTTGTACTATATTATTTTTTTAAAAGGGAATAACCCGCTAAGCATCTATTAAAAGGCTTGTTAGCAAGTGAGATAGAGTGGATGTATAAGAAGATAATTAAAAATACACAACAAATACAATACATCATTCAATCACTAACTGTTCTATTAAAATATTCGTTCGATTATTTTCATAACAACGTATGGTTCTATTTCACACACAGAACTCTATTCTTCATCCGCCTGGACGCATAGAAAGGTATTTCCATAGAATTAAGAATAGTCCAGAATCCGCATATGCACATCAAATAGAAGGCGACTAAACTACTCATAAATGAGTAGGTTTACGTTTAGACCCATTAGTTTCTTTGTAGACGTCGCTCAGTACGCAACTCCTGATTTGAATTCAACTATGCCGTGTTGTGTCCTCTTAAAGTGTAGAAATACTGCTTGGATCTTAATGAAACAGGATGGAAATTTCATTTCATGTGTAATTAGCAAATGAATGGGTGTGTAGCAAATGCATTACTTAAAAATTGAATTATTTTTCCATCTGTCAGATTGTCGAAGAAAAAAAATGAACATTTTGTTAGTGTTGCCAGAGTAGTATATTTTTTACCCTTCTTTGCTCATCTAATAAGATAACTAATGAAAATTGGATTTCGGATCAAACAACTCTACCGTAGACATTTGACCGACATTATTTTTAACACTTCAAATATTATTTGACATGATATAAAAAAATATCCGTTTTATGTAAAATAAAATTTGTTTTATATTTTAAGTATAAAGTTCATTAATTCAATAACTCTCTTTAAATGACATTTTACTAATATACTCTGTTGTGTAAATCAATGTTTCTGCGTGCACAATAAAATTTTAGAGAAATTAACAGATTGCTTTTTTTTACCTTACATTTGTGTTATAATTATATTTTTTTCCATCGTGCAACATTACACGGCGACATCACGAATGCGTACGGCGAAAGTAAGGCATAGTGGAGGAATTATTGGACACAGTCCGATGTATTCAAATATGATTCTACGCTCTTTCTGGACTATTCTTAATTCAATGGGTATTTCTTTACCACATAAAATTGCTATTATGACGTCACGGGTACGCACGTCATCGATCGATCTTTCGTAATGAATAACAAAAGTAGGTTTGTGTTTGTTCCACTCAGAAAAATTCAGTATCTCAATCACTCTAGTAAATTCCTGTTTCAATATTATATGGAATTAATAAGCCAGACGAAATTAAATACCAAAAAGTAATAATATATTGATGAATACGGTAGTTGGCAATTGCAGTTACCGTGATATTGAAAGATATAAAATTATTTATGTGTATCGTTACGCTGGGTATCGGAAAAATACAGTAAGTCCAATAATATATTTTTTTAAATATATGACGGCTTAAAAATTAACAGTTCCATGAATTGGAGATAAATTAAGATAAGCAATAGGAAAATATCACTCACTACAAATACCGATATAAATATATATTAAATGGATTCAAAAAAATTAACTGTATTTTTGAACTCAATGTGGATATTGTGAAAAAATGTTTTCATGCATAATTTAAAAAAAAAATATGTTCCAACAAAAACGCGACGTGTTTGGCCTTGATAATTGTGACGTCAAGATTTGTGACGATGTACTAGTTAAATTTAAATGGTTACAAACAAAGTTGAAAATTTACCCGAATTTTGAAGTATTAGAGAAGTATTATTTTTGCCGGAATTCAAAATTGAAATTAAAAATATATTTTTTACGCTACTAATAACAACAAGTTCAACAACAAGTTCATGGTTTACCTCTTCGTTCTAATTCTCTAGGCACTCTCTTAATACCCATCCACAATTTCTCTTTCTTCTCTAACTTATATAGTGTCCATGCGGCTCGACGGTGGAATCATCTCCCATCCACCATCAAAGATGTTTCTACATTATCTCTGTTTAAATCACATCTGAAGAAACATCTCCTTTCTCTTCCTTAATCTCTCCTCCTTTTCTTTTCCTCTTTTTCCTTTTCCCCATTTGGTAATAGTTTTGATTTAAGGTAATTTATAAACAAATACGTTTAATTCTATTTTTATATATCTTTAGCTTTTTAATCTTTATTTTCTATTGAATATGTTCTGTTACTTGAATTATAAAAATAAAACTATTATTTGATTGATTGGTTGGAAGAAATTGCTATTGGGCAATAAGCCCGCCAATGTACAATTGACATTATCAACAAGAAGTTAAATAAATACACCCATGGGTGAAAAGGTGTCATGTTTTTTTTGAACTCGAGACATTTTGTGGACTCATGACTCATTCAAAAGAAAATGGGCCCATAATTGAAATATTTGCGTAAATCATAAAATGTTTGTTTATAAAAAAAAAAAAAAAGTGACAGGTAAGCCCCGTTAATATCAAAACTACCGCAATTTTATTTTGATAAGCTTTTTTTATTTTTTTCCGAATATCTAACAAAAATTTTTTTATGGTGCAACTGACCCCTATAGTCAGGCGCGCCAACCAATAAACGAGATGGATTTATCACTCGATGCTTACATTAGTGTAGCCATCAAGACACAAATGCTCGTCCTGGGTTCTGATTATTTTTCACACTCAGAATTGTATTATTTAATCGCTCGGACACATAATGTACCTTGAAAACGTGTAGTAAAATAGCCCGTTTTGACAAAAACTACACACTTAATAATTTTTTGTGGTGCGACTTGCTTTTACTAAGTTTTGTAGGGAGAGTACTTGTGCTATGTTGTTTTAAATTGAAGAATTTCCTTCGTCACGTTTGGCAATAAAACTGAAGTTTATTGATTCATTTATATTGTGATCAATAAAATGTTTAAAACCAGAATTGTAAAATATCACAACGTTTTTTTATTAATTCTAGACACACTACGTGGTCTTCTACGAGTTTAACAATACTTAAATTGTTTTTTCTTTAAATAAAGTGTATATTTGAAACACTAACTTTGTGCTTATTCATTATATTATGATAGAAGTTTAATAATTGGAAAATTGTTTTCAGGCGTTGCCTAGTAGGTGATTTGATTCAGCCGGATCAATCTCACCCACGTGATAAAGGTTTCAGCTCTTTTACTTCACAAAAGTCAACGAAGTCAAAGAACGAAGTCAAAGAAGAGTTGGGAAAATGTGGATGTTCAAACATGAGCAGAATGGTGAATGTTACGCAGTGTGTAAAGTGGTCACTTAAACCAGCCATTGACAGGTCATAAGCCCTGTAGATGCTTAGACTTCTATATTACCTTTTCTTAAATGTTATTTATCTCTGTTGTAATATGTTAAGTAAAATTACCGTTCCTTTACAGACTTTAATATTATTATTATGAAAAGTAAGTTTTTTTTTCTCAGTATTTTTGTTTTTTGATTTAAATGCTGGGTTTCTTTTTATTTGTAAATATAACGTATTGAAGAATAAAAACTTTTTTACATTTCAATTTACCGAGACAGTGGGGCAGGATCCAACTAAACCTGGCCCAATGTCATTTTCTAAAATAATAATTGGAAATCATTTGGTAGTATAAACCAATAGTAGACATATAAGCGGACAAACTCCTATCCCTCATATTCCTCTCAAGTAACGCGCCACGGAACAAGGTCAATCTAAAACTACCTATCGTGGAGTTTATACGACCTCTTTTATCGCTCCTGTAAAATCGAGTGATAGTTTGTGATGAAATTGTTTAAGAATCGCTATCTTAAAAAAAATAGTACAAATAGATTCAATACTTGAAGGTATGTACTTTTATAAAAAAATATTTTTCCATGTGGTTAATTTGTTCATTTGTATATTTCTAGGAAGTTTTATTTACTGGAAAAAATAAATTAAAAAATTTGTAAAAAATCAATTTCATCGAAACTTTTTGTGTCTGCTTCAGCATGCCTCACCTACAATTTTAATAAGGTTGTATAGTATACCTATTCAAATAATGGAAATTGTAAAATAAGTATTCTTGTGGTTTTAGAAAAATACTTTTTTTTTGAAAAAAACGTTTATTATTTTATCTTTACTTTGATCAGGAGAAATTTCACCAATAATTATTTTTTTATTGATTGATTTGGTGTTTATTTTGTAGAACTCCATATTTAAACTTATAATTAGAAATCAAACACTGATTTGAGTCTACTGAACACTTTATTTTATTTTTACAAATATAAACATATAAAATATAGTTTTGTATATAAGGCTTCTATAAGGCTTCATTAATTATCTCACAATACATACTTGTATGTCAATAAATACTTACTTTGTTATATTTTCCCCGAAATTCAAAAATAAATACCTGAATTCCCCATTACCTATTTAACACTTAGCCTCACCCTTAACCATTGGTTTTTCCCTCAATTATGATTAATGTACATGCTATAGTTCATAAGATTATTTTTATTTTCTACTTAAGTACCTTGAATTATATAACTATATAAGGACATTCAATCCAAATAATCTTCACATTCGTTTGAAAATGCCCTAATAAGGCGAAACAATTTTCACGAAGTTTTTATTTTTGTATGTTTATATTTGTAAAAATAAAATAAAGTGTTCAGTAGACTCAAATCAGTGTTTGATTTCTAATTATAAAAATAAAATTTTTTTTTTTTACAAGATTCGTTGTAAAGGATTTTATTTGAACAAGACGAGATTTAAAATGTGATATTGTGAGGAGAGTTGGCCAATAAAAAATGTAATTGCCGATGCCAGTTTTTAACGAAATAATTAATCAACTTATCAAATTGTTCGAAACATGCCAAACGTTACATCTTCGACGAAATTCACCCTTTTAATTCCCGATTCAAATTAGAATGGCGAAATTCTCAAAGAAAATAAGAATTTTAACTCGAAAAAAAAATGTTGTCTACAATTGACTCTTGATTTCGAATTGAAGTACTCAATTCAGATTCAGAATAATATAGATCGCCCGACTACTGCATATTTTGGAAGCCGTGAGAGATCTAAATTGTAGGAGGAGTAAAATTAAAATAGTCAGTTCTTTGCAACACAAATGAATATTAAATATTTTGTTTTGTTAGTTGAAGCGTCAAAATATCTTGAAAAATATATCCAAAAATGGTGTAATAAATACCATAAATGGAAAAACAAACTTGAAAATTATTTGATATCTAAATGGGATTGTAAAGTATCGGGAATAAGTCAAATAGCCAACGATTTGAGCATCAAGAAGACTCCAATGCATCAAATCATCTAATTCCAACAGTCGTTTTTCATCATCAGAATCATTCTATGAATATACTTTTGGCCAGGTTTAGTTGGATCTTGCCCCACTGTGCAACAGTACAAATTTGTACCACTTTTTTTCGTGTATGAACAAGACAAAACAAAAAAACAAAAAAACGCATAATTGTTTTCAAGCTATAAATAATACAATTCCAAAAGAGAAAGTTAAAAAACTCTACTAAATATCGGTTTAAGGATCAAAAAATTAACACAAATAATGTCTGCTCTGGTGGGTTTATTTGTTAAATGGTGGGTGAAATATCATGGTGCCAAGAAAATTGAAAATATACTTAATCTGATCTTGTAAGTCCATTTATTTCCATCTTATATCCGAATTCACGGACGATTTACACAATACCACTAAAATTCCTACATATAATGGAATATGTATTTTTTACAAGGTTAGTAAGGAAAAAAAAAGTCTCTGAAATTACTTAATAAATTGCTAAATAAATGTAGTTGTCAAAATATCGTATTAACTTTTAAACTTTTCCCTTACTGAGCTGAAAACATCCGCGCGTTACTATTAAACTACAAAAGTACTATTAAAAGCAGAGGGCTACAAAAGTTGTTTTAACTGTTGTGATAAAACATTGATCCTTTCAACCTAAGTGTTTATTACAATATTATAGACAAATTTTAAGATTTTTCCACTCTCGTACCTACCGAAAAGCGGCGAGTTTATTTTTAAATTACTGAAACCCCTAAGTACTAATAATACTCTCAATCTAATTTTTTTTCTCAGAAAAAATATTTTTAACTTAAGCCGCTGGCTACTGGCTTGTTTTTTTTGTTTTGGAGCAAATTCCTGTTGCCTTTATTAATTAAATTACGAGTATTTAAGGGAAGTTTCAAATTTCAGTAAAATTTAAATAATTTTGATCGAAAATATATATATTTTTTAAATAATTATTTGGTTTATTAAGAATGTGAAACCGACTGTTTATAAAAAAATAATGGTTTAATAATTTCAAAAGGTTACAATATTAAATAACATTAAAAATATAAGAATAAAAGTTGAAATACTTTCTTTTGTACACACGGAATAAAAAATATTGTTTTCATCCACAGGAATCAAATCAGGTCTGAAATGGTTTAATAGTTATGTTGGTGATAAAAAAAAAGAGTCACAATTATATTTATTTTGTTTTAATATTTTGAGTTTCTCCAAGTTTTTGTAGACAAGGACAAGATTTCACTCAAAGGCAATAACGGAGACAGGAGCATTTAAAATGTGAGAATATGGAGGAAGGCCGATGACCTGCCGTTGGCTGTTTTACGTGGCCAATTTATAAACTGTAATATTTATCACTAACGCCAATCAATGAAAGATCATTAGCCCTGTAAATGCTTAGACTTCTATATTTCGTAGTCTAAAATGTTATTGGGGACGCTGTTCTAGGTAGGATTGATTTTTCATATTACGTGTAGTTAATAAGGTTGGTTGTTAGGTTGGTTGATGGGTCGGTTGATAGATTAGTTGATAGGTCTAGACTTAGGTGCTAAATTTTGAATAGGGCGGTGCTAGGAATAGAGCGAATTTATGAACAATAAATTTCTTTTTTGGGCTTCATATAATGTTTCTCACGGTGGGGCATAACGCCTCAGAGGTGGGACACCACGCTTCAGAGATGAGACAGGTCGGCATTCCACATATAGAGGGGAATACTCATCGGTCATACAAAAAAATGCCTGAGATGTACAAAATTGAAATATACGCCAAATTGTATTTAAAATCGAATGAAACCCGTTACAATTTCAATAATTATCTGAAAACACAGAAACTGTGCAGGATGGATGTATGAATAATGACATGGATTTGCGAAGAAACTAGCACAAAACATCAAAATATTACTTTGCATGCCAGAAAATTATTATTACCCTTTCCCTCATCTTATTTGGTGGAATGTGTTTTTAGCGCCATAAGCGATTTACTCATTAAAAAACGAAATCGATTGGATATAACTAATAGAGGTATAGAGGAGACCTTAAACTGAAATTAACTAAGTCAGATCCGGACATCGAATTTCTTTGTAGTAAACGTAACTGAATTTAATAATGAATTACGCGTCAAGACATGTGTGTGCTTGTCCTCAATTTCAATTGTCACTCGTGTTTTATTACTGTTTTAATTTTTACTTTATTCTACTTAATTACATTTTCAATTTGTGTTTTGTAATTATTTCAGATTAAATATATGTATTAGAATAGGTTTTATTTAATTTTATTACGGGTTCACATGTTTACAAACATATTATAATATGATTTGAAAATTTACCTACTGTTTACTTTAAAAAAATGCCGGTGGGGCATCTGACTTTTGAAAAGACTACGGTAGGGCATGGCATAAAGAAGGCTGGGAAACACTGGCTTAATAGTTTTGAATTATTTGGCCGGTGGAGGGGTGGTAATGAGTCTGGTTCTCCCGATACTTGGACATACTCAAAACATTGTTAAATTAACTACCCGGTAAAATAAGAAGTATAAAAATTGGAAAATGGTTTTCAGGCGTTGCCTAGTAGGTGAATTGGTTTAGCCAGATAAATCTCACCCACATAATAAGGGTTTTGGCTCTTTTACTTCACAAAAGTGATGTGCAAACAGAATAGTAGACAGAATAGTAAATGTTACACAATGTGTGAAGTGGCCAATCAAATCAGCCAATGACTGCTCATAATTATATGATGAACTATTTTCTCTTCTCAAAAATGTTCGGACGCACACAAAACATTGTTGAAAAAGCCAGCTATTTGCAAAAGTCATATTAATTTTATATAATTTATATTTATATGCAAGGCCCACTGTGTTTTTGCAGACGAATCTCTAAATTCTTTGCTCTTACTTAAAAAACTGTAAGAAATAGTTGAGGAAATGTGGATGTAAAAATAGGCAGAGTGGAGAATGTTACACAGTGTGTAAAGTGGCCACTCAAACAAGCCAATGACAGATGATAAGCCCTGTAAATGCCCAGACTTTCATATTCCCTATGAAAGAATGTTGCACGGTGTGTATAATAGTCACTTAAACCAGCTAATGAATAGGTTATAAGTGACTAAGTGCCTGGTTTTCCCTCTCTGTTGTGAATGTGAAAACAAACTTATTCCACCTGTTTAAGACGTCTCATTTTTTTGACGAGCTTTTCTTAAATTCTACCAATAAAATGATAACATTTAAAACGCCAAAAGCAGGCGGTCATTACAGTTTTTTTCCTGTTTTCTCGGCGACAGTTATAATGAATTGATGCGGCTAAGTGGAGTGAAAGGTTTCCACAACTCTGTGATGAATCCCTTTGAATATCTTCAGAGGAAATGTTTTTTGCATAAAGGATTCGGATTCACGTCATTATTACTTAACGAAAAGAACAGACTCTCTTTATTTATTTCTATGCCACGCTGAAACACGAGGAGACCTATAATTAATTAGCTGCCGACTAGTGAATTGTGTAGTTTTCTCTGTTTTAATCCACCGTAACCATAATATAGTTGGCTCGGGGGGTTGAGAGGCATTAAGCCTCTTATAATCTCACAGAAGTTATTACTAATACCCATATTTCGGTGGTGTTAGAAACATGTGAGACAATTTTACTTAAAAGATGCAATGATATACTTCTGGTTGAACGATAAGAAGAGGACTAAGCGAAATGTTAGTGTCAGGTTTTCCCAGAATAAAAATTACGTTATACCCAAAACCCGCTCGACTTTTGCTCAGAAGCACTTGTCTTTTGTCACACCAAGTGTTTAATGTTTTGTGAGAAAAAAAAGTTGAAAAACGTTTTTTTTCAACATTATTTTATGTGTGAATCCGAAATTGCTCGATAAATATTTTTGAGAGTGACAACTTTTTTTCAGTTTTTTTTTGTATATTTAAAAAATAAATATATTTTTATACGTGAATTTAATAACACAGTCAAGTATCATATATTAAAGTAAGTTATATAATATAAGTTAAGTCGTGTTCATTTTTTTCCAAATTTGATTACGAGCACCAAAAGTAAAACAAAATGTTAATGGTTATACGTCATTCAAAAAAATTTTTCTACTTTTTAAGATGTTGTGATTTCTTTCACATTTCGTACATTATTTTATTTGATTACAAGCTTTTGAAATATATGATGTCCAGTAGACGAAAAAGAGCATTTCTGACATCTTCAGTTCGCGTTCAATCGAAGGAATAAAGCTGTTTGCGATATTTGTGCAGTAAAAGGTGAAGACGATGTAAATAATTTACTAATTTGCAGTAAAATAATGAAGGATAAAATTATTAACAATATTTTGAGTTTGTCCAAATTTTTGTAGACAAGGACTGGATTCAACTCCCTGGGGAGCTGTTTATATCAAAATATTACAACAGAGATGAAGAACATTTAAGAGAATGTAATGTGTTTGAAAATTCAATGGACATTTCTTAGACATTTCTTAGACATCTTAACTGGAGATGCAGGTATACCGATCTCAATTATATGTCTTCCTGCAAAAAACATCACTTGCTTACTTTAGAAGATCGCCGTCTACTGTTGGACATGGGGGTGCTTCATGACATACTCAGTGGACGCCTTGATAGTCCGGCTCTTATGTCAGAGTTATCATTAAATGTCCCCGGCTACCGCACCCGTCACACGTCGAGCTCTCTATTTCATGTGCCAGCAGTTCGTACGAACTATGCCCAGAACTCTCCACTTATACGTTTTGCTAGTGAATATAATTTGAACTTTCCCCTTATTGATCCATTTGATAGTAAAAAAATAACATTTAAAATGCGCGTCTTAAAACATACTTTTTTGTCTTATACTTAGTTTCAATAATAAAGTTTTATTTTATTTTATTAAATTTTATCTCTATTTCTTAATATTTTATATATATTTATATTTTCGATACCTGTCACCCTCTTTCCAATATAACACCCACACACCCACCCTCTCACTCACTTACACTCACACAAACACACTAGTATGTATTGTACGTGTATTTAATGTATTTCTGTGGATATCTGTCATTGGTTTTATTCTCTGTATATGTTATTTGTTATATTTGTATTACATGTATTACTGTTGATATCCCCAATAAATAAAAAAAAAAATATAAAAAATATAGAAGTCTAGGCATCTACAGGGCTAATGACCTGTCGTTGGCTAGATTAAGTGGCCTCTTTGCGCACTGTACAACACACACTATTCTGCCCATATTTGAACATCTATATTCCTTCATTTGTTTCATCTGTTGATGTTTGTGAAGTTAAAGAGCTGAAACTGTTACACAGTGAAAATGTTACACAGTGTGTAAAGTGGCCACTTAAAAGAGCCATTGACAGGTCATAAGCCCTGTAGATGCCTAGACTTCTATAGCACCTTCTCTTAAATGTTCCTTATTTCTGTTGTAATATGTTAAGATAATTTTTTTTATTAATTTGTTGCATTTTCTTTGTTGCGTTTTCTTGTTCTTTTAATTTAGAAAAAAAAAACACAGCTAATGTTAACACTTAATAAATTAAATTTAGATTGTGCCAACCAATGATACATAATAAAAGTTAGGTATATTTTTAATACAAATAAACCATAGGAAATTATCATAAACAATTCAGTTTGTTTCTCAAAAAATGTTATCCATATTGGTTGTTATTTGTTAATCTTTATAATAAAATATACAAAAAATTAAATGTTTTCTTCAGCATGGTCAATTGGAATGATTTTTTTAAAATGATACCTTTTTTTTCTCGGTTTAACACATTGCGAAAATAATATTAAAAAACGCATATTTTCATGAAGCCCTCAAACTAAATATTTAAGTAGATATAAAAAAATATACAAAACTATGTTTAACAACATTTGAATTGAAAAACGACGCTTATCGTTTAAATGCTATGAGATTAGAAAAAAGTTCGAAACTTCGAAACACCTGGTAAATTACAAATTTTATATATATACAAATGTATATAAAACAATTTCATATCAAACTCACATATCTGTCGTTGGCGCACTTAAGTGATCACTTTACATAGTGTGTAATATTCACCATTATGTTCCTTCACGTCTTCTTCGCGTATTTTTTTTTGCTCTTTTGCTTTGCTTTTGCTTTAATTTATTTTAGTAAACTAACTGTAAAATTGAAGTACTCTATTCCATTTTTGTTTGTGTAATTTTTTGTCGACATTTAATTTATTTATTTTGTTGCAGAAGACAAACTACTCCATTTTGTCAGGAATGGAAACAGGATTAAAGATCGATTAATGTCCTAAGCGTTTTATTTTAAAGTGGTACATTTTTACGCAGCCAGCAAACGGCCTATCAGTTTAACATAAAGCTATGGAAAATGAGGACATTTATTTTGTTTTTTTATTTCGACTCGCTGAAAATTCGACAAAATTCATTTCACGGTAGTATAAAACACTTGAGTTTTAAAAAAATGGGCGTAATCCTAACATTCAAAAGTTGTTTTAACATTTATTTGTGGTTGTTATGCTCAAATGTCCAGAATGTGTAGATTAATCAATTTATCATACCACTTGAAATTTTTGCGGACAAATCTTCCTGCTTTTAAGGGATCTGTTCATCGCTAACATAATGTGGGATTTAGGAGGAAGAAAGTAATATCTCGAATGAGCTTGTCAGGACATGTAAGTATATAAATGACTGTAGGTATGTTGTGGTTCTCAATAACATACCTACACAACAACAGAGGGGAAAAGTAAAGGTTACCCGGGAGGGTTTTTAGGGATAAAGCAAAGATTCTTATCGCGATTGCCTAGCATCAAGAAGGGCATTATTAAAAGACAATTGTTTACATTCGTTTGTAACATTTTTTAGTTTAGTGTAGACGGACGCCACCGATTGCGGATCCTTGCTAGAACTCCAGATTATTTAGAATGCGAGTGAAATACATTTAAAAAACTAATAAAATATATTTAAAAACATAAAAGTTTAAAATATATATTATTTAATGTATAATTCTTATATAACTTTACTGCGTTTACTTCGTACAGCTAAAAATTAAAACATTTATTCCCCTCTTAAAAGAACTATAACTTTTTATGTTTGATAGAATGGTAAGTTTATGGTCTTTAAGCCAGTGCAGTGAACGTTCTAAGGTTTTATAGATGTAGCTTACATGCCATCATTTTGCCCTATGATACTAAATCTTATGCCTAAATTTTTATCAAAGAATAAAAATGTTAACAGAAGAACTTAAAACAGAAAGAAGGGACCAGTGATAATTATTAATTATTTTTTTTATTAATTTTCCACAAAGTTGGAGAACATTAAGTCTATAAATTTTAATTGTTTATGCCTTTAATAGATAAGTAAATAGAGCACTTTCACCTTTTCTCTTTGTTTGAACATCCATTTTTAATTACTTTAAGAAATTTTCAAATAAAGTCCATTTTAAACATAACTATTTTAATGAAATATACAATACATACCGGCACGATACAGTAACACAAAAATTGGAACAAAATAATTTTAAAAAGCAAATTCAAATAAATATAAAGGAAAATCATTAAAGTGTCCAAGTTAATTAAGGTGCAAAACTTTTGCTAATAATTAAATGTAAATAGTTATAAATTTAATAATCGATTAAAAAGAATATTGATTTACACACTAAATAATTCAGATCTTGACTTTCACTAATGAGTCTTATCATTTTGGATAGAGCTGCCTAAAAACCATAATGAAGAACTTCAGCCCTACGGTATGTTGGATACAATAAATGTTTTCTTGCGTTAGGTAATAATTGAAGCATTCAATTGTACGGAAAAGTTTCCTGAAAATTTACGAAAGAAATAAATAAAATTAAACTTCTTTAAACGACGTCACTGGATCTTATGAATCAACCAGGCGTAGAGTATACCTAATCTCCAAACACTCGATATTTTAATTTATTTTTTGTTTGCACCACAACAGGCCAGGAGGCCCAATTACAGTGGTGAGTTGCGTCACAGAACACCCAGGCTTAAGAAAAACTCACATTAAATTTTTGTTTTCTCACCGGGAATCGAATCCGCAACCTTCCGTGTGAGAGTTATAAAAGATTTGCGGTTTGCTTGCCGTGAATGGACTAATCGGAAGAACTGATCGAGAATAAGCGGAAGAGAACCTCTGACGTCACACTTGGAGTAATTTCAGAAAAATAAAAATTTTATAAATCGTAGCACTGATAATACGATACAAACAAATTTAAAAAAATGTATTTGGCTTATTTTAATAGTCTTTTGACAAATAAAAAATATGAAAAACCACTGAACTTCTTTATTCGTCTCATGATGACCGAGAAACAGAATCTAGAAAAAAATGTCATAAAGTAGATGCTTATATGAATAATGAACGACTAACTGAAATTGAACATGTTAAATACTTAGGACTAACAATAGACAAACAATTGACATAGACAATTTATATCAACAATTTCATTAGCAAACTGGTGACATTATGGATCCTTTTTTAAAAAATCAAAAACTTTGTTCCAAAAACGGGAAAAATTCTCATGTATGAAGCCTATGTCAAAACTAAAATATGTTATACGCAACTACTATGGGGAGCAGGATATCAAAATGACATAAACAGACAACAAAATAAAATATAAAAGTTAGTATATGACCTTCCCTATCTAACTGCAACTAGAGAACTTTTTAAACAAACTAAGCAATTAAATATAACTGAACTCTTTCAACTAGAATCATTAAAATGTATCTCTAAATTAGTAACTAATGATATTGTAGACTAAGAATTAAAACTTTAAAAAAATTGTAGTTAACATGGACATAATACGAGAATATCAGAAAAATATCATATTCAAATTTCTAAAACAAAGACAAGGACAATCAAGACTAATAAACCAGGGACTGAAATTATACAATAAACTACCAGACAAAACTCAAATAAACTTTTCAAAAGATGTAAAAAATATTATTTTGAACAACAGAGTATGAATAAAAAATGTTTATATTATTTTTGTAAAATGAATGTTATAATCCGTAAGAGTTAATAAATAAATTTTCAAATAAAAAAAAAAATAAAAATTCCATTAATTCTAAGTTTATGTTCAGAGGTATTTGTTGGAGAATAGTCAGAAAATAATGTTAACCGTTTTGTATTTTAAAGGGGCATAAAGTTTGTTTTTTGCGATGCAATTAATTACAGTTTTATTTTGTCATATTCGTGCTCTGTAACAATAATCAAATCACTCACTCAACGTTTGAAAATATTTTTAACTGACTTACGCCATTGGATTATTTCTAATGAAGCTACGTTATATCCATGATCTATAAAAACAAACAGATAATTCAACAATATTTTGAGTTTGTCCAAATTTTTCAGCTCTTTAACTTCACAAAAATCAACTGATGAAAGAATTGAAGGAATATAGATGTTTAAATATGTTAAAATTTAAATTTTCAAGAGTTGCGAAGTATGTAGGTGAAATAATTCAATTAGATGAATCTCACCCGCACAAATAAAGGTTTTAGCTCTTTAACTTCGCAAACATAGACAGATGAAAGAACTGAAGGAATATACATAGATATTCAAATATGGAAAGAATGTTGAATGTTCACAGTGTGTAAAGTGGCCACTTAAACCAGCCAATGACAAATCATCTCTGTTGTTATATATATAATTCTTTATTCTTAAAAATCATTCATAGCCAATAAAGCACGCACCGCTTTGAAAATAACGACGAATTTGTTGCAAAAAGGGGCCAAAAATTGGACAGAATGCGAACGTAACTGCCAGTCGCAGAGGACATTTCGTATATCATTTTCAAAAAATAAATGCGTATTTTAATATTTTCGAACACAATAAAAGCAAACTACTTTTAAAAATATTGTTTTCATTTTAAAAAAATCAAATTTGTATCAGAAACTCGATAGTGATTACTGCAAGTAGTTTTCGTCGTGCTCTTAATGTCTTAAATGTCCCAACTTCCACATTCCTTCCGCACAAGGGCTCTCCATCTCCATTGAAATACGAGTATTTGTCAATTTTCTAAACTCAAGGTCAAATCTTACAACTGTCTAAAAATATTTGAACACGTTACAACTGTTCCTGAAAAAGTTGACAACATTTTTTTGGATCTTGTCTGATTGAAAGGTGAATGAATTTTATATACTTTTTTTAGAAATATTTTTATTCTTATGATTTACTATTTGCATATTTTTATTTTAGAGTCATTTTCAACGAATCGTAAATAACTCTATTACAACATAAAAATTAAGTTAGGGTAGAGTGGAGTTTGAACCTCGGACCTCTAATACGTGACAACATCAACAATTATCAACTGCAACATTAGCCACGGAACCACACATCAATTAAGATTTAAATAGACGAAAAAAAATACATTTGACTGAAAAATATTAAAACCTTTGAATGTACAAAATTCATAGCATGTTGATTGCTGTTGTTATTTATAATTCAAAATTATTTAATGGTTTCTGAGTCGTGTAATTAAAGCGCTTAACTAATTAGAACTGCTTCCTAAACTTTTTGAAATAAGTTAATGGAGCGAAAAGCCTTTGACTATTTGGAAAATTCTGAAAATTTGGATACAGCCTAATAAGCTATGTCTGAGTGCTTTTAGAAGACCGACCACAGAAAAAATAATTTGAGTTTTATCAAAACGTGATAGAATATTCTTCTGAATCGTGCAAAAATCACTACTCTGGGGCCACAATCTATGAAGAAAATACGTAAATCCGTGTTAATGAAGAAAAGTCAGAAAGCATTTTACCCTTAGCCTTCTAAAATTTGACACTCAACTCATGCTCAACGCGAATTTAGTCATTCTTAAATCACTAGCCGTGTTTTGAAGTGATCTTGATATTTAATTCGAAACCAAAAAAAAAACAAAAAAAGAAAAATGACTTATTGTATCGCAAAAACTGCCCGTATAAAAGAAAAAAGACCTTTGATTGGTAATTAGGTACCTAGATACTTGTTTACGATTGAATTCTGAAACAAAGAATTATTCATATTCCTGAACGTCGGCTTACCTGCTATAAGCTTCAGCAAACGTTTTTCGTAAATAAGGACACACTTCATTTATTTTTGCCCTTTTTGAGCTATTTATCTATTCGTAATAAGGGTTAGTTTTTCGTTTTATCTCTTCTTGTGATTGGTTAGAGGCCTCGTCGTGCTCAAATCCAAATCGTGCAAAAATCACGACTGAAAAGAAAAATGCCTGATTGTGTAGTAAAATCGTGCAAAAACTGTCCGTATAAAAGAAAAAAGACTTTTCATTGATAAGTAGGTACCTAGATACTTGTGTATGTTTGAATTCCAACACTAAAAATTATGAATATTCAAATTATGAATTAAATTAGGTATCTGGGTACTTATTTATGGTTGAATTCAAAAACATCAATTAATTGTTTTAAAATATAAAATTCTTTTTCCAACTGTCAAACTCTGGTCTACTTACAAACAGTGGTGCATTTCTTGTAAGAATCTGTCTTTTTAAAATGTATCACAAGTCAGATAAAATTATTAGGGCATTACTAAAAATCCATTAAAAATAACTTAATATTTTGAAATTAAGAAACTGCAAGAAAATTATTCAATTTAGTATCCATTAAAAAAAATGTTGATTGTAAACATTAAAATAGAAACTTTTTTAAAATACAAAAAAAATTACATCTTGCAAATTTTTCAAAAATGCATTTTAGACGAATGCAACCCTGGAAAATTGATGAAAACAAATCCAACAAATGCTTGAAGATGGACATGTCAAAAGTCAGAATAATCGGCGCGTGTGCATGAGAAGATTTATGAATGTAGAGGAAGCGAGATCTGTCTGCAAAGATAGAGTGATGTGGCGTTCTATTCTATCTGCATACCCTTACGGGAAAACGGCGCGATGGTTTGTTGTTTGTTGTTGTAAAATAGACCGTATTTTATCTCGAGGTAGTAATCGTTCATTTGTTTTGTCCCAGCTCTAATTTTCTATAGTTGTATTTTATTTTATTCGTAGCTGTATAAAAAAGTATGAAATTGGTATATCGTACATAATGAACTCAACAAGTTCATAAATAAATAGATATATAATAAAACATTGGAAATGAGTATAAACACAACACTTAAACGAATAATAAAGAGCGTCTTTAGATTAAAATAAAATTACGTTGTTTTTTATGTATCAGTTTGTTTTTTAATTTAAAAACAACGAATATCAGCAACACATTGCCTTCTTCAGGGCTAATTATAAACTAACTAAATATTTATAAAACGTACATAGTGAAAGTTGAGTGGGTGTGACTAATAAATGTAGGACGGGGGTTTATGTGTGGGTTTAGGGAGAGGAAACATATTCAAAATAGGACTTTTGCTTAGATTTATTTGATCTATGTGATCTTCTTATCACTTTTAATTATTAATTTATATTATACGTATAACTTGTGAACTTCCTTTTTTGTTTGTGTGTAAAATTTCGATCCCATCTTTAAAGTTCAATGAATGATTATTTGTAAGGAAATGTTGAGAAAATTCCGAAAAATTACTATATTTAACCTCAGAGTAATAATGAGTCAACCCATAGAGAAGACCTGTCACTCTATTTCATAGAACGCGAGCAACGCTTGTGAGCAACAAATTGACGGCCATTTTGTTTTGATTGACAACATACGCATAACGGATATATCGTATGCTTTTGTCGCTGTACTTGGATTTGTTTGTAAATAACTTTGATATTTACGTTTTAATAAATAAAAATTGACTATGGTGAATTGCAGTATGTTTGGTTGCAGCAGTAGGAGCGTCAAAGGTGTTAAAATAGTCAGTTTTCACAGGTAATTGATTTTGAATATTTTCCCATGATTTACATTGATTTTTGGCATTTATTGTCTCTACACGTATGTTATGTTGCTTAAAACTTTCCTTATATCAACATATTTACTTCAGATACTATTTTTCTCAACTTAGGTGATAAATTTGAGAATTAAAGTATGTTTACTGTTGATAATGACAGTTGATTACGGGTAATATGTCGGGGCCGCACGAGGCATCTATATAAAGGTTAAGTTTTTATCAAATAGAGGTCGATTAAAATTTTACGCGAAAATAGCAACGTTAATCTTGAAATCGCATCTTAAATGACGTGTCCGAATTTCAAGCTGCTACGACTCGCCGTTTCGGAGATGTGACGTACTAACAAAAAAACTCAACACAGAATTTTGGTTCCATGGAGTTTTGATTTATATCTCTTAATGTAACATAAGTATATTGTGAATAAAATGAATAAATAAAATAAAAAAATAAACACAAGCGTGTATTTTCAGTTTTATAAAAAAATATACGCGAATTATAGAAAAATAAGTTGGAATAACCCTGCAATAATTAATACACAAGTACAAATTTAAAAGTATTTACAATGCAAATTAATGTCCATTTGGCAATTCTCGACCTGAGTACGGCCCATTGTTTTGCTGCGAACTGTAGCTAACTTAATACCCAATAGTCATAGAATGATTTTCCTACGTTTAGGCTCCTCTATAGCTATTCGTATTATTACTCTTGAGTATATAACATATCTTATTCAATTGATTTATTATGTTCCGCAATGTGATTCAAATATTAAAATACTTAGCCCGTTTTCATTTATTCTAGTAGGTACATAATATTGTATTACGCGTTGACATCAGTTGCGTCAAAATAGAATCAAGTCGGGGTAGAGTGGGATTCGAACTACCGACCATTGGTCCGTGAGTCCGAGACACTAGTTACAGGACCACAACCCGATTTAAAAATGGTTATCTAATATCAACTAAGGGCAGGGTTTACATTGTGGCTACTAACATTAGCATTTCAATAGAGTAACGTAAACAAATAGACACATTGTGATGAATAGCCGTTTTGGTTACACACGCCAACCAAAATTTAAATTATGATGAGTTTGAGGAATATATACGAGAACATAATATATAAACTGGGACAGTCACCAAACTAATAATTAATGTACGTATTCCCGATATTAATTATTGGGTATGGGACGTATTGCATTTATTTTAATCACGCAACTCGAGTCAAACTAAATTTATCATTGGTAATAATGGACTCCTGTCTTTCAATGTGTAACGTAACAAATAAAAAGCAACTCTATCAGGAATTATAAAAAGCTATTTTCTTTGGTTGATGAAACCACCATATGAATTTATGTAGTAGTTTTTAAATCCACATTATATTTAATATTCCCAACGGGGAAGTTCAGTTCTACTGGAAATTGGATTTTAAAAATGTTTTCGTAGACAGAGTAAAAGTTGAACGTATTTTTATCATAGTTAGACAATTTATAAAGCGTTATTTATATGAAAATCACCTCAAAGGTGCTGTACAGTAAATAAATATGCCAGCACGTCTTGCAGTTACAAAGCGCATGGACGATTGGGATTCTAGTTCCTTCTTTCTAATTTTGGTATATATTCTAATTATAACAGATAGAAGCTAGATTACAGCACGTTTTGCAGCTACAAAGCACATGAACGGTAAGTAATCTAGCCCCCATTTACATAATGTTGTAATGTTACATTAAATTTTAGTGTTTTAATGATATTTAATGAATATAAAATATAAAAAAAAACTCATTTTTAAAAATAGGCGATAGATTATAACAAGTCTTGCTAAGCGCATAAATTGTGGAAACTCTATATTCCGTTTACAAAATTTAGGTATTTTATGGTTGATAACATTTACATATTGAAGCAAGATTACCAATCACCTTGCCGCTACAAGGCGCATCGACGAGTGGAATTCAAGCATTAAAAATTATATCAATATTTAAAAAAAAAAACATTGAGCAAAGTAAATATGTGTCAAGTGTTTACGCTAAAAAGTAAACAATAAAAAAACTTAAAAAATAAATAAATAGTTATGCAGAAAGCAGCCAGAATTAAAAAAAAACTTAGCCCCTTTGTGAAAGATTGAATAATCAAATTTACACAACAGTTCAAATTTTTTGGACTTTGACAAATGATAAACAATGAATACATTAATATTATGTATCTTTTTTGGGTGATACCGTGTATGTTGGATTTGATCCGACGTTTCGGCTACCATTGCAGGAGCCATCTTCAGGGAAAACTGTGTGTTTTATAAAGAAATGTATGTGTTTATGTACTAGTAATTTGTACCATGTCACAGTCAGCAGTAGGCACATTTCTAGTTTTGTAGGAAAGAATAATTATGTTTATGTACTAGTAATTTGTACTGTGTCGCAGCCGGCAGTAGGCACATATCTTTTCGTTTTTGTCATACGTAGTGCTGGGAACCATGTTGAATTTAATTTAAGCCCGTCGTCATTGTTTATATTATCTGGATGTCTGTGTATTTCAATTGCCTCTTTTATTATTCGTGCACTTTAATTACCAGGTTTATGTAGAATTTTTGGTTCAAAGGGGAAAAAATGTCCTGTGTCTATAAAGTGTTCCGCTATTGCGGATTTGTCTGGATGCCCAAGTTTACACGCTCTTTTGTGTTCGTCAATTCTCTTCTTTACTGTGCGCCCTGTTTGACATTAACATAATTATTCTTTCCTACAAAACTAGAAATGTGCCTACTGCTGACTGTGACACGGTACAAATTACTAGTACATAAACACATACATTTCTTTATAAAACACACAGTTTTCCCTGAAGATGGCTCCTGCAATGGTAGCCGAAACGCCGGATCAAATCCAACATACACGGTATCACCCAAAAAAGATACATAATATTGATAACAGTGACCGTGAAAACCTTCGCAACTATTTAATGAATACATTAGTTTTTATATATTACATACAAGAATCTTATTATATATTTGACCAGTTTAAATGATTTTTAAAATACAGAAATATTTGTCTAGTGCTTTGGGTGTTTTGTGCCAATTGAGAAATGCCGTTTTTTTATCGACAGTTTTTATTATTAGTTTTGTGTATGAAAGCGGTCTGGCTGCTTTTAGCAGAACAAATAATTAACTAATATGTTACATTTTTTTCTTATGGGTTATGGTTTTCTTGAACTTTAACAATAATTGTGGCAGTATTTGTGGTAGTTGCCGAGATATTAATTAATTTAATGTAATTTGCAACCACTGAGCCGCGCTGGTTACATCAGGGCGAGTAAAAATAATGAAATTATTTGCTCCAATTTGTATCGTTTAGAATAGAATGGACATAAAAGTAAACAAATATCTATGTTCGTTACTTTTTTAAAGAACTGGCATGTTGTTGAAGGATTTATTTTACTAACAAATCGACCGTGGCAATATATAAAAAAGGAAATGGAATATAAACAGGCGGAAGGTAAAGTAAATATTGAAAACACTTTTTCCACATCCTAAAGGTATATTGACGGGTCGTGCTTCGTTTATTTTATCATTCCAGGTGTAAGATCGAAAGATTTTATCCAGAAAAGGACAGTTTGTTTACAAAATCTACTCGGGTACTTTAACAAAATAAATACTTATTGCTGAAATTGAAAAATGACACTTTTTCATTTTATCAACACTCGTTTAATTTCTATTTAATCGATTGAGATTTTCTGCTGAAATTTTTCGGTGGAACAGCATTTTAATTAAAATAATAAAAATACGTATACGTTGTGACCAACGTCGTCAAACCGGTGGGAGACTAAACAAATTAGTGATAATCATGATTTACAACCACTGCTTGCACTTGTATATAGCATATAAATTTGTTTAGTCTCCCACCAGTCTGACGATGTCAGGCACGACGAACCCTTGTATACTTGTAAAAGTTAATAAATAAAAGTGGAATGAAACCGTCTACGTATTTTAAATATTAAAATTATATTTAACTGAGTATTTCATGAAATAATAACTGGGGAAGTAATATTAATGGTATGATAATAAAATTTGTATAAAACCACTCACCGACTTATCTGTCTACCGGTTTCGAGACGTAACCCGTCTCTTTGTCAGGACAACAACAATACACCAACATGCAAATACCACTACACACCTTCACCATAGTAGATTTGCAAAACTATAAAATCGACATGCAGGATAGACACATGCTTCACTACGCCACCACCGAGGGTTAATGACTTATGAAGCTAATATTTCAAAAGGATTTACAATCGGAAAATGAGGAAAAAGGTAGGGGGAGGGTAGGGTGACCATTACAATGAAATATCGAATAATGGACTATATTGGAAAGTTACTTGATTATTAATTAATGGGACATTATTTTTCAAAGCCTTCTTTATGTAAAAAATCTCCATATTATTTACTGTCAGTCCTTTATTATTTATGTGTAAAACTTTAACACCGGTATCTTTATTAAATTCATGATTTGAGTCTATAATGTGGTTATTATTATTAGAGAAGTTATTATTACTAAGACATCTTATGTGTTCTTTAACACAAGTATCGAAATTTCTTGACGTTCTTCCAATGTAGACTGAAGAACAAGAATTGCAATTTAATTGGTAGACACCCGAATTATTAAATACATTATTTTTATCTTTATTATTTAGTAAAAATCTACCAATATTATTATTAGTATAGAAGGCAGGTTTGATATTACTAGGTAAAAATTTGGATGCATTAGCGGATACAGTATTTATATATAGAATTCGCCTCCATTTATTTTCATTATTTATATTGTTATCATTATTATTAATGGGATATAAAAATTGTTTAATAGACTTATTCTTAAGTTTTTTATTTAAAATAGTATTCACTAAATTTGTAGTGTATCCATTGTTTAAAGCAATTAGTTTTATAAGATTTAATTCACTATCAAAATTAAGTTTAGAAAGGGGAACATTTACTAGAGGATGTAACATTGAATGGAATGCGGAATGTTTTTGAGATAAAGGATGGTTGGATGAATTATCAATGACAATATCTGTGTAAGTTGGTTTTCGAAAGATATTAAATTCAATACGATTGTTAACATTTGTCAATGTTAAATCTAGGAAATTTAATTGATTATCTTTTTTATATAGATTATCTACCGGTTTCGAGTTACGTCTCGAAACCGGTAGACAGATAAGTCGGTGAGTGGTTTTATACAAATTTTATTAACATAATATTAAAATGTTGGACCACAAAGTTAATGCTTTGAATATTAATAATATTAATGGTGATCACATACGTTTTTTTAATAATTAAAATTAATCATTTAACGAATAACTCACAATTCTTTATAATTTCTAATGAATATTTATCGAATTGCGTTACAATTAATATTAAAATCAAACAATATTGTTTTTAAGCAATTATTTATATTTTTTTCTGCTAACTAGTTTTCAAGCTACAAAAACTGACTTATTAGCTAGCATTAGTTTTTTGGCAGCGTGGCTCGTTTCAAGTTCCAGTTTTATGAAACTGTTCCAGCTGATAACGAATCTACCGTTTTTTTTTATTTACAGCTGATTTTAGCTTGATGTAAGTTGACAACGCTGGCTGAGTTGCTAGAAAAATGGAGTCTATTACGTATTAAAACTGCTTTTATAACCGTTTATGAAGATGTATTAAGTCGAACTTAATTTTATTAGCTGGATCAGTGTTTTTCTTCTTTTTTACAACGTAACTGACATTGTTTTAAATATTCGAATCACTATCAGATTCAACACTACATCCATTTCAACATTTACAGTATTTTAATCGTTTAATTTTTTTTTCATATTTTGTTTTTCTTCTCTAAAACTGTCTGTTGCATTTCTGAAATTTAGAAGTGTAAGCAAATCTAGCGATGTCGATGATAATTATTACTTTTTTTTTCTTTTTTAACTCTTGGAGTGAAGATATATAAGGATCTGATGATGATATAATGAGCATATTTGATATATCCTCGTAAGTTATCCCATGGGTCGGCCTCGTGGTGTTATGGTCAGCGCGTTTGTCTAACATGCGAGAGGTCTTGGGTTCGATTTTCGACATGGTTGATATGAAATATTTATTTAAAAGGGTGTTTTCACACCAGAATATTTCCCTGTTATAAGTCCCTGGACTGGTACCTGAAGCGTAAGACTGATCATTTTACCTTTATGCACTATTATATGCGGAAGGGGAATGTTGTTGTTGTTATTCTTGAGGATTTTCTCGCAAAACTCCTACGAAATGTATCATGTTTTTATTTCTTGCCTCTTTCTTGCTTTTTCTTGCTTTTTCTAAAATTTCTCCGATTGATAACAAACCTAATTCTATGACTTCATGACCATAAACTTATACAATACATCGTGGAAATCTTTTAAAAATGAAGAAGAAAAATTCTATAATAACCAAGGATATAAATTAAAAACATTTTGGCTGTTTCTCAGGCATAAAGTGTTCTAAACCCTAATTCAAAATCCACTTAATATTTGTGTGTCACATCTGTATAGCATTAGCTGACTCGAGCCAACGTCAATACGTTACATATTTCAGTTTTTTAAATTGATCGCTGATATAAAAAAATCAGATAAAGGCTGCCTTGTTTTATTTTGATTTGTACCGGTTGTTTGAGGCAATAAATATTTAAGCTCCATTTGGTGTTCTAAGCTTTTCTTCTCTTTTTAAAAAAATATACTGGAAATATAATGACTTACAATTATTTTTTTATAAAATTCATTATTTGAAAAATGGCGCATTTATAATATAAAAGTAACGACTTTGGTGACAATTAGTGGGTATCTAAAATGTTTTTCGTTAATACCTGCTCTTGAGAACATATTTTTTTCCCTTTTACAATTTCATAAAACTCTTCTCTAGACATATACATAAGTATAAAGATGTATATACATATGTGTATCTAAAATACGCTTCTTCTATTTAATCTCCATTTAATAGGACTCATATTGACCATATCCAGTCTGTTCAACAATCTTTTCTAAGAAAAGTGGCACGGTTGCTCGGATTACAAAGGGGTTCCTTTTTTGAAATAGAGCATTCTCTTTATCTGTCTTCATTGGAGAAACGTAGAACTGAGTTGGACCTTATTGGCATTTTTAAAATCCTTAATGCCATAAGTGATGTCCTATATCTGTTGAAATCAATTTCTTTTCATGTTCCCACCATGTCATCAGAAGTCAAAATCTGCTACTGATTAAATCTTCTAAGATAAACTTTTATTTTTTATGACCCAAAGTCCAGAATGTGTAATCTACACACTTAGTAATCTAGTCAATTCATCACATGACTTAGAATTCTTTGGGATAGATCTTCTGGTTTTTCGTAGATCTCTTCGCGACTAAAACAGTGTGAGATGAAGTTCGATTGACATGGTTTAGCTCAAAGTCTTATGTCTTTCGTTTTTATGAATATATTGTACACCATTATTGTATTGCCCTTATTTGTCTTTGCTACATAGTTTTATGTTATTTGTGTACAGTTTCTTGTATTCATGTTTCTTCATGCAACTGTTATAATTAACTAAGGCCGTAAATATAATAAATAAAATATTAAAAAAATTAAATAAAATAAAATAAAAAAATAAAAAATAAAAAATGAATGAAATGAATAAATGGAATAAAATGAATAAAATGAATAAAATGAATAAAATGAATAAAATGAATAAAATGAATAAAATGAATAAAATGAATAAAATGAATAAAATGAATAAAATGAATAAAATGAATAAAATGAATAAAATGAATAAAATGAATAAAATGAATAAAATGAATAAAATGAATAAAATGAATAAAATGAATAAAATGAATAAAATGAATAAAATGAATAAAATGAATAAAATGAATAAAATGAATAAAATGAATAAAATGAATAAAATGAATAAAATGAATAAAATGAATAAAATGAATAAAATGAATAAAATGAATAAAATGAATAAAATGAATAAAATGAATAAAATGAATAAAATGAATAAAATGAATAAAATGAATAAACTGAATAAAATGAATAAAATTAATAAAATGAATAAAATGAATAAAATTAATAAAATTAATAAAATTAATAAAATTAATAAAATTAATAAAATTAATAAAATTAATAAAATGAATAAAATTAATAAAATGAATAAAATTAATGAAATTAATAAAATGAAATAAATAAATAAAATAAAATAAAGTTGGACGGTAAAAATAAATAAACTGAGAAAAAATTCATTAACTAAGATTTGATGAAAAATATGTGTGAAAATAAGATCGAATTGTTTACTAAAACAGAAAATATCTCAAAAAGATGGGTGAAGTTGGATATATTTTTAAGAAATATTTCTGCAAAACAACATATCTGTAGCAGGGGGCGGAAGTGTACTATAAGTCAACCGAAATATTTAATTTTTTTAAAGGCGGTAGAAAAAAATGCCTAGACTTATTTTGAATATTTCTTTATAAATATCTGTATTTTTTTTAAAATACATCACCTGCTTTGTAATTCAATAAAAAATTCTAAAAATATATAATCGGCATAAAAAAAAAACAGGAGATTCGTCCCAGCCCGCCAACACATGATACACGCTTCTGCTCACGTTTGCATTACGACTGAAGCAACGAGTCAAAGCGAGATTTCACGGTTTTTTCTCCTTCACTCCATGACCGCCATTTTTTATTTTCAAAACGCATTTTAATACACATAATAAAGAAATATTTTATTCTGATTTATTTATTTTGTAGGTGCATAAAATATGTATTTGTCTGTTCGTTTTGAATCAACATTCGCGTATTGTATTACGTACCTTGTTTGATTGTTGACATTTTATCGTATTTACTGCATTAAAGAATAAGGTTTTGAAATTTACCTTTCCAATCGCTCGGAAAATTTTATGTTCGACTATGACGTCGCAGTGAAGTTATGATGTCCTTAACTTCCGAGTGTAATTGCGGCCCAGGACCCTATTTTATTAAACTACTCATATTCCAGTAAGTACAAGGACAATGTATTTAATTTTCTCTCTATTGAGATCATATTATTATTAATCCAGATATCAAATGAAAGCTAGATTCGCGGGCGCAACGAGCAGCATAATGGAATTTAATTCGCATAAGATTGACGTCCTTTGTATGAAAAGAAAAGAGGAATATCCAGAGCTGGTAAAGGAGGCTTAATTGGATGGCGTTATGCAACAATGTGTCAAGCCACAAAACGAAAAAATCATTATCCAAGGGTGATATTTTTATTTAAATAAAAAAATTGTTTGATTAGTTTTAGCTTATAAACTCTTTTTAATACCTCGATGTATTAACCAAAAACCATGCTGCGAGACTCAAAACAATGTAAGATACCTTAACGCATTGTTGCGAATGATGGTCAATATGTGGCTGACTTGTTAACAATATTGCAAAAATATGTTTACCCTGTAAAAAACGCTTTGTTTTTCAAAATCACCGACTTGTTTCGTTTAATATTACAAACTGCAAGTATTTCTTTTTAATTTGGGGATTCATATTAGAAGTAAATCTCACGGCAATTTTATCGCATGGTTAAGAACATAATATTTTTTTAAACTCAAAATAAACCATTCCAATAAAGTATATATGTATATAAAACACGAGAGTCCACATTTAACTGTTTTGAAATTAAAAATACAAAAAATGTTGCAAAAAGCTATTTTATACGTGAATAAAACATCGAAATCCACTTTTGTCGTAAAAATGTTTTTTTAGTTGAAATAAATATCTGATGTTTACTTTGTTTTAATGAAAAAACATCAGTAGTAGCTACGCTATTTTAATATGTACTTTTGTTAGCAAAAAAACATGTTTTACACTGCAAGTTATTTATGAGTTGAAATTATCTTATTTGGTTAAGTTTATAATGTTTTAGAAATCGCAATCACAATCACAAAATCTTGTGCCCTGAACATTTCATTTAATGTTACTCCCGTGATCTATCCTTTAACTCTAAGGTACTGATCTACAATTGATAATTTTACATTTACAAAAACATAAAAATACGTTTTTGCATTTAATGTTTTTACAAAGTTTTAAAGATGTTATCGCACTTTTTTGTTAAATTAAAAAAAAATTGTAAAAATTTTATCGTTTTTTTTGAGAACAGAATAGAAATGACGTATTTTTTATTTATTAAACTTAATAGCCAAGATAAATAATTAATCATATTTTTGAAAAGTGTGCCTAATTAACATCTTAAACATAAATTATCATGGTTTGAAGTTGGTGTGGCTTAACACATAATCGCATAACACCATACAATTATAAAAAGGTCATTCACTACATCCTTACTTTGTGAACTAACGTTTTCTCTAATATTGGACATAAAAGCCTTAAATAAAAATGAACTACAATTTGGGTATTTGCGTCTCAAAAATAAAATCACGATTCGACAAATTATTAAAAATAAACAGATACAGCCTTCTCACTGAAATTCATCATCATTCTCCTTTCCATACCCCGTGGTGAGAGCACTGCATTAGTAAACCAAATGCAACGTAGTTCGATCATCTGTTACATGATAGTAAGGTGATCAGTCCAGAAATGAAGAAATGCCGCAGTTCAAAAAACCTTTTGAATGGGTTTCATTATTTTTCCTTTTATATGTTCTGTTCGTGTTTACCTTCTTTAAATAAAAATAAATACAAGAAATCAATATTTTACGTCCACTCTGCCAGTTAAATTTTCAGTCTCACCCCCAACCCCACAATCTCACCGAAATTATTGTATTTTTATTGATAGGTGGGACATAAAATTTGTGCTTTTTATTTGTATCTTGCTTGCGATTGCGACCCCTCAAGCAAGGCTTTTGACGACCCACCGGTTAAAAAATACTGTAAAAATACAAAATGTATTTCTTGGAGTTATACGATTACATGTATAAAGGTTACAGGATATAAATAATGGATGTAATTCTTTATGTTTTTTAAACTAATATGACGTCTGACGGCAGTTCACATAATTTACTTTTCTGCTTAATAAAATCCGACACAAAGGGGAATTCTCCTAATAACCAATTATTTGCAGCTTACCATATTTTATTAACATCAAAAGTCATTATAATAATAAAAATACCTATATAGTTTTATTTTACTTTTATTGACGTTTTTTTTTAAAACTGTTTTACCAGTGACCGGGTTTTGCCGTGACCGACGTCCTCAGACTGGTGGGAGACTAAAAAAATCATAAAATTATATATTTGACACCAGTTTTTATTATATAAATTCAAACAAAACTTATATTCTT
The DNA here is from genome assembly GCF_059751315.1 of Micrasema longulum. Taxonomy (NCBI): domain Eukaryota; kingdom Metazoa; phylum Arthropoda; class Insecta; order Trichoptera; family Brachycentridae; genus Micrasema; species Micrasema longulum. Next base: position 1,601,273 of record NW_028277465.1, on the reverse strand, counting down.
CTTCTTGTTATTATCTTATACTTGAATGATTTTAATTTAAATTCTTTTATTTCCATAATTATATAAAATTATGATTTCCAACCCCTGCTTGCACTTGTATTTAACATAAAAATGGTCTCCCACCAGTCTGACGATGCCGGTCACGACAAAACCCGGTCACTGGTAAAAAAAATAGTAAATAAAAGTGGAATAAAACTACATACGTATTTTTATTATTATAATTAAGTCAGTAGAAAAACTTATTATGTCAGTAGAAAAACTCGATATCTCAAAAGTAATGTTTAATGTATCATTTTTATTATGAAAAAATACGTACGCCTAAGTAAATTTACAAAATATTTAGTTTAAAACTTCAGTCCATCCAGCGAGTCAGTACGCCTCTATCGGCCGAAATTATTACTATTAAATTACACGAGCTTGCGCAGCCAAATATACCTTTTTTTTATTTACGTTAGACAAATTACACGTGTGATTACTGTTGAATCTTACAGCTTTCCTAAATGCAATTTAATTTTTCAACACTTCTTCATAAGGGCTATTATTCTTTCAAATAAAACTGTTTGACTTAAGACAATGCAAGGGAGGTAGCATTATACGCACCGGTTATATGTGAGTGAGAGAGAACGAATATATTATGCCTAACAAGATAGTGAGATTATAAAAATACTTGACAAGTCCGATTCGGTTGTTTGAAAGTGAATTTATTGTAAAATAAATAATATTACACACAGACATTTTAATCCTTAATATCAGCGTATCTGTAAAAATCCTTTAGTGAGTTTTGAAGAACGAATATTCGCTAAACAAATACAAAATATACATGAGTTAACATGTTTTTATGCAGACGACGACAGTTCAATTGTAGGTTATTCTTCAGTACCTATTTGAACTATAAAAATTATGGTTTATTTATGATTAAAACGTTACTAGTGAATTAATATAGTGAATAGTGTTAGGAGTAAATATATGCAAAGAATTATAAAAAGTATAATTTTAATCGTTAAGTCAATATTAACGTGATATAAAAATAGATGAACAAATGATTCTTAAAATGCAATTTATATTTCGTTTAAGGAACTATAGTACTTGGCGAGGAATACTTTGAAAAAAAAATAGTTTTTACAATTATTCACTAGGCAATAGTGTTTTATTTCAAGTTACAATAGTCGCAGGTAAGAAATGATATATGGGTACGCTAATGAATAATACAATTTTATAAATCTTTATTTGACGACTGCGTTAGTACATGAAATAGCCGTGCGGATGAGTAGGTTTGGGTTCGAGTCCCCGCGGGTTCTTGTTTTTTGCAATTACGTTTTTTTTAATTCTTTTTTTTACTTATCAAATGTGTCTGTTTAATTAAAAAATATTTAAACTTAAATTATAAGCCGTTAGCGCCATTTATTATGATTTATAAAATATAATAAAGACATTTTTTTGGATGATCCATACAACTTTTATGGAAATTTTATCAGAATTTTTGCAGCTTACTAATTTAAAAACTCACCGCTCGCTACTGACATAAAGGCGCAATTTAATAAAATAGTTCAACAAGAAAAACAAATACAGGGGACAAAGGGTGGATGTTAGTTAAATACTGGAAATATAGCGATAGTATAGATGAAAACCATTTTGCATCACATAAAGTAGTACAGGCTTCATACATTAAGCAGGTTCCTAAATTTGAAAGAATGCCCGAAAAGATTGAAAAGATAAAAAAGTTATATCTCAAAACTTTTTTTTTTTATTCACCTTTGTATTCTGTACACTTTATATGTAATAATTGACATGGCGTGAGAGTACATTGATGAAAATGTCTTCATAAATCTTTCACGGAAACCCGATTCCTGTGCTCTATATTTTAGATTGCATAGAAAATAATACAACCTTAATAAATGGCCGGCTAAGGTCGTTTTTGTAATATACAGTTGTATCAAATGTCATTTTATTGTAGGTTTAATATAACATATATGTCTTAGGCTGGATCCCTTTCCTGTGGAATTTGAAAAGGGGTTCCCTTTATAATATAAGTTCGCTGACTGTGGAAGTATTTAACCTTTTATAATATAATATATGTGTATAAAGGTGATGGAAGAAATTTAGACAACAAGGGGAATATAAAAGCAAAATGTGCGCACAAATACTAATTACAATTCACAAATGCGAATTATTAAAGTGTTTAGTCAGTATGTGAGGTTTTAAATTGAAAATAATGGTAATTTTGTAATGGAATACAAATAATCGTTACATTACATTATTCAATTTTTCTAATTTACATTTTTGATGTAGGAAAAAATAAAATTGTTTATTTATTTAACACTTTATTAAAAGGCCTAAAGGCAATTTTTTCCTACCCACTCAAACCGTTCAGTTTGAGAATATTACAAATACGTGGACATATTGAATCTTACAATTTTAAACAAAAATTAAAAACAAAGATTGACAAAATAAAAAATATTTAAAATATCAACACTATACTATGAAGAGAGGAAAGGGGATGGGAAGGAAAAAAGAAAGATAAAGGAACAATTTAAATATTTAGATAGTGACATTTCAATGTTGATTTAAATGTAAATAAAGGGGGGGCGTTTCTAACATTAGTGGGTAGATTATTACACAATCGAGCGGCCATTACTGTGAAAGAGGAGGCAAGTAAATTAGAGCGATGACAGGTTATTTAAAGGGTTCTCTCGTTACTATAACGAAGAGATAGTCCGTGTTGTGAAAGAGGTTGGAAGAACTGCCTTCAGAAATCCGCTATTAAACTTCATCGAGTAACATTTTTCCAACATGTAAAACTCGATTTGTTATTTAATTTTTCGTTCTAGTTTTTATGTCCTTTATTATAATCTCTTTAAATTAATGGTTTTAAAATATTTTAGGTCCATATTTATTCACTATATAATTGTTAGATAATTTTTTTTTATTTTCATATTCCAATCTTAATAAGAATCCGTGAACAACTGTGACAATTAAATAACGATACTGCGCACATTCCATCGCGCAGCCGAAAAATATCTTCTTATTAGAACTGAGTTAGTTGGTGGCAATCGGAGGCGAGAGAGTAATGGATTGAAGTTCGTCTCCTGGTATTCTTTTTAAGTGTATTTCATCGCCTTCAAAGTACTCCTCTATCGATACAATACACTAATGCCAACGTTTTATCCATTTCTCGAAACAACAAAAGATTTTCGGAAAGGCCTTTAAAGCGCGCAGCGATTCGGTTTTATATCTTGAATCGTGTCAAAACGGCGTCTTTGGAGCAGGCTAAATGAATAGCTAAAAGTCATACGGTGATAAATTAGGCAAATACGACGGTTATGGAACAATATGAGTTGAATATTTGGCGCAATGGTCTTAAAGTACCAATGCAGGTTGAGATGGTGTATTATCGTGGTGCAAAAACCAAGAATTATATGTCCATAATTTTGGCAAAAAGCTTCACATAAACTCTGCATAACGCTCAAATAATATTCCTTGTTAACAGTTTGGCCCGGCTGTTGATCGAAGAACACTTTCAACATGGTCTTGATTTTTGGACGACTTTGACTCCCCTTCGCCCGGTATTCGCTTGATTGGTCGGTTGCTTCCGAATCGTATGTATAAATCCAAGTCTTTTCTCAAGTTATTGTGCATTTTATCCTATGCTGATATTCAGAAATTATTGTTTAACAGATTTCAACGCGACGCTGTTTTTCAAAAAAAAAATAGCTTTGTCGGCAACAAACGAGATTTCATTCTTATCAGGCAAAAACATCCATGAAAATGGTCTGAACTGATCCAAATAAAATATTAACAGTATCAGTAAGGTCTTTATTTGTCAATCAAAGATGTTTGATTACCATTTTTTTTTATTTCCTTGACGTGTTGTTCATCAGTAGATGGTAATGGTCGTCCTAGGCAATTTTTGTCTTTAACGTGTTCCCTGCCGGTTTTAAATTGTTTATACCACTTATAAACAATTTTTTTGTGACATAATCTGGTCACCAAAGGTGTTTTGCATCATTCTCAATATTTTTGGAGTAAAAAATTCACTCCGCAAAAAAATTTAATGAAACTTCTTTTCTCAACAAAATCAGACATTGTAAAACTCACGAAATTTACTTTATGCTGTTCACAAAATACGTTTGTAACTATTGGACAAATGCAGATAGTGATATGAAATTTGACACAGTGACAGTACTACCAACCTACAAAAAAATTGATTGAAGAAAATTTGCTAGAATCGCAGAGCCCGCATTTTAAATTTAAATTTTCACCTTATCTTTTAATCACAGAAGTTTACGTGGAGCGTCCAAATCAGTTTTTATTTAAATGCACGTATAGATATTAAATATCTTAGAAAAATATTTTACCACAATATTCATAAGTATCTCTCAGCAGCCAGGTTTCTTGGTTACCGCCCACAGGACCCGAGTATTTGAAAACCGCCCATTAAAATTTATATTGAATTTCAGGAACTCAAGTATTCCTGATAATGCCCATTATATTTTATGTTCACCTCTTTTCCGTACGTTCGCGCATTTGAGAGCCTAGAATTGAATTCTAAAATTAGCAATGCATTCAATCGTATATGAAATTGAAGACATTTAATATAAATCCCAGATATACTTACTTCAAAGTTTTATTAAAAATCGGATAATACCAGTTTTTTTATTAATGATGGTTTTCAAATCTACGAGAAGTTGGATACAAAAATGTTTTTTTACACGCGGTAAAAAATAGAGCATTAAATTGTACTGCGAATCTTGTTGAAAATGTACGAAAAAATAATAATAACAAACTACTTCGAACAACTTCACTAGTTCATATAAATCAACCAATGATTAGAGAGTTGTAGAAGAATTTCCGGTTTACGGTAATTTAACGGATCAATCTGAAGAACCGACTGATAAGAAGCGAAATAGAATTTGAGACGTCACACGCGCAGTAGTTTCATAAACACAAAACTTTAAAAATATGATAAGACACATAATTTATTTTTTTAAATAAATCTTCGCTGAGTTTAATAGTTCTAAGTTAAAAAAATACTGAACTCTCTCATAGTAATCAGGAAAATCTTAACCTTAGCACATCTATAAAAATACCTTTATTATTCAGGTTTATAAAATTACCATTTGTTAAAAGTATCAAAATATTTATCTAACTGGTAAACATCATTATAATTTATTTGTTAAAAATATAATGTCTTGAACGCTCATATCGAAACCGAGGAAAATTATTAGATTGACGGGTTTTTTTTACATTATATTTAATGAGGCTATTAAAAAAAACATACCTAAAAAATACCTACAGTTTGAAGATATTCGTCCATTCACTTCCACATGCATATAACTTCAATTACAAAATGACACATTTGACATTTAAGTGATTTTTTTTAATAGTACGAAATAAGTCACTACGTCTTTTGTCAATTGTCAATATTTATGTTCGTACTGTTTGTTTACTCAATAAAATAAAATAAAATAAAATAAAATAAAATAAAATAAAATAAAATAAAATAAAATAAAATAAAATAAAAGAAAATAAAATAAAATAAAATAAAATAAAATAAAATAAAATAAAATAAAATAATATAAAATAAAATAAAATAAAATAAAATAAAATAAAATAAAATAAAATAAAATAAATAAACAAGTTTTTTGCGTGTACTTATAGAATATTGTTAGTTAAAATATATTTGTAAAGGTTGGGAAGGGATCATTAAAAACATGTCGATCTTGCCATTTCAGCAGAACAAGTTATATCCCCAACACGCGCTTAATTTCTGAGGTAAATTCAGAAGTAGATTTCTGAAAATTCATCAGCTGTTTGTTTTTTTTCAAAACAGATCCTGATGTATCAAAAAAGTTTCTATCATATTTTATTTTATATGAATTTATTATACAGAAAGCACTTATTATCATCTACATTATTCCTTTTCCATAGGACACTTAATTGGTACACCAATCATTTGATCATTTTTGATACATGGAAGTAAAATGATATGTATTACGCTTCAGACTGACGTCCAGGGACCGTAAAATAATTCAATTTAAAAATGCTTTTTTTGTATCGAAGAAGCACTCGAAGTAAAATACATTTTTTTTTAAAGTTGTTTCCTTTTCATAAAATTTTAAACTAACGTATTTTTCAATTATTTATTTTTTTATTATACATACGACCTAAGCTTATTACAACAGTTACATAAAGAAACATACGTACTTGAAACTGAACAAAAATAACATAAAACTATGTAACGAAAACAAACAAGGGCAATTAAATAATGGTGTACAATATATTCATCAACTGTCAAACTACTTGAAAGTACATAACGTATTCAAATCGCTCTGTCTTTATTCCTAAAATAAACAAACATATCGACATAAAAAGGTTACTAGTGCTAGTGCCAGTAAAAAGGTGTGCACTGAGAAGTTGAATGGTGTATATTTCTGTTTATAAAAGTGCTCAAAAAGTGTAATAATAGATTAAATAAGATTCGTTACTAGTACTTTAAACTTAAAACCTACCTACGACGCTACTCCGTTCGCTGCGCAAAAAGGTACCTGTGCTGTGAATGACTATGATACGCACATAGTGCAAACATAGCGACTGATTTACCAGGGGAGCCAAACCTTTTTAATTTTTTACTTTTTAAGATAATATTTATTTAAATTATTTTCTTTAAAACAAAACCATGGATATTCTACTATTCATCACAAACGCCAAGGACACAGTAGCCGCGATCCACAAAATTATGTGTGACCCGTCAAACAAATTCACCAAAGAACAAATTAACAAAATCACTCCGCTAACGAACGAACTGCTTGGTTCAGTCGCTAGTATGTCAACAGCTGCAGCGATGAAAACAACTGGTCTTGAAGGCGAACTTAAAGTTTACAAAGCCATGTATGAAAAAATGTCCGCACAGCAAAATACCTTCACTAGTATGTGTGAAGCAATATCGGAAGTCGACGAACGAAAAGAGAGGTCGAGGAATCTAATTATATGTAACGTACCGGAAAGTACAAAGCCAACGGAAGTCAGTAGATTGATGGATGATGAAGCTATTGTATCACAAATTATCTCAGATATTGATGAAAAAGCAAAAACACTTATTATCAAAACATTCAGGATCGGGAGAAAACTAGATAACAAACCGAGGTCTATAAAAATACAATTTGACAGTACGGAAATATCAAGAACTGTCTTTAGCAAACGCCGTTTCCTGAAAAATAATTTTAAAATTTTTCAAGATTCCACACCTACGCAACAAAAATTTCTTCAAAACCTTCGAAAAGAACTTGAAACCCGAAATGAAAAAGGTGAAAACCTTACGATTAAATATGTTAACTCCATCCCTAAAATAGTACCTAACTTTCAAAAAAACTGAAGAGCTGCAGCATAAGAACATATTATCAAAACACCCGTGGAATTCGTACTAAAATCAATGACCTTAGAGCTCTTTTACCATCATACAAATATGACGTATTTGTATTTACAGAAACTTGGTTAAACCCGTCTTTTAAATCTACAGAGCTAGGTTTCACCAATCACAAAATCTACCGCTGTGACAGATCTTCAAAATCAAGTGATAAAGCACGTGGAGGAGGAGTACTAATAGCTGTTAACAAAGACATTACATCTAAAATTATTAAAACAAATAACACGAATCTAGAACAAATTTTCATAAAAATTGAAACCTCCGCTGAAAACATAATTCTAGGAGCAATATACATTCCGCCACTCTCAGATGTAGAATTGTATAGGCGCCACAATGAAGATGTTGAATTTCTCTCTTTAAAATACAACACCTCAAAAATATTTCTAATTGGAGACTACAACCTTCCAAATCTGATTTTTAAATCTAGTGACAATGGGGTTATCAATAATGGAAGTGAAAATGACTGTGCAAGAGAATTACTGGACATGGTGAACTTTCTTAATTTATTCCAACATAATTTTATTTATAACATTAATGGACGTCTTCTAGATTTAGTTTTCTCAAATTGTCCTACAATGCTTGTTGAAAAATCGAATGAACCACTTTTACCCGTGGATAATCATCATCCTCCTTTACATTTTAAACTTAAAATCAACCCTTATAAACCTAAACTACATGAAACAAGTCTCAACTATAAATCAGCAGATTTTAAATCTATAAAAGAGCAATTAGAAATTACAGATTGGTCGTTTTTATTTGATAAAAATATTGAGCAGTCAATCACTAACTTGTACAAAATCTTTTTTAACCTTATTAATTTACATGTACCATCTTTTATACCTAAGATCAGAACTTACCCAGCATGGTTTTCAAAAGAACTTGTAGATTTGTTGAAAACAAAGAGGTATCTACACAAAAAGTATAAACAAACAAAGTGCATCGTTGACTATATTGAATTTGGAAATACTAGAAAGAAATCAAAAGAATTATCAAAATTGTGTTATGCAGCTCACATAACTTTTTTAGAAAATACCGCTCTGAAATCAAAAAATTTGTGGAAATTTGTAAATAAACTTAATAAAGACAGTACTGACATTCCTCCAGAATTACATTTCGATAACAAAATTGCTAATAGTAATGAGTCAATAGTCAATCTATTTGCTGAATTTTTTAAAGATGTCTACAACCAAGAAATTCTTGATGTAAACATACCGTCATATAGTTACCATAAAACTACAAACTTATCTAGATGCCAAATCACTTATGATTCTTGTATTGCCAAATTACTTTCTTTGGATGTTAACAAATCTGCCGGTCCTGATAACCTCCCTCCAATTTTTCTTCAGCAGTGTGCCCATTCTATTGCTGGTCCACTTACATTATTGTTCAACCACTTATTAACTAAGGGATACTTTCCGAGTTTTTGGAAATCAAGTTTTGTTGTCCCGATCTTTAAAACAGGTGATAATACTAATATAAAAAATTATCGTCCTATCTGTATTCAATCTACAATATCAAAACTTTTTGAGTCATTAGTATTGGATCAAATTTATCCAAAATTACTAGATTTGATAGAACACAATCAGCACGGTTTTGTGAAGGGTAGATCTACCGCCACGAATCTACTTCTGTACCAAAATTATATTGTAGAGGCATTTACTAGAAAAAAACAAGTTGACAGCATATACACTGATTTTTCGAAGGCATTCGATAAGGTGTCTCATAAACTTCTTTTAAGGAAATTACAAGCGTTGGGGATAGAAGGTAAATTGTTGGAGTGGTTTTCATGTTATTTACTTAATAGAAAATTACATGTTAAAGTTAATTCTACAAAATCACAACCATTTTACGCTTCTAGCGGCTTACCACAGGGAAGTCACTTGGGACCAGTACTGTTTTTACTTTTCATAAATGACATTGTTTCCATTTTTGAGGATGTAGAAGTTGTCTTGTTTGCAGACGACATAAAAATATATAAGGAAATATCAAATGTTAATGATTGTAAAACACTTCAGTTAAACTTAAATAAACTAAATAGTTGGTGCATACAAAATAATTTGTTTTTGAATGTAAGTAAGTGCAAATCAATTACTTTCTGTCGTAAAAAAAACCCTATTATGTATGAATACACTATAAATGATATATTGCTCGAAAGAGTGAGCGAAATTAGAGACCTGGGTATAGTGTTTGATGTAAAATTAGATTTCGTTAATCATATTAACAACATAACGAACAAAAGCATGAAAACATTAGGTTTCCTGCTTCGCACTGTCAAAGATTTTAATTCACTTAAAGTAATAAATATTTTGTATGTAGCACTAGTTCGCAGTCAGTTAGAATATAATTCCATTGTGTGGTCTCCTCTGTATAAATTACACATTAAGAACATAGAGAGAATTCAAAAAAAGTATTTGAGATTTGTAAATTTTAAATTAAATATTCCCTTAGATAACATAAATTACACGTATTTATTAGACACTTTAAATTTAATTTTATTAGAAGATCGTAGAAAAATAAATGACCTCCTTTTTTTATTTAAAATTTTAAATTCGGAGCTCGATTGTTGTGAACTCCTGAATCTCATTAACTTCAAAATACCTAATCGAGTCACTAGAAGTACGGAGTTGTTTGCAACTACGAGTACATACGTGGGTACTAACTATGCACGACACTCTCCGATTCCGCGTTTACATTCCTTAGCCAACAAATTTACTTGTGAAATAGACATTTTTAATACGACAATTATTAATTTTAAAACGTTCTTAAATGCACTGTTTGAAGCAAATTATTAATGTCGTAATAGAACTTTCTTTTTCATACAATTCTTTCTCTGTTTTTGATGTGTATTATTATTATCTTATCTCTTTCTGATATTAATTTATCAAATATTTTTGTGTACCGTATATTATATTATTTTCACACATATACTTACTGTTAACTAATTTTCATTATTTGTTTTTAAGATTAATTTGTTAATAACATTTTTTTTATACGTATATATGTATGTGTATATATGTGTGTATATATATATTTAGAATTCTTAACAAGTTATTTACAATTTGTTTTTTAATTTTAACATTGTTCTTATATTCATATTTTTAATCTTTTTTTTTTATGCAAAGTTTCGCTTTTTATTTTGCATTGCAGTTTGCTTTTTATTGTTTCTACATGTATATAAAATCTTTTTTTATTTCTTTTAATGTGTTGTGTATTTATAAAATTATTACTTTCTTTGTTTGTAGTTACCTGTATATTTATTTTTACACTTATAAATATATGAAAATGTATTTATTTTTTTGTTTGAATTCTTTACAAGTTACTTACAATTTGCTTTTTAATTCAATTACTTTTATTATATCCATATAAAATTATTTTTTCTTTTTACTATGTAAAGTTTCACTTTTTATTTTGCATGGCAGTATGCTTCTTATTGTTTCTAAATGTATTGTTTATCTTTTAAATTTTTACGCACTATGTTTGTACTTAACTGTATATTTTTTGTAAATGCCCCTTGGGCGTATTGTAAAATTAAATAAATAAAAATAAATAAAAAAATATTTAAGAACACGATTAACATACAGGTAATAAATATAATAAAGCTACACAAAATATAAAACATGTCTATTTTCAGTTATTACAATATTTTTCTAATACTTAATACTGCCTATTAATTGGAAGGGAAAATAATATTTTCACAAAAACACGTAAATAAAAATAAATAAATAATAAAAATAAAAAGAAAGATAATTTTTTTTTTTTTTAATTCAGTAGAATTTTTTTTTATTTATAATATTTAAAAGCCTCTCATAATTTGCATTTATCTCTCTTGGTAGTGCCATTTCTAAGACCGGTCATTAACAAATTGAATATACCTCGAACGACAATTTTATTTTTCGTTAGTTGTTACATATCATTGCAAATCATAGATTTATCGAAATATAACAATTTTCCATACTATCGTAAGTAAATTCAAGTATCGGCTTTTTTTATACATTAAAAAAAATATTTGTAGTTCAAAAATATTCGTTTATCAACGTAACTCGATCATTCGTTCATCGAAATTGCCGATATATTCGTTGATCTAAATAACATAATAATTCGGTGATCATAACCGATTACTCGCATCACTACTCTCAGCCGTTTACATAGGCTCTACCAAAAGTTGGTATCGAATCTTATTCAGAGGTTTGCAAAGAAATTAGGAATCGTTCGGAGGATTGCAAAATCTTCAAAGGAAAAAGTACACAAAGGATGATTAAAAGACACAGTACAGGAGAAAGAAAATACAGTTAGGTAATCTTTAATTCATAGAGGGACAGAAACAGCGTAATAGAAGCGTCAATTTGGTAGAAAAAACCCGAAAGATGTTGTATAGGGGTTAGAAGTCTATTACATAAACTTTGATAGTTACATGATAGTTTTTTTATTCAGAAACAAATGTGCAATTAAGATTATGTTTGCCTTGAAATACTGCTCATTTTAGCTTATGTATACATACGAGTATTACTATAGCCATACATGATTTTTGACCTACTCGTATTGTAAGCTAGTTTTAGTTATCACTTTACGGTCTGCTACAATGCACATTATGTAATTATTCAGCATTCTATCGTTATTTGGATACCTATTACGAATAGTTTTTTTTTTAACAGATTTTTTCAAATCATATTTATTTCTATGAAAAGTCAGTTTGTGAATTGTTTTCCGTTGTTTAAGACTTTATTTTTTTAAATACTAGTAATTTTTGAATACATTTCTTTTGCAATCAATTTCTATCAAATAGGTCAGTATGTTAATATTTTCAATAGATTTCGTATTTTTTAAAGTAACCTGTGTTCAAAAAGGTAAAACTAGGAAAATAATTCACAACATTTAAGAGCGTGTAAACTTGGGAACCCTGACAAATTAACTATCGATATTTCATCGAGACTCTACAGGATCTTTATTTCTAGAGTTATGCATGAACACAAAAACACCAGAAAAAAAACAATAAAATAAGCAATCAAAATACACTCAAATAACATAAACAAAGACGACGCCAACGGGCATAAATCAAATACAACATATTTTCCGGCACGTGATACAAATGATACTGAAAGTGTGAAAGCCGACTGTGACACGGTACAAAATACTAGTAGATAATTTTTATTAAGAAAAGTTTTTATTTCGCATTTTACTAAGTTTTAAAATATTCTTAAAAACATATTTATATATTCTTATATACATAATTATTTTAATGTTTTTTACTATGTTTTCAATACATTTATTATTTTGTTTTTATTATGTTTTTGCTTCGTTTTTTGCTACAGTTTTACTATGTTTTTACTACATTTTTTACCATACTTTTACTCCATTTTTTACATTGTTTTTCACTTTGTCCTCTTTCTTTATAATTGTTTCTATATTTAAATTACTGTTTTTTATATTTTTTTGACTGTCTTAGAACGGGGTAAATAACCCTAGTTAGGCAGTCAAAGGAACTTTGTATAAATTATAATTTTGTGTATTGAATATAATGGTAATAAATAAAAATAATAAATAAACACACACTTGAATCGAGTCGTGGTCCCGTGGCTAGTGTCTCGGGCTCACGGCTCAAATGTCCGTGGTTCGAATCCCACTCTACCGAAACCTGATTATCATTTTCTAATAGTGAGTTATTTACAACTCGTTTTTGTTCCCATATGAAAACTGTAATTGGTCTTGTTATTTGTTGTTATTCTTAATGTTTTGTTTGTAACTTTGACTCTTAGTTTCCAAAATAAATATTTATCTGTCTCTTTTAACGCATCGATTTCAAACTCGACTATCAAAAAACATTGTAAAAAGCAATAATGCAAATTGCCTTTACTGTCAATTATAAATTAACCCGATTCACAAAATGGTTTTCTAATCAAATAAGAAGCATCCATTTAACGGTTTCCCTGATTGCCTTCGGGAAATTCTACGTGGAGTGAAGAAGGAAAATAAAAATATCCAAGAAATAATGAATACACATTATTCAAAGACTGAAAAATATTTTCGTTTAAAACCTCTTCGGGCCCGTGGTATCCCATGTGATACTTTAAAATTCTAGATTTGATCCAACAAATAATTCCTTGTCATTACTGATAATGTCCTAGAGCATCATAACTTTAGATTCCTGCTTGACAAAAGGGTTGAACATATTTTTTCAATATTGCCGTTGGAGCTTCTTGATTTTTTTTGCCGCTAAAATGTCATCATCATTTCATGTCCGCTCCCTAGTTGGACCGCATGGAATCCACAAAGGGCTTACATAAATTGTTTTCAGTTGTTTGCTCTTGTGCGTCCTCCCAAGTCAGGTTCGTGTACCGTAGTTCTGACTGCTGTTCTGTCCGCTGCCGACGAACAGTCAGCAGCGGACGTCCAGTAGCTCAATCACAAATAACTATCGACGTGCTAATAAGCGACGTGATAACAATTTCTCAGCATGGTTGTTTATCGTTTTCGCGATCACAATTAAACATCCGTAAAGACCTTATATTAAATATCAAAATATTTACGTTTCGCGACGTTTATTTTTATTTTTGCTGAATTTGTGTGTCTAACAATGAGTGCCTTTGTAAGATTTACAAACCTAAAATGCATCTCTTTTTTACTACTTTTCTTCTATACTTCACTCTTTTACATAAATTTTTTATTGTTTTTTTTATACCATACATTACTGTTACTTAGTTAAACCATAACAATTAACTATGTTTTCTTTGTATTACATAACTTCGTATTAACTTTAATTTTGTACAAATTGGCTAAGGCCGTTAGTTACTATAATAAATAAATAATCTTACTGCGCAATTACATATTTGAATTCCACTGGGGTAAATATGTAATATATTCCAAAACTGCTAATTTTTTTAAATTTATTTATCATGATATATACATTGCATTTAGCTGGCGGTTTGCAAGCCAAATGTCAAGAAAATCAGTCGCCACGGTAATTGTAATTTATTTTTCACTTTTTTGTATAAGATACTCCTTACTATTTTGCAAATGCAATATACTGTTATATATTTTATAGTAAATGCTATTTTTTCGCCAATGAACTGTATATATTTACGTGGAAAACAAAAAGACACGAGCGTCGACTTAGAGATTACACACGCGTTTACTTATGACTGCGATAACTTAAGCATGTTCATTACTGTTCATTGTGATTGCTCAAATACTTAGCATGTTTTTAAGCCCGTCGATAGTTATTTGTGGTTGAGCTACAGGACGTCGATAACATGATGCCTTGTGAAGTAGCCATGGTTAAGATTTTTAGGAGGCATCCGCAGTATATGGCTCAGCCAACCGTATTGTCTTTGGTTGATGACAATCATCACCGAAGTTTGCTGCGTCCTATTACTTTATTCCTCACAAAGTTGATCCACCGCACACCCAAGTTTCGTCTGAGACACCTATACTCAAAGTCAGTATTTTGCTGTTTTGGGTCTTTGCGAGGTGCCACAATTCACATTCGTAGAGGAAAATAGGTGTTATGCAGGCGTTATATAGGTGGCAGTTGGTTTTCACCAAATAAATATCCAATCTTCACACAGACTTCATACGGTTGAATGTGGCACCTGCTACTCCTAGCTGCACTTCCAGTTATTTTTGAAAGCTGCCATTTTCTGTTATCTTCCAGGTTTTTGAAACTCTCGACCCTTTCAATGGTTTGGTTTGACTTAAATCAACAGTCTTTATATATATATTTTATTTTTTTATTTTTTTAATAAGTGCAAGACGTTTATTTTAAATTTCATGCTATGCCCAGAATAAAAATTACTTAGTCAAAGCTTTTAAGAAGCTAAAAGGAAATTGTGGGAGAAGAAATGCGTTGTAAGAATAAAAAATCTTTAAATGCGATTATCTCGGAACTAGTTTTAATGAGGTAATGCATTATGTCAGTAAAGCCGCAATATGTTAAAATATCGATCAGAAAACATTCAGGTCCTAAGTTAATTTAAAATTTTCAAAGTCCTAAAAGTACTTTTTTAATTACTTTTTTCAATGATTAATGACAAAATCATACGTATTCATTAGATTTAAAGATATATTTTTTATTATTGTCAATTCATCGTACGAAGAATGATTTCTGATTTAAACATATTTTTAAACGAAATATTTAAAAAATGTTGATTAAAGACAAAACCGAATTTTATGTATGTTCCCAAACCAACTATTTTTTCTTATTGCTTACCAATTTTTCGACTTCAAAAAAATGATGGCTCTGCTTGAATAAGTTTAAAAACGGAATTGGTCATAAATTCTTGGTATTTTATTGCGCATTCAAATTTCATTTGCCTTTTGCATTAATGAACTTACTTTTATTCCGATGGCCTGAAAATTTAGACAAAATAAAAAAAAATTGTGCCCAAGCAATCACACTTCATGTAATAATACATTATTGTAAATGTATTTTGTATATATATGCTTTAAGTATGTACAAATGCTTGAAGATAGGCTGGATTTCCTTCCTACGGAGTTATTTATATCAAAATCGGTTGCAACAGAAGGAAAACAAAAAAACAGCCAATGACAATTAAATTTAATCAGCCAAGGACAAGTCATAAGCCTTGTAAATGCCTAGACTTCCATTTTCCCTTGTTGATTGTGATTTCACTTTGTTGCAACAAATTGAGATGTATTTAAGTGTGTAATTAATGATAAAAAAGTAAGCTAACCCAATGTGTATATGTATGTACGTAGTATGTATGCTATATATTTATATATTTAATTGTATTTTTACATTCAATGTAAACTGTACTATTTTTTATCTTTTCTTCTCTTTTGGGTTAAAACTGTTTTTCTATTTCTTCATTATTATTTTTATTTATAGGAAACATATTCGAAAACCATATTTGCCGCAACAAATCGGTTTCTAAGAACAAGCATTTGCCCATATAGGAACCGATTGTAACATTAGGCATACTAATATTTCTGGCTTGCCGACCCTTCATATACTGAGTCTATTCCTAGTACAAGCAGAACTTGCTAGAGTGTTTTTTGTGCCATTTTTGTAACAATGTATGTATAAACTAATAAATAAATAAATAAATACAATAAATAAATAAAATATGTTGAAATGGCGGAGAGGGGCTTAAAAACAAATTCTCCCCGGTTGCAAAGCCTAGCAGCTTATGTGAAAATAATGAGGTATAAGAGGATTGTATTTTTCAAGATTTTAATTAATAGTTGCGATACAATTTGCGGTGATGATCGTGGGGTCAACAAAACCGGTGTCAATTGTCATTCACAATTAAACTAGGGAAGATGGACTAGGATAAGATAGCCATTTACCTGTTCCTGGCTTTTTCTCCAATCTGCAGCACTTTCCTTTGGGTTGCATCCTGACACTTCACGCTTTAATATAATGCGAATTGATTGCGCAAGCGGATGAACACGTGTACACGTGTACGCGTAACGATGGTTTCAGTGGACGATTCAGCGGCAATTGTTAAGGATAAATTCGCGATGGGAGGACACGTATGCGGTTCATGAATTTTAGTGAATTTGTGATAAAAGGAATTCAGCATTAATTCTTAGACCCAGACAAAAAGAAACAAACATGCGATCGCAAATATTGTATTTCTTGCATTTTACAGACTACTAAAGCTGACTATTATATTGCGTGTTTTTGTGTTTTATTTTTTTATATAACAAGATACATACCTACATGAAGAGAAAAAAGTAGTGAAACCCACTAAACTACGAAACTGGCATGTCAGCAGATTTTTTTTTCTTGTACAAAGAAAAAAGTTATTGATATTTTTTTTTGATGGGATAACATATAACCAAATTATGTAAAAGATTAAGGATTTAGGTAGTATGTTTAGAATAAAATATTTTGTGCCAATAAAAACATTAAGACTTAATTATCAATCATTAGCGGAATCAACTATTAGGTATGGTATTACCAGTAGGAGCCTTTCTTGTAAAACCAATATTTAAAAAATTCAATCTTTACAAAACTCGTCTCTTAAATTAATTGACAGATCTACTAGAATTAATAAGGAAGAGGTACCCAAACTTTTTAAAAAGCAAGGGAGCCTGTCCGTAAATGTTATTCTATGCCTCGAATTTGTTACAAGATATCGATTTGATAATAACAATCAGAAAAGGTATAAACATACACATAATACAAGGCTAGCACAAAGTGATAGCTTGTCAGTACCAAGGTTTGTAAACAAGCATGGCCTTCATACTTCATTAAATAATTACTAAAATTTTCAATAAGATTCCTAAGCAGATCTTAAAAGAAAATGTTTACGAAACTTTTAAGAAAAAAATAATAAAATGGCTTATATGTAACAAGGCTTTACATTGATTATTATTTTATGTTAACAGTCATCTACATATTTATTTTTTTGTATAAAAATTTTGTGTAAAAACTACGAATGCTTTTAGTTTTGTAAAGGAAAAATAAAAAACCTGCTGGCAAGCCAGTTTCACGATTTAGTGGGCTTAATTATTTTTCCGTTTACCCTCTTAAATAAAAATAAATACAAAAAAGAGGTAATATAAACACCATTAAGATCTAAAGGATAAGCATTCGCATTTTTCACAAAAAAAATTGACAAAAATTTGAATAGTAGAATGGTAACCTTAAATATAAATCAATGTAAAGCATTGTTACACATAAGCCATTAAATAAAGGCGAAACATTTTTTTTACTAATACAGGTTCTCAAAGTGCCGGTGGAATGCCACTGGGCGTTTGCAGTATTTTACAACTTCACACCCTCCAGCAAAATGTCTCAATGCGACCCTACTGACAGTTCGAATCCCTTAATACTTGTCTAAGTAAAAATAAATGTTGCATATTTTTTTTTAAATGCAGAAGTATGAATTTGAAAATTTAACCAAAGACAAATTATTTTCTTACCTGATTCGGGAGCTAAAGCCTTACGCTAATCATGTACAGATAAAGCAAGAGAAGGGTTGAAACAAAAATATTTTTACTATATTATAAACATCCGTTCCTTAACTTAATACCATTTTTAACTAATATTTGGTATACCGGCCAATTATTGCGTTTTATAAACGTTCGTAGCGTTACGAGCCGTTAAATCTATGGTTAAATGGTTAAGCTAGGGTTTCCTAGGACAGCGGTGCCCGTATTTTAACGGCCGTAGTGAACAGTGATGCGGTTGACAGCCGTCGTAACAGTGACTAGAAAGTGGTTTCCTATAAAAATGGTGTTGATAACACCGTTAAAAAATTAAACCACTCTCTATTCACCACTACGACGGCTGCCTACCGCATCACCGTTCACTACGGCCGTTAAGATACGGGCACCGCTGTCCTAGGAAACCCTAGCTTTACTGACCGATTTTGGCCGGTTAAATGCATTCGATCGCAGCGTTACGATCCGTTACCTTCATCGCCGCTGCCGTATTTGACATGACAGTTGTTTTATCACATTGTTATTTGATCAACTCTCCGCCCAATTAACATGCAGATAGTCATTATTTTGGGATTTAGTTGAATTACCAATTTTATAGGTTTTTTTACTCTGGGTGGTGGTATAAAATCAACTTTAGTCTGATAGATAAATATATTCATCAGTTAATTTTTTTAAATTTTAAATATGGTTTATTGATATAAATGTATACTTAAA
The DNA here is from genome assembly GCF_059751315.1 of Micrasema longulum. NCBI lineage: Eukaryota > Metazoa > Arthropoda > Insecta > Trichoptera > Brachycentridae > Micrasema > Micrasema longulum. The sequence continues at coordinate 1,582,228 of NW_028277465.1, read as the reverse complement.
TGACAGATAATAGTAAAAACTATCCATCGTACCTGCTCGCTTTTAATAATTTTAATTTTAATTCATAGTACTCTCAATTCATAGTTGTAAAAAGTGTAAAAACTTCGTTCAAAATTGTCGACTATTTGCATTTGATGTATTTTTTCATTCAATGCGAATGCGCACCGTTCGCATTTGACAGAAATAGCTTAGATAAAAAGTTTGTCCATAGACAATTGACAGAAAAATTTCAATTTCTATGAAAATGCTTACCGGCGACCGTCCGTTAACAAAAATGGTTTATAGAACACAAAACCGTTGGTTATCGTAACGAACGGCCAACGGTTCGTTACACTTACGGAAGTTTGATTAGGTGTTTATAAAACCGGCCCTAAGTATAATATAGATTCCCTGGAAAAATGTACACGTGTGTATATGTATATGCAATTAATTTATGAATGCTGATTGCAAAAGGTTTATCTTGTACACAACCGAAAAAAACTTTTATTTATTGGTAATTATTATTTGACGCAACAAGCACCCCTGGCGTGATTTTCGGGGGAAAATGGAGAAACGTCTGTTTGATTTAACACCATCGCGTTCCGAGACGGTAGTTTTATAATGCCTGCTTGTCTTACGTAAAATGAATCGTGAAGTTATAAAACCCGCACTGGGTGAATAAAAAAGAGAGTTAAAAGTATAATTTATCAAAAACAAACATCTAAAATATTATAGTCACGTCAGGAAATTTGTAAAAAGAATAAGAATATGCAATATGCATATATATATTTTCTTGACTTAGAAACAGTTTAGGTATTACAAACAAATTACTACGCCGTTTCCCCGTCGAGGTAGGTAGAGAGGATAGAACGCCATATCACTCTAACCTTGCATACCTCGCTTCCTCTACATTCATAGATCTTCTCGTGCACGCACGCCGATTATTCCTAATATTGACATGTCCACCTTTAAGTAATTGATAGACTTGATTGTGCCATGTCTTTCTCGGTCTTCCTCGTTTTCTGCATCCATCAACATTCGCATCGTAGATCCTTTTAGCCGTTCTTTTGCCGTCCATTCGCTCTACATGTCCAAACCAACGCAGCACCCCTTTCTTTATTCTGTCAATGATGCATGTCTCAGCCTTACGCAGTTCGCGGATCTCGATATTTGTACACCTATCATACTGTTTATGTTTATGTTTATGTTTTACCACACATTTGCCTGAAGAATCGCATTTACCTAATTCATCATCATTTTTCCAAGTCCAAACTTCGCTCTCATACATTAGAGTTGGCACTAGAACTCCATTGTGAACTGCTAGTTTGGCCTCCTGCGATAAACATTTATTTGCTAAAGTAGATTTCAGTGCACCGTTCACCCTGCTCCCGGCACTCACCCTCCTTTCAATATCTTTTTCGGTCATTCCATTCCTCGTAAACATACTTCCCAGATACACGAATTCGTCTACCTGATTCAGAATTTCTCCGTTCACACTGATCCCAAATTTAGTTATATTTTCATCCCTATCAAACCACCACTTTCGATTTATCAACATTCATAAGCAAATCGCTTTTCTTGCATACATCGTAGACTTTTGTTACCCAGAATTGCAGGTCTTCTTTGCTGCTAGTAAGAAGCACGGCATCATCAGCATATAGAAGACAGTTTACAGTTATATCACTAATTTTTGCTCCCATTCTTAAATCTTTCAACCATGGTTGAACAACCATGGTGACATTACACATCCCTGTTTGACTCCTTTAGGAATGTTAAACCACGATGGGAATGACGCATCCACCTTCACATATAATCAATAACTTAAATAGTGTAACTGTTTGCTCACTTATTTAGTGTTGAATTGTTGGATGGGGGGGAGCATTCAAAAACATAATGAACATTGTGAAAGTAGTACAGAGAACAATTATTTAAGTCGTTCAAAAAAAAAACTTGTAAGTCTTCAATGTAGAAACTCTTGTTTGAAAATACAATTCTTCCATTAATAAAAGACAAGAATTTAAAATTGAAAAGAATTTCATCCTTAAGATTTCAAAATAATTTCTGAATACTAAATTGTTACACTAAATAATTCTAACAAATTTATTAACATTGGGGAATTAAACATTTTTTTACAGCCTCCCTTGATGATATGAAACTAATTTTTTTTTAAATAATTTATATATCAAATTAAACGAGAAACTAACTCTTAGCAGAAATATTTTTTTTTATATAAAAAAAAATGTATTGGAGCATACTGTATTTAAAAAATGCCTAAATTTTGTCTTGAATGCCAAATGTCCGTCTTTAATACCACATTTCTCAACAATCTGCGGATGTTTTACTCACACTTATAACACGCATTACGTTTTTTCTTCCTTCAAAAAAATTCTAAATAAATCTGATTTGACTCGTGTAACGAAATATGTTTGTCATCAAATATGCTCAGAATGCCTACTGAGCGCCTCCGGCTAAAATATATTTTGCATCATTATCTGAATTTGAAATATTGCTGTAAATGAAAATTCCATTCTTGGTAAAAAATATTTTTTGTGCTGTGAAACTGACACCCGTCTGCTGGAATATTTTTATAAGGCAATCCAAAATATAAAATATTGACGCTTCGTCGCAGTGAAAGAAATTAAGCTTTAAAATTAATTTACTGAGACGCAATGCAAAATGTTTTCTTGGAAAAATTTTGCCGAGGAAATGCCGAGAAATAATGAGAAATACAGATTTGCCATTCGATAAAAGTCGTTGGTTAGTATTGATGGCTACTCTCAGGTAAAAATCTTGAAAAAAGATATCGAGTGGAAAAAAGTCCACTCGGTCCTGGGTTTGATTCCTGGCAGGATGGATGTGAAATATTAGTTTGAAGCGTGTTTCTACACTGCAACATTTTGATTATTTTCATTTGTTTTTTTTTCTTTTTATTAATTTATTAAAAAAATAACATGTACATAACAAACTAAAATTAAAGGCGTACATATTATAACAAGCAAAAAAACAAATTAAATGGGCTTTTGTCAAAGTAGTAGGAGAATCCTGCTCCAAAAACCCCTTCAGATACATGGAACTAATCAACATCCAGAACGACGTTGTTCAGCATAGCTGTAGCCCTTCCAACAGGCATAACCATCGGCTGGTTGGTCTTGTGTATTGGAATATGAAACAATCTACGCTGACGTTTCTAGACTGGCACCAGAAACGAAAAATTGATCACCTTACCTTCTATATAAAAAAAGTCATCTAGATACACTGCAACTGAAGTGCTAATGCAGTGTCCTAAGCATCGCTAGGTGATTAGGGAAGTAATGATGATGATGATATGTTTATGTGATCATTTTTATTTGTTGTATTGCTTCCATTTTTTGTTTTGTTGTATCCCAACTCAACACAGGGCTCTTGGCCTCATAGAGTTAGGAAAGGTTGTTTTTTTTGTAATATGTATTTTTATATGGATAAATAAGTAAACAAATAAATATAACAGTTAAAACACATCATTATTAACACTCACAGGAAACTATTTATTTTTTTAAAATTAAAAAACGTTTTTTGGTTTATAATAAAATAGTTTTGGAAACTGCCTTGGTAAACCTAAAACTTTGTTTTTTTTTCATTATTTGTTACTTAAATAGTAAAGTGATTAGTCTTACAGTTTAGGCACTACTTAGACTATCCAAAAAAACACTTACTATCTGCGAATCGAATTTGGAACTTTAGGGTTATAGTCGAAAACGAATAGTAGGTAAATCATAAAGCGGATTTATCTTAACTCGATTTTTTTTTTACTATCCTTTAGGTCCCAGCGAGGTCGACGTGAAATATTAATTTAAATAGTGTTCTTTTTACAGCCTGCACTGGAACCTAAAGCGTGAGACTGGTCACCTCACATTCGTGTACATAACTGATGATTAAATAACCCGGTATTTGGTTTATCAATGCTGAGAATTGGAGAATATTGATACGTTATTATGCTTCCCTATCTCATAAATAAATTAAACTGGACTTTGTTTTTTTATAAACCGCTTCAATAATCTCAAAAAAAAAATATTAAAAAAAAAACTGCATTTACAAATAAACCAAAAGTATAGTATTATGTATATTACTCAATACAATGCCAAAAATAAACAAAAAATCAAAAAGTGATAATTATGTTAGGAAACTTCGTATCACCCCACTTGTAAAAACATAAACTTTTAAAATAATAATAATAATGAAATCAAAATAACTATACGAAAAAAAAAGTTTTTTACTTATTTGGCCTTTCTCTCTCTTACTGCCTCAAGATTCACACGGAGTAACCCCCGATTAGACCTTTTTTTCTAACAAAACAAAATTAATTTAACATGGAAGCATAAAAAAACATATGCATATTTTTTTGTAATACAGTTGAATAAAATTTTAACTTTTATTTGGAATTAAGGTTTCAACGTTTTCTTCATAATTATTTGGTCATAGTGAGAAAATACACAGGAATCTGAGAAAATATGATTGTTGTTATTATTCGTGCTTGATATACTAACACAAAACAATTTTTGCAGCCGAGTTGTACGTTGGGGGATACAAATTTTAATTTTCTCAGGGAGTTAAGGACAATCTAAGTAAGAATAACAATTAAGTTTTTTATTTCGTAAAGGAAGAGAGTATCAGTAATGGTTCTTCTAGATTGCAAGATATTGATTTTGTGATATTTAGTGCACCTTTTTCATAGTTATTAAAGGACCTTACTTATAAACCTGGTATAAAATAGCGCCTAGGCGAAGTGATAGAATAAAGATGGCATAGTAAAAATTCTAACTGAAAAACCTCGCATAAACATATACCCGGTATTGAGCTGGGATAACGGCCATGGATACTTATTCCACGTTTGTATCCGCGTCCAACGTGGCATAACGCTGGAGTAAGCCTGCGACGTGTCATCTGTCACATTTTCAGTGGTAAAATGGATTGCATTTATCTTGAATTTAAACAATTTAGAAAACATGCTGTCTTTTTAGAGATTTAAAAGTGAAATATCGCTTACGCACGTAAAAATGATAATGAAACTTGCATTATTATTCAGATAAATTTTATATGGCATTTATTTGAAAAATGATTCTTCTTATATTTTGCAGTTATGCATACAAGATATATTTAAATTTATTAAATGAAGAATGCGTCTAGACATTTATAAATGGCATATTTCATTTCGGTGTGCATTTTTTTTGTTGACTAATAAATGTCAATTTGCACCTGCTGTAATATCTATAAATCGTCTTTTTTCAATTATTTACATTGAATATTACCTTTTAAAAGTCCATGACGAATAGAAAATATAGTTTTTTTACAGTTTGTTCTTTTAAGAGTAATTCAAAATGTTAAACACCACATTTATAACATAAATATTAATTAATAAATATGATTATCGTTTTTATTTGACTTGGATTTCGTAAGTTACGCTTGTTGGGTTCGTTTATTTTTATTACTTATACTTTTTTTAAATATTATTTTAATTTTATTTTAAAGGAGTTGCTTATAATATATAAATTTATATTTCAAAAGTGGATTTTTCTGCCGTTAAATTTCTTTAAATTTATCTTAACTGTTGGGATCAGGAGGGATATACTAATGTGGGCTATTCAGGAACTTCTCAGCATTTGCTCATGTGGAGAGTATACCACCTTAAACTTCAGGAGAAGCCGGCCTGTTAGCAGTAGTCAACAGGCCTTCCGTTCCACTAGAGGAGTGTTCGGCATTTTCTTCCCTACTTTGGTTTATTTTACCTATTGCCTGCACTATATTGACCATTCATTACTCATATATTTGTAACTACGCATACACACGCAGCTTCTTTTTAAATGTACGCAGAAATATAGCGTGGTAAAAAATTGAATAAAAATGTTTTTATAAGTAACCCTTTTCTTATACCGTGTATAAATAGTTTCACCGAATATAGTTATTCTTCTGTATGAGCTTGGCATAAGGAAATCTAATAAGTGGGGCCAAAAATGGACATCTTGTCAATGTACACGATTACATGATAATCAATTGTATTGAGAAAAATCTTTGTTTATGTAAATGTTATTACTAAAGTAGTTTTCATACGGTATTATACCTTGATTTTCATCCGATTGCCGAAATTGGAAACAATATATTAGGTTTGACTAATGCTCAATACTTTTAGTTAGCCTTTAAAATAAAATTAATGTTCTCTTTTCTTTGTTTCAGATTCTCAAAACATCTCGAAGAAATAAATTCCAAACCTAGTCAGTAAGAAATAGTTTTCGTTCGGGAAACCAGCCTTTACAGAGCTATAAGTAACTCATTTCCTATTTGTTTATCTTGTGTGTCAACGTGAGAGAAAATACTTACGATGTAATAAATTATTCAAAGTTTTGTTACGTGAATCAAATGCAATTTTAACGGAATCAATTTATCATGGAATATGTAGAGACGCAAATGGAATAATAACATATTTGTTTATTTTTATTATGTTTAAGAATCAGCTTTTGACCATGTAAATTTTTTACTACCAATCGATTTGGTATTATTTTGGCTGGAAAGTTTTGTTAAAACAATGAAGATGACGACTCCAGCGAGTGTCGACATGTACACCTTGTGTCTGAACTACAGCAATAATCTGAGTTCCAGTAATGGAATAGTCCCAACACCCGGGACAGGCACAGCAGGTTGGAAAGATCTATGCACCAACAACGCGACATGGCTCGACGAATACAATACTTCAGGAGGAGAAGAACTTTCTCTAGAAAGAATAGTTTCGAGAGTCGTGCCAGTATTTTTTGGTCTAATTGGATTGGCCGGACTTCTAGGAAATGCTCTAGTTGTGTTGGTCGTTGCCGCGAATCCCGGAATGAGATCCACAACCAACCTTTTGATCATCAACCTCGCCGTCGCCGACTTGTTATTCGTCGTCTTCTGCGTGCCTTTTACAGCTACGGACTACGTGTTGACGCAATGGCCTTTCGGAGACGCTTGGTGCAAGCTAGTTCAATACTTGATTGTGGTAACAGTGCACGCATCAGTTTATACTTTAGTGCTGATGTCTTTGGATCGGTTTTTAGCCGTCGTTCATCCGGTCGCTTCGATGGCACTGAGAACGGAGAGGAACGCGATAAGAGCGATCGCGTTGGCTTGGGTGCTGATTTTGAGTACTGCCGCGCCCGTGGCGGTGTGCCACGGTGAGGCTCAGTATTGGTACCAAGGCCGGTCTCAGTCATCGTGCGTGTTCCTGGAGGGAGAGATGTGCCGACGGCCGGCCTTCCAGCTGGCGTTCCTGGCGTCCGCCTACGCGGTGCCGCTGGCGCTGATCTGCGGGCTGTACGTCCGCCTTCTGGCGAGGCTGTGGCGCGCTGCTCCCGGCGGGAGGCTGTCGGCGGAGGGCCGCAGGGGGAAGCGGAGGGTGACGCGCATGGTACTGGTTGTTGTAGCTGCTTTTGCGTTCTGCTGGCTTCCGATACACGTAAGTACAATACGTTTTCATATTTTCGGCCGTTTTATAATTTGAAAATATCGAAAACTGAATTTCGCGTATTCGATATTCTTTTAAATATTTATTTTCTCCGATTCCTACTGACGTGTAATAAATAGACACGTCATTCCTATACTACCAACATCTAAAATATAGCAAATATTGTTTGCTCTCACCAATTTTTCAAAAAAGATATGGATAATTACGATACGCATACAATCATTCGTGCATTTATTTATATGTAACTGGACTACTGTAGATACAATACTAACCGGCAGCTGTCAAAACTTTGAAAAATTACTTAGAGCTGATTATCTACTTTTTGACTTTTTTTTAAAAATATTTTTATACTCGTAAATATGAATTTATTTTTATTATTTTAAGGAATAACCTTCTTAGCTTTTATTTAGATGCTTGTCAGCTAGAGGAAAATAGGGGATATAAAAGTAAGAAAAACACACCACAACACCCAAACTAATAAGGAAAAAATCTTTCTTGTATTTGTTTCTTGCAACTGGCGGGAATCGAACCCGCGACGGCAGTTTCACAATTGGCCGTGTAACCAACTGCGCCACAGCATCTGTCAAATTTACAAAAAAAAACGATGTACGTATTTGTTTTGTTTTTCACAGTTGCAATACAATTAAAGCGTTTTTTCAAACACGATGGCATATATCAATGTAGCATCACGTCTGATCATCAAGGCCATCTTAAGCCATGCAGGGACCCTTGGGTACACAAAGGTTTGTGGGTTTAGAAACGAGCCCTTTAAAAATTCCGTGGCCCGAAGCCCTGCCTCGTGCCCAACCTGCCCTTATGGAAAAGGTGGCCATGCTGATCGTGATAAAAGTCCGTTAGAGAATGAAGGCAAGAAAGGCAAATAATCACGAATTGTAATGCCATTTTCTTTGCGCTAGTAACTTGTCTATCATGCGCGGTCCGTTCATTGAATAGAACCAATGCTTCTCTAAAAATTTGACCTCGAAACAGTCAACATCCATTTTTATTTATTTAATAAAATCAGCTACAAGTTAACTCATCTTTTTAGTAACTACAGCTAAAATCATTATTATTTTTTTTATCGTAGCGATCTTAGATGGGTTCAATGTTCATTCATTAATCATTTCTTAAAAATTGCGGCAAGCCCACACCCAACCTTTCGACTACGCAGTTATGCGCGGATTGCAGTACTGAAATAAAATACACTTTTGCTCCTTTTTATTCTGAAAAATGTAACTGCGTTAGTCTTTTGAATCCTTTAGGGCAGAGTCTCCCAGTACTGAATTCAGAAGTCCGCGGATGCGCAGATTGAAATTTTTAATATATCTGTGGAAGCAATTTTTACAAACCAATCCACGTACATTTTTCATGTATTGTGATGGTTTTATAACAAATTTTCCACTCAAATCGGTTGACGCATAGTATTATAATATTAAACTTTTGTGATGAAATTATACCACAATATTGCTTTTTAGTTTATTTGAAAGCACTTTACTCAAATTGCCGGGTGGGTAGTAGTTATTTATTTAACATATGTACAGAGTGCCTGCTTTCCTAACCAAAATTTTTAAAGCAAGAACCTGTGTGTCTATTTACTTATACGTCATTTGCGGTACCTTTCTTTGTGGTTTAGGCTACCACGACATAAATCATGTTGTGCAATTAAAAATGATCTTACTACATAATTTAAAACCCATTACATTCGTTCATCTTTTTTATTTATTTACCACACATTCAAAAAATGTCCAACACAAACCTGCATTATACTTACAGGTAAAATTAAAATAATATACAAAAAAATAAAATTAAAGCTAGGACAAAAAAAAATATGTATAAATAATTCATAAATCAAATGTATAGTTCAGGTACAAAACGCTTGGGCAATTTAAAGTAATGTTTTTAAATGTTTGTTTTCCTATCTTATGAATTATTATTTATTAGAATTACGTATTTTACTCGAGATACGTCGAAAACATTACAAAATATGTTTTACCCAAGAAAAGTAAACACTTGTGTAAATAATGTATCGCTTCTTTTTATCAAACAGAACTTTATAATCCTTTTTCATCAAGAAGTGTGCTATCATCTTCAGAAACAGAAAATTCAAAAGCACCATCAAAAGGCATTATATTTTAATGACCTTGACGAATCCCGCGCTTCAAAAGATATTATATTTTCTGTAAAGAAATGCTTTAAATCTGAAATTCCTTACCTCGTGTAATATAATCTACCGCTATAAGGATTAACTAGAAGAGAAGAGGCGTGCTAAGCTCTTTTGAGATATAAACCACGCGCAAACAGAGCTCATGCCATTACTACATTCCAGGTACTTAATATTATAATCTAATCCGCCTTTGTTTGTTATTCTCGTAATGTGAACAATCGAATGTGACAATCGAATAACTTGATTATATCGAATATCGAAACTCTGGGTTTTGGTTTGGAAACCGAGTACTGAGATTATGTCGAAAATTAATTAAATTTGAACTATGTCAACTCCTTATTACTTAATCGATATTATGTAAAAACATTTCAAAAAAGTATATTGTTAAGTGTCCTCGGCACGGGTAACACCAGTGAGGTCACATTATTTTTTTATTGATTGTAGTTTGTCAGAGTAAAATATGAATAAATAAATAGATGTATCAAAGTTGAAATCGACGTTTACTTTGAACAATATTTGCCATTTGCGCAGTCATTTTATTTAACACTTCATAAACCAAAATGGATGCACTTTGGCAGGCTTATTGCAAAAAGCAATATCTCTCAGTTAACAAAAAAAACAGAATGATAAAAAAAAAACCTATTTTATTTTTATTTCATTTTATAAATTTATTGCATGAAATTAGTATACATATACCATTATAACAGGGAATCTATATGAAACTAATTAATATAAAATGAAAACGGAGTATTCTCTGTTAATGATAGTCTCCATCTAACATGGCTCAGCCTGTTCTAAGTTCGAGTTTTTTTTTCCTATACTAATAAAACAACAGCATTAGCAAAAAAAAACTAAAACTACATAATTATAAATGCCTAGCTAATCAAATGTAAGAAATTAAAAATCGTTATTATACAAATATGAAGTATATAAATGTGCCAAGAATACATGTTACTTAAATATAAATAATATAAAATAATATTTAATAATAAAACAAATCTAAAGCAAGGAAATATATAAAAACATAAATAATATGGGTACCAATTATACAAAGTCCTACGTTTTTTGATTTACATATATTTTTCAAAAAAAACTCTCGCTATACTATTTATATGTGCAGTTATTTTTATTTAAAAATATATTTTACATTTTGAGTCTTTTATATTATTATTATTCAACAACGTTTTTGAGTACGTCAAAATGTTAAAAGAAATGCTGAATCACACTTCATATTTATATATATTTATGAAATAAATATAATGTATAAAGTATAAAAATTGTTAACGGTTTTTAGGCGTTGCCTAGTAGTTGATAGAGAAATATTACTATTTACATTTTTAAAGAAATAAAGGTCTATGAAATACTTGCCAGTAAAAAAAAAATATTTTTTTGCCTATTTTTAGTAGCATAAAAAATATTTTAAATTTTGTTATTTCGAATTCCCGCAAAAACGGTGATTCCATTGGCCACGCCCCTAATACATCAAGATGCATGTTTATTTTTTCTCGCAAGATAGCAAGGGCGAAGCCCTAGGACTCCTACCATATTATTGAGTGGAGTAAACTGTAAATAAATTTTATTAAAATAAGTGAGTATCCTCGATATGCGGTATTCAGTGTCAATCGGTCACAACCCCAGCAAATGAGAAGGATTAGGAAAGGATCCCACTAACCTGATTCTCGTTCTTGATGGACTTGTCAGATCCGACTTAACACTTGTGGCGGCTCTAACACGAGGGCAGGCTCTGATGAACACTGGTGGTTGGAGGAAAAAGTTTTTTAATGCGGCACACACGTTCAACGCAATAAACGCGCGATGTCCGACGCGAGGTCTTAATGTGGCGGGTGATCAAAGGATACTGAGGTGGAAAGTGAACAGTGGTTGTGGGTAAAAGGGTGTAGAAGTTGTGACAATACTTGACTTATTCATACTTACATAATTCGCAACCAGATATTGATAATCAATTGAACGTAGTTATGCAGAAAGCAGCCAGTCCACAATTTTGGAAAAATGAGATATTGATGTTATCGGGTGCAGTAAGATCGATTCTATGTTCTGCTAAAATAAGCCAGACCGCTTTCAATCAAAAAACTGTATTTAACACCTTCAAAAAAATATGTCGATCACAAAAACGGCAAACATCCACAAAATTAGAAAAATCTTATGGTACTTTAAAAATCTTTCAAAGTGGTCAAGTACATAATAAAATTCTTGTTCGTAATATTTTAAAAAACTTATGTATTCATTGCTTATCGATTGTTTAAGTCAAAAACATTCCAACTATTGTGTAAATTTTATAATTTACTATTTTCACAAAATGGCTATTATCTCACTTTCACTTTTCTATGGCTGGCTGCTTTCTGTATAACTACGTTAAATTATATGTGAACACAACATAGAATAGATAAAGTTTTAAAAAAATATTTTTTATTTTTTAAATTGATTAGTTTAATAAACGTTTCTTTTTATCGTGTTTTATATTTATGAAGATGTTAAGATAAATTAATTCATGAACAAGTAGGTATAAAATAAATTAAATACGAGCAATACAGATTAAGTACTAAACATTTTTTTATAATATCAAAGAAAAAAATTTAATTAAATATGTTTTTTATAAATTTTAAAGCAAGTCTTAAACAAATAAAAACTCCAATCCAAAATAAACCAAAGTCAAATCAAACATTAAATTATTGTCCATTTTTTCTTTAAGCAAATGAGACCTTAGTAACATTAAATTTCAAGCTTCTTTAATTTATCAACCCACGTTTTTGTTTACATTTTTAATTACAGTAAAATTTAATTAAAAAACACCTTTCAACACTATTTTGTTTTCAATTAAAAATAATTTGATACTGGTTAAATTTGAGACGATTCTCATTATTCACACTGTTGTTCAATTATAATTTGATTCCTCGCTTCCCGTCTTCCCACTAATTCCATTTTCATATTAAAGAATTTATCAAATTACCCAGTCATTATGTTACCACCATTACAAAATAAATATTCATCTCCCGACAAAAAGCAACCAATAATTAAATTCAGTTCAGCAGTTACCGAGTTGTTTTGTCATTATTTCATTAACACAAATAACTACCTCATTTTCTCACAAAGCTGTGAAATGCGAAGATGTGGAGAGGCAGAGAGATGAAATAGGATTCTCCAGAAATCAAGATATTTCATTGATATTGTGTAAACAATACAGGATTACTCCAAAGATCCGAACAATGGAATTTTCCTCGAAAAATTTTCTCGGATCTATCTCAAACTTAGCTTTAAACATATTTTATGTTTTTGAAAACTCATATTTTCTAAAACCGTCTCACTGAAGTGAGAATTGAAATTCTGGAATATTATCAAATTCTAAATCCAGGCAAAATTGGCGAAGATTATTTAAACTGACAATTAATGATGAAAACATTAAAAACAATTAGGTATAACAAAAAGAAAATATTTTAGGTTTTTAAAAAAAATGATTCCCAATGTTTTCCCATAAATTAGCCCCTCTTCAGCGTTGATAGGTTAGAATGGTTAGTTCTCAATTCTGAAACAAAAAAAATTAAGTTGTAACTTAAAATGTATGTAGATACTAGATACTTACTTTTCTATAATTAATGATTTATTTATGCTTTATTAAGTGAGTTCATAATATCTTAAGAAGTAATATTTTTTTTTATTTATTTGGAAGTTCAACAAGAATACATAAAACACATACATTTTTTAAGTAAGCATTACTAACGTTCTTTATATATATTCTCAATTATAGAACTCCACCATCTTTCATAAATTACATAAAATAAGTGTATTTTGAGTTTGTCTAAATTTTTGTAGACAAGAAATGAATTCAACTCCCTAGGGAGCTGTTTATACTAACATATTACAACAGACATGAAGAACATTTAAGATAAGGTAATATAAAAGTCTAGGCATCTACAGGGCTTATGACCTTTCAATGGCTGAATGGTGAATGTTACACAGTGTGTAAAGTAGCCACTTAAACCAGCCATTGACAGGTCATAAGCCCTGTAGATGGGTAGACTTCTATATTACCTTATCTTAAATGATCTTCATATCTGTTGTAATATGTTAATAAAATAAGTGTGTAAAATCAATTTAAGTAATAATAAAGATTACGTTTAGTGAAAGATAAGAATAAAGATTGAGTTAAAAAAATAAAATTGAGTTAAACATTAAGGCATTTGATTTAAGATACATAGTAAAAATTTTTTTGTCATCATTTGCTCTATCATGATAAATGTCAATGTTAACTTTTTTTCCATTTTGTTATAGAGTATTAACATACTTGCAAGAGGGTTAAAATGTGCCATACTGTTTGTAAAAATTGGAAGGGTAAAATGTATCAGGTGATCTCAGACGTCTACGGGGAACGTACAATGACACATTTCGAACACAAAACACTGAATCAACATTATTGTGAATTATTATAATTAAATTATTTTTTTTTTACAAAATTTCTGTCAACATATTTTTTCAAATTAATTTGAAATATTTCGATATTTTCTATCTCCTTTATTTTTTCAGGTAACTCATTGTACAGTTTCAATCCCTTGTACAATGAGTTTTGAGATTCTGTTTTTCTCCTCATAGGAAATCTTATCTTTTTTTATCCCTTGTTTCATATGTACGACATTGTTGGTAATTTTTTTTATGTATAAAAATTGCTACATTATATATAATTTGCTGCTTTACTGTGAGCAAGCCATTTTTTTGTGCATTTTTTCTACATAAGAATAGATATTTCTGTTGAGTATAATCCTCATCGCCTTATTTTGAAGAATTTGTTTATTTTTAATTTCTCCTTCATTACATAAAAAAATAATAGAAAAACGATAATTTATGTGTGGAAATATGATTGTTTTATATAAAAAAAACACTACTCGTTATATCTATTCCATTTCGCAATCTTTACATATATATTTTTTTGTTACACATTGAGAATGTGTTTTGAAATTCAAATATCTAGCCAAGTAAACCCCGAGATAATTTATTTCGTACACAGAATTTATATTTACATTATCAATATTAATATTATATCCCTGGGGTTTATTTTTTCTCCCAATATTCGTAAATTTTGTTTTTGAGATATTTAATTTTAATTTATGGGTGAGGCGGCTCAGATAAAGACCAGGCACAACACAATATGGAATGACGTGAGCAAAGTTTTTTGATTGTAAAGGAAAAAAATTGGCCTCTTTTTTTTATTCTTATTCTTAGATTTGGGGGTCAGTGCTATAGAAGCTCTTGAAGTCACTGCGACCTGTGAAGGTCTATTGTGACGAGTTTCCGTAAACAGTTCTCGTCGTCCAAGCCCAGGTTTAAAAGAGCCTGGCTACTGTATAAAAGGCGAAAGTTTATTGTGTTTATATTATTAGTTTGCTAAATTTCCCCCTCCATGCTTACATCCATGAAGTATCGGACCCTTAGGTAGGGGGCAATATCTTTGACATTCTCAGGTTTAACCAGTAGTCCCTCGAGGGTGACGCTCCATGTAAAGCATCACATTTACACATAATGCGAAAAGGTGTTTCCTCATCTGCACTGCAGAACCTACGTCTAGAAGTTTCAGAAAATCCATTCAAGTAAGGTGTTTGTTCAATATGCAGTGCCTTGTAAGGACTCTAGTGATAACCGGTTAAAAAAAATCTCCTCTTTTTCTTTATATGAAATTTTCAAAACGAATGTCTCGAGCAAGTAGAAGAATTTGTGTACCTGGGAAGCATGTTTTCAAGAGATGGAAGAGTAGAAAAAGATGTTGAAAGAAGAGTGAATGCGGGCAACAAAACGAACGGAGCACTAAGCACAGTAATTTCTAATAAAAATATGTCAATCGAAGCTAAACTGGCAGTGCACAACGGAGTTTTAGTCCCAACACTTATGTATGGAAGTGAAATATGGAACTGGCAGAGGAAGGATGAAAGCCGAGTGAACGCGGTTGAAATGCGATCTCTTAGACGAATGTGTGGGAAATCAATGTATAACAGGGTTACGAATGATGAAATCAGGCGAGAGTGTAAATCTGAGACAAGTATAATTGATAAGATTAAGAAAGGGTCTCTGAGATGGTTTGGTCACGTAGAACGAATGGACGACGAGAGAATGGTAAAACAAGTATATATAGCAAAAATGAACGGCAACGTTAGACGAGGACGACCAAGGAAGACGTGGCATGATCAGATAAACCAAAATCTTAAGTCTGGTCATGTCAAAAGCAGACAGAACCGAAGGGCATGTATGACAAGATGTATGAATGTGGAAGAGGCTAGGAGTGTATGCCAGGATAGACGTGTGTGGCGGTCCATTCTCTCTGCCTACCCCTACGGGGAAATGGCGTGATGGTATTAGTAGTAGTAGTTCAAAACACAATAAATGTTTTAGTGTAACATTAAAACTTTGATTTCGTTATTATTTTCCAATAAAATAAAACACAAATGGGTATGTATGCTAGCAATAATAAGCAAAAAAAAAATTTTTTGCATTTCAACGGCCTTTATTACTTTTAAAATGTAAAAAAAAGGTGATATCCGTATTATCAGACACGGTAATATATGGCGCCTTTCTTAAAAAACCACCATGAAAGTTTCATTATAAAACTTTTACTTTGAGTATGGGTGTAAACATAAGTTGTCCGTTTTGTTTCCAAATGAAGAGAACATAATAACAAATCGTAACAAATTAGTCAATAATGTATTTTCCTTATTTGTTTTCTCCCTTAATTAAACACGAACAAAATGAGATTACGAAAATTCTCCTATTCGTCTAATGGATACGAGTATAATACCATTTTTAACGCTTAAAATCAAATAAATGAATAATTTAACGTAAAAGCAAACAATATCTTGTAAAACATTTAAGTTTATTAGTGAAAATTCTTGTTGGAAATTATTTTTCTAATGTATTTTTTCAAAATAATAACGCGCTAGGCCTTTATTTAAAGACCTGTCAGCAAGTGGGATAGAGGAAATATAAAAGGAGGCAATACAAAATACACTACAACACCCAGACCAATTGAGAAATAAATATTTCTTGGATTTTTTTCTTGCAACTGGCGAGAATTGAACCCGCAACGCCAGTTTTATAGTTGGCTGTCTAACCAACTGTGCCACGGCGCCTGCCATTGAAATCTATTATAGAAATGAAAGACAAGTGATTCTCTTATCCACAAATTTGGAATATCCAGTAACCGGTTTCTTTGCTTTTGCGACATTTTTGAGACTGGTATCTTTATTAAGAAATTCAATGTATTTATACATAACAGAGGTAAGGATAGAGAATTTAAAATGATATGAAAGAAAAATTAAATTATTTTTGTCTTAAGAATCATTATCAAAGTGTTTCTGGTTAACTTATGAGTTGATATAATGATATTTTAATGAGTTTTAGTATTGTATATTTAGGTAACGAATTATGTGGGTATGCATTGTTCAAACTATTATCAAAACTTCAACGTCCTTTGTACCCACAACAACTGTTCACTTCCCACCTAAGTATCCTTTGATCATCCACCACAATGACACTTGGAAAGTTAATCGCGCGTTTATTTTGTTGAACGTGTGCCGCATCATAGACTTTTTTCCACCAATCACCAGTGTTCAGCTCCAGATCGGGGGCCTGTCCTAGTTTTGGTGCCGCTCGCAATTGACCAGTCGGACCACCACAATTCCATCAAGAACAAACCAGGTTAGTGGCGTCTATTCCTTATCCGTGGGAATTCGTTTTCCCAACAAATAATATATATGTAATATTAATAAGTATAATATATTTATATATACAGGGTGTTCTTTAAACCCTATCACATCCGAAACCACGATGATCAGTATGAGCAAGAAGACATATTGGCACATTAAAATATTTTTTTAGAACAAATAAAATTTAAAAAAATAATTTATAAAAAAAGCAAATGGTTGCTTACTTCTGCAGGGGTGAAACGAGAAGGGGGAAGGGGAGAGTCTGATACTGCGCCGCGCTCTCCTCACTTCTCCCCTACATAAGTAAGCAACCATTTGTTTTTTTTTGCAATGTTTTATTTTTTAAATTTTTCTTTGTTCTAAATATTTTTTTAAATATGCTTATATGTCTTCTTGCCCATACTGATCATCTAAGTTTCAGATGTGACAGGGTTAAAAAAACACCTTTATATATATATTCATGAAGGATGAAATAGTAAAAATAATATATAAACAATACACAAACTCATTAAAATATTATTGCATCAACTTCTTAGTTATCCAAAAACACTTTGATTATGAAGACAAAAATAATTCAATTTAATTTACTCTCATGTAATTTTGAATTCTCTATCCTTACCTGTGTTTTGTATAAATACATTGAATTTCTTAATAAAGATACCAGTCTCAAAGGTGTCGCGAAAGTGATGAAACCGGTCACTCACTCAAATTTGTGGATTAAAGTATCACTCATCTTTTATTTCTGCAGTAAATATCTCATAAAGTAGAACATTTTCTTTCGAATGACGTATAAAGTTTACAATTTTGTTTTGCATTTGGTGCTCATTTTCGTTAATATTACGCATTATAACACGCATTAATATTAGAAGTTAACCTATGTTAACTTCTAATATTAATGCGTGCGTAAAAATAAGGTGAAAGACGGAAGGAAAATAATAGTTTTTCATTGTTTTATGGTTTCTAGAATGAAAATTATACAAGTCAATTTTGGAAGGTACCCAAGTTTAAATTCATTTTATACTCTCGTGAAGAAAGCGAAGGTGGGTACAAATTTTCGGAGAAAAGTATAAATGAGGACCCAAAGCTTGTACTTCTAGAAAGGTAAAGGGACAACAAAGGCTTAATAAAGCTCTATTGACAAGAGTTTTCATCTTTGTTTCAAACTTCACATTACGCTTCAGGGCAGATTTGCAAATAATAATATTCTTCTTCTAAGCATCAAGTTTTCCAATCAGCTTTCTTGGTCTAATGACTCTGATTTGTACTTAAGCCGGAGACACGCAGATTCGCTTTTACAGAGAGACTTTACGACTTTCTACCCTTTACTTTGAAATTATCGTTCATGTATTAACTTGAACTTTAAAAGGTTTTCAGCATACTTATCATTGGAGATATTTCGAGATTTTATGGGCATGTACCTATTTATCGTTTATTTGGGTTTTTCCGAAGTACAAGGTTCATTATATTTTGCGTTGGTTCAGTAGTTTTCTTTATAGTTTACCTCAAAAATGAAAAAATTCATGAAGGGATTTTTTTTATTTTTCTTTTAGGGATAGCCTTTACCGACGGTGCTAAGGATAAAAACAACAACGGAGGCGTTGTCAGGCATCAAGAAAAATGAATTTAAAAAATATTTTCAACAATGGAATAAAATGTTAGACAAGAAAATTCGCTCTGATGAGTACTTTAATATTTGATGGTTTTTTTATTTTTTTAAAAAATATTTGTTTAGTGTCTTTTTGCCCCTAGTACGGAGAATAAATATCAACAATATTTTGAGTCCAAATTTGTGTAGACAAGGACTGGATTCGACTCCCTGGGGAGCTGTTTACATTAACATATTACAACAGAGATGAAGAAGAATGTTCAGTCCTTGTCTTCAAAAACAAACTCAAAATATTGTTGATAAATCCACCTGGTTCATGAAGAAGTATAGAAATTGAAAAAAAATAATATTTCAGGCGTTGCCTAGTATGTAGGTGAAATAATTCAATTAGATGAATCTCACCCGCATAAATAAAGGTTTCAGCTCTTTTACTTCACAAAAGTCAACAGATGGAAGAGTTGAGGAAATGTGGATGTACAAACACGGGCAGAATGGTGAATGTTACACAGTGTGTAAAGTGGCCACTTAAACCAGCCAATGACAGGTCATAAGCCCTGTAAATGCCTAGACTTCCATATTCCCTTCTCGAAAACCCTTTCCCTCTCTGTTGAAATAAATTTAAATACGAACAACTCCCTTGGGAGGAAATCCAGCCAGTCTGCAAGCATTTGGACATAATCAAACATTGTTCATGAATAGTGTTTAAATACTGTATTTCTACCAGTTTTTTAACGTTTTGTTACTATATTGGATTGAATTAATTGATATTATTTATTGTTACGAAACCTTTTTTTTTACATTTCTAAATGAGTTTTTTCAACTCCCGGGAATATAATAGGTAACATTCAGATGTATCACATGTTTTATTAATAAAATGGATGTATTACATGTTTTATAAATAAAAAATACAATTATATTATTATTGAAAACGACAGCAATCTCTCGCAAATTTTATATTAATATCTCTATCTTTAGCAGACAAGCCTGCTTCTAACTTATAATAGTAAACGGAGAATCGTTACAGGTTATATAAATTTTCTTAATTCGATTAAAAACCATAACCACTACTCTTTTAAAGGAGTATTTTAATAAAAAGGATTTAAAATTCATCGAATAAAAAAGTAACTGTTCAAGAAATCCAATTGATTTTTAAAAAGCCGTTGCATGATTCAACCTTTAAATGATTAAAGGTATTGGAAATTCGTCAAGAGTGGCTAAATATTAAGAAGAATCACACATACGCACAAATAGATGACAGAAAAAGAAATTGAATTAAAAATGAACGCGCGAAATAAAATTAAAGGCCACAGTAATCTGTGATTTCATATAAAAATATGTCAATAGAAGCTAGATTCGCAGTGCGCAACTGAGTTTTGAAAGCAGATTGAGCACGGTTGATGTGCATTTTCCTCAAACGTGGGGGAAATAGAAGCAACGCGTCGCGACGCGATAATTCAAATCTGAGATAGATTTAATTAGTAAAATTTAAAAAAAACACTTAAATAGTTTGGTCATTTGGAATGAATGGATTTTTTCGCCCAATATCATTCACGCATGCGCAAACTGTCACGGTGCATATTATGTTTTTCACGAGCTTTAATGCTAAACTCGTACGAAAAATATCAAATGCGGTGGAACCGTGGCTTGAGAGAGATAAACTACGCTTTAAAATGAGAAAATGATATATACAATTCGTGCAGTGCCACAAAATGCAGATACGAGTAGAACGCTTGCCACTTAACTTTGAATATGCGTACTCACAGAATATTAGTAGAATTTCCGTAAATTAGTTGCATGGGTACAATGTAAGTGCGTATGTACCAAAATGAAAGCAATGGCGGATTTTGCGTACTAATGCGCGGGGTGCTATTGCACATACCGCTTGTTTACCACACCATTCTAAGCATATTATACACAGTACAACATAACTACGCCAATTTGATAGAATACCGTTGACATATTATGTTTTTCATAGGACATGTGGCGTTCTATGTGGCAGTTTTTGTCATTATTCATTTTAAAGGGAATCGGACAGTGCTCAGTGTTGACATTTAAATCATAGTGGAAATATCTGCTTAAAGTATTGTATTTAAATTGTAAAGAATACAGCTACGTATAACGCAATGGATATTTTTACACCGGATTTGGAAAGTAAAATTTGTAACTTTGCTGGATTTTAATATTAAAAAATATTTATCTTTTCTACGTAAAAAAATAATGTGACGTCAATACAGCAATTATTTTTTATTTATTTGTTTACTTATAAGCATTAGTAGTAACAGTGCATTGTACATTTTTAAAATATAAGTCCCAACTCCATGGGACTAAAAGTCCTGTGTTGAGTTGAAGTATGGAAATTGAAAAAACAACATTTTCAGGCGTTGCCTAGTATGTAGGTAAAATAATTTAATAAGATGAATATCAATCGCATAAATAAAGCTTTCAGCTCTTTGAAGGAATATAAATGTTCAAATATGGGCAGAATGGTGAATGTTACACAGTGTGTAAAATGGCCACATAAACCAGCCATTGATAGTTCATAAACCCTTTAGATGCCTATTCTTCTATATTACCTTCTCTTAAATGTTTTCCATCACTGTTGTAATATGTTAATATAAACAGCTCCCCAGGGAGTTGAATCCAGTCCTTGTCTACAAAAATTTGGACAAACTCAAAATATTGTTGCATTATTCATTATATATTTATTTTCCCACAAACACAGTAACTACAAAACATTATTCTTGAAAGTCAAATATAATTGTAAGCTGTGCATAACCGCTTATTTAAACGATTCACCCCTGCTGCGGCTCTGCATGAAAGACTTTTGAACGCTAAATGTTCAAAAGTATTCAATGATACGGAATTACCGTTCTTGATTCTTCTGATCAGAACCCAATTTCCTTTAGAAAGATTAGTTCAGTAGCCTGTAAACGCACCATCATTACCTAAAAGTAGGAAGATAATATTATCAAAAACAGTTGAAAAAAAAATTCTATCTCGTTAACTGTAACGGACAGATTCCCTTGTTCATATTCCAGGACTTGACAAAGGCTCAAAGGTAAACCTTGGGTAGAATTTCACTGAACAAGCCTCCCGCTCCCCAAGGTTTTATTCGATTTAAGTTTATCACGAGAATTTGACTGCCCTGAGAAGGTTTGGTCAAACACTCGCAATTCGGAGCTAGAAGACAAAAATATCCGGCCCCACAAATTCATCAAGTTAGAAATAATATTATTCCGAAAGATTTATTGAGGTGTGATAATTCAATTTTAATAAATTCATCTTGAAAACCATTCGATTGATATTCAAAATCATTATTTTACGGAAATAAACGCAGATGAAACGAATGTCAATAGAAAAACGTATTCCCAAGTTTGTAACCTCGCCATTTACATATCAATAACATTATTTTCAAAATGTATTGCAACAGATAAAAAACTAACTTTTAGGAAGGGAACATGCAGCTTTCTCTACAAACATTTGGATACACTAAAAATATTGTCAACTTAATAATGTGTTGTCATTATTTTTTTATTTTTTTTTATTTCATTTATGTATTTTTTATTTACACTGAGAACACTAAAGAGTATGTAATTCATTCTCACTTGTGCATCCTTCCAAGTTTGGTTTGCGTCCCGTAGTTCTGACATGAGCTGCACGAACATTCAACAGTGGACGTCCAGGATGTCGAGAACCTGATGCCTTGTAAAGTAGGCAAGCGTAGTTAAGGCTCTCAGGTGGCATCCACAGCACATGACCAAGCCAACCATATCATCTCTACTTGATGACAGTTGTCACTAAAGTTTGCTGCGTCTGTTTTTCTATTACTTCATTCCTTACAAAGTCAAACCACCGCACACCGTAAATTCTTCTGAGACACCAATTCTCAAAGCTCAGAATTTTGCTGTTTTGGGCCTTAGTCGAATATAATTATCAGGGACAAAAGGACCGCATTCATTCAGAATATCTGAATTATTTATGCGACCAATAATCAGTTGAAAAAAATGAACAGTCAAACGAATATCCTTTACTTTCTTTTTGGCTGCCCAATAACCGACGAATACAATAATTATTTCAAATTTCCAAATATAAATTTACCCATAAATGTCACTTCTCGCCTATTCTCATTTACCCCCAAAGAGACTTATCATATAAGAAGATTTCTGAGTTAGAGTGGTGTGAACTATAAGGAGGCTGCTATTTATTTTTTTATTATTTTTTTGGTACATAATGTCAATTGTACATTTAAAAACCCAGTTTACGTGGATGGCAGAAATCATCCTTCATAGGATGAACTGCCCATGATAAAAAATATAAAAGTTATGTTCGTTCTTTAAAAATTCCAATATATATATTTATTTATTTAACTTTTTTGTACATAATGTTATTTGTACATTGGCGGGCTATTGCCAGATGGGAATTTTTTCCAACCAACCAATGAAATAAAAGTTTTATTTTTATAATTCAAGTTACAGAACATATTAAATAGAAAAAAAAAGATAAAAAGTTAAAGATATACAAAAATAGAAATAAACGAATTTGTTTATAAATTACCTTAAATCGAAACTATTACTTAATGGGAAAAAGGAAAAAAGAAAAAAGAGCAAAAAGGAAAAGAGGAGAGATTATGGAAGAGAAAAGAGATGTTTCTTCAGACGTGATTTAAACAGAGATAATGTAGTAACATCTTTGATGGTGGATGGGAGATGATTCCACAGTCGAGCCGCAAGGACACTATATGAGCTAGAGAAGAAAGAGGAATTGTGGATGGGTATTAAGAGAGTGCCTTGAGAATTAGAACGAAGAGGTAAATCATAAACTGATAAGCGTTGAAATTTTTCACGCAGGTATATAGGAGCGTTAGGACTATGAAGTACATTGAACAGAAGTATTGTAATATACATCTTGATATAAAATAATCAGTATATTTCACGAACGCGCTCGTTATAAACGCCGTCGTGTATTCATTTTCAAAGCGCTCACGTGTGAACTGCGGCTGAATTTTTGCATTGTCCCAACGTTTTGTCCCGCGCTGTCGAGACTGTTAACGAAGCTGGGACAAGACAATATTGTCATATCTGTTCTATCATCCACATTTTAACAACACTTTAAATTATTTATTGTTTATATCTACCTTACCAGAAATCGAACCCTGGGCTTCGGGCTAAATCAATAATTGAAATTTAGAATTTTAATTAACAAATTACAACAGGAATATAGAAGTCTAGGCATTTACAGGGCTTATGACCTGTCATTGGCTGGTTTAAGTGGCCACTTTACACACTCCATTCTTCATCCCTGTTGTAATTTATTAATCCTAATGACTTCCTTAAGAGGGTGAAATCCAGTATTTTGTCTACAAACATTTGGACAAACTCAAATATTGTAATTAGAATTTCAACTTAAAATCCCGCTGAAGTACTAACTGTAAAAGAAGGCATGTTGAAAACATTCCAATTTAACAATATTTTGAGTTTGTCCAAATTTTTGTAGACAAAGACTGGATTCAACTCCCTGGAGAGCTGTTGACATTAACATATTACAACAGAGATGAATAATATTTTAGAGAAGGTAATATAGAAGTCTAGGCATCTACAAGGCTTGTGACCTGTCATTGGCTGGTTTGAGTGGCCATTTTACACACTGTGTAACATTTACCATTCTGCCCATATTTAAACATCTATATTTCTTCAATTTTTTTATCTGTTGATGTTTGTGAAGTGAAAGAGCTTTCGGGTGAGATTCATCTAATTGAATTATTACACCTACACACTTGACAACGCCTGAAAATTTTTAATTTTTTCAATTTCTATACTTCTCTAAATTTATTTCAACATAGAGAAAAAACATTTTTGAGAAAGGAATATAGAAGTCTAGGCATTTACAAGGCTCATGACCTGTCAGTGCCCACTTTACACACTGTTTAACATTCTGCCTATGTTGAACATCCACATTTCCTCAACTTTTCCATCGGCTGACTTTTGTAAAGTAAACGAGCTGAAACCTTTATCACGTGGGTGAGATTCATCCGGCTGAACCAAATCACCTACTAGGTAACGCTTAAACACAATTTTCTAATTTTTATACTTTTTTCCTTCTTAAATATGAATAATTCAATAAGGGAGGAAATATAGCCAGTCTGCAAGCATTTAGACAAACTCAAACATTGTTCTATACTTCTTCATGGACCAGGTGGATTTGTCAACAATATTTTAAACTTGTCCAAATTTTTGTAGATATGGACTGGATTCAACTCCCTGGGGAGCTGTTAACATCAACATCAATAAAGGTTTCAGCTCTTTAATTTCAAAAATATCAACAGATGAAAGAATTGAAGGAATATGGATATTCAAATAGGGGTAGAATAGTGAATGTTACATAGTGAGTAAAGTGGCCACTTAAACCAGCCAATCAATGACAGGTCATAAGCCCTGTAGATGTCTAGACTTCTAAATTACCTCTTCTAAAATGTTTTTCATCTCTTTTGTAATATGTTAAAATTCCAATTCATATTTGAGTAAAAATCCGTTTGTAAAAACCGTTTCAAAGGGAATAAAATAAAAAAACGACTACATTCGTTCTTAAGTATTGTGAGGTCTCTTTTGATATCGTGAAGTGCCAATATTATGAAGATACTTGAAAAAGAAGGAAAACATCTAAGGCATTATTTATACTGAGGGTTTCTAAGGCTCTAGAATATTTACAACAGAACAATGACGTCAGAGGTTGTACGTTTTCTGTATTATTATTTTTTACCAAAGAAGCGAACATGTTTCATACTAAAAATTATTTTAAGCGTATTACAACAGAGAAAGAGATCATTTTAGAGAAGGATTATGGAAGTCTAGGTATTTACAGGGCTTATGACATGTCTGTATACCCCCACAAAATAAATCTCTAGGGGGTGAAATCTAGTCTTTTCCCTACAAACAATTGGACCAAACACAAAATATTGTTAAAAATTAAAGTAACCTTAAGTCGTTTTAACTACTCAACACTGTCTCAACAAATTATGTTTTAACGCATTAACAATAATCCATCTCGTGATTGAAGTGGTTAAGCTCTTAAAGCGGTAAGAAGAGAGGATAGAATGCTGTTCTACTTCATCTTTACGTAGCAAGTAGTAGGTGTGTAGTCTACGTTCGCACAAATAAGTAGGATAAAATTGTCGGGTTGTGATCTCATGGCTAGTATATTGGACTCACGGCTCAAAGGTCCGTGGTTCGAATCCCACTCTTACCCAAATCGATTTCTGTTTTCTTATAGTAAGTTCATAGAATTAAGGATAGTCCAAAAACTGCATACGCACAGCAAAAATAATGCAACAAAACTACTCTTAAATGAGTAATTTTACGTTTTGACCCATTAATTTCTTTGTAGACGTCGCTCAGTACGCAACTCCCGATTTAAATTCAACTATGCCGTGTTGTGTCGTTTTGAAGTGTATAAATACTACTGGGATCTTAAAGAAACCGGATTCAATCATATTTCATGAATAAGTAGCAAATGCATGTATAAGTATCAAATGCATTACTAACAAATTAAATTATTTTTCTCTCTGTCAGATTGTCAAAGAAAACAAAATGGACCCTTTACTTATCTATTCTGTTGTGTCAATCAATGCTTCCGCGTGTACAATATAATTTTAGAGAAAAATACAGAATGATTTTTTTTTTTATAAATTTTTTTTTGTTTGAAAATTTATTTATAAACCCTTACGGATTATTACATTCATTTTACATAAAATAATATATACATTTTTCATTTATACTCTGTTGTTCAAAATAATATTTTTTACATCTTTTGAAAAGTTTGTCCGAGTCTTTTGTTTAGTTTTGTCTGGTAGTTTATTGTATAATTTCAGTCCCTAGTTCATTAGTCTTGATTGTCCTTGTCTTGTTTAAGAAAGTTGTGTATGGTATTTGTCTAATATTCTCGTATTATGTCCATGTTGACTACAATTTTTTGCAAGTTTTAGTTCCTCGTCTACAATTACATTAGTGGCTAATTTATGGATAAATTTTAATGATTCTAGTTGAAAGAGTTTAGTTATATTTAATTGCTTAGTTTGTTTAAAGAGTTCTCTAGTTGCAGTTAAATAGGGAAGGTCATATACTAACTTTAATATTTTATTTTGTTGTCTTTGTAGTCTGTTTATGCCAATTTGATATCCTGCTCCCCATATTAGTTGCGTATAACATATTTTAATTACATTTGTGTTATGATTATATTTTTTGCAATATGGCAATATTACGCCACGACTTCACGCATATTTTTTTGAACGCAGTCCAATGTATTTAAATATAATTATATGCTTCTTCTGGACTATTCTTAATTCTATGAGTGAGTTATTACAACTCGTTGAAAATGGCCTTAAAATTGTATATTTAAGTAAATCACATAAGGATCTTTGGTCCGTGAGTCCACAATACTACCACGGGACCACAACCCGGTTGATAAAGATGAAGAACATTTTTTATAGAAAGGAATTTAGAAATCTGGGCATTTACAGCGCTTGTGACCTGTCATTGGCTGGTTTAAGTGGCTACATTACACCGTGTAACATTCACCATTCCTCATGTTTATAACTGCTAAAGGGGTTGAATCCATTTCTTGTCTACAAAAATTTGGACAAACAGATAATATCATTCATCAACTTTGTGGTTCAACATTTCAATAAATGTTACGAAATATTTCCACATAACCACTAGCTGACTTTTCTATGTCTACCGGTTCCGAGACCTACCCGTTTCTCCGTCAGAACACTAATTACACTAACTCTGCATACTTTCTCCGTAGTACTTGACCAAAATATCAAAAATTGAACTTAATTAGTGTCAGCTTATAATAGTATCTGTTCTATCATCACGTTGGTTTCATATTTTGTGCAACTACTGTAGTGTGCTATTATTTACCACTGTAATTTGGGCTGTTAACCGTTGTGGTGCAAAAATAGAAATGAATTAATTTGGATAAATGTAACAGTAATTTTCTCGTGTAGATTTGTTAAATATATTTTTCAATATAAATTTCAGCCGCTTTATTCGTCCAAAATTAATAAATCTGCGAGCAAATCTTCAATTCGTTATAGACGCGAACGGTGTATGTATTATTTAAGTACTACTCTGTAATATTTGGATCAGCTTTGAACAATCTTTTGAAGTCAGTTAGAATGAATAAACCAGCGTATGTAACAGATGTTTCGCACGTTATGTGCGGTTACTTATAACAAAGTTAGTTGGTACGGTCTTGTAAACTGGGACGCGTAAAATTTAGGTTGTACTAGTTTATTCCAAAATTAAAATCCCATAATAATATTTTAAACTTATTTTTAAAAGAAAAACCATTAATCAATCCTTTGAGCCTTGAACTCATTTTCCACCGCATTGATTGTAAATTGATTCCTGCACGTGCCCCGCATTTTGGATCCACGTGGAATGAAATTTTAAATGAGTTTAAAGGGTCATTTATGTCGTGTAATGACGTGGGGAATTAACTTATGACTTACGAAAAACTACACAGGTCAACAAAAAAGTGTTTGTAAAAACTTTTTAAACTAATAAAATTAATAAAAACAACTTTGTTTTTAACCACTTATTTTCTGTTTTTTTTACCGACCGGTTTTATTTATTTATTTATTTATTTTATTTATTTTATTTGGGATTTTTAAAACTATACAAGCGTCTTTATCAAGGTATATTTAACGGATGAATTTTATTCCGTTTCATTTTATCAGTATAATGAAACTAATAAATCAAGTATTTTTATCTTGTAAGATTTTCAATGCCGAATTCATTAATTAGACCATCAATATTATGGCAGTAAACCAAATCCTCTTCCTGACTCAAATATTAAGCAAATTGTTCATCTCTTGTTCTATAATGGTAAATTGATGTTCCATGTTCCAAAAAATTATTTTTTCACTCTAAAACCAAGCAATTTTGCTATTTCGAAAGTCAAGCCCAAATCTCTCACAAAATAATTTTATTCAGCTTGTGCAAACAACTGTGTTATCAAAATTGGAACTCGTCATTAGTCGGTTGACTTATATTAGATTCTGGAGAAGACTATAAAACATAATTAAAAGACTCATGTGGCATAGGGACAAGAAGTTCCGGTCTATATCCTACCGGCCGATCAGCTGAAGTAATGTTTGGATAAATAATTGCTTTTTTATTTTAAGAGTTAGACAGACATGGCAAGAGTGTCATCTCAAGTCAGGAGCGATAACACCGCTTGCTTCTTGAATGCTTGCCTTTGCTGTAAGAACAGATCGACAGTACTGTTCAGTGAGATATTGTCAACTGGTTAGAGGAATTTAGGCATAGAGGAAAATAATCCGACGTTAATTCAGAAATTTCCCACAGCAAAGACAGAGATAGTACACAATTTACGATGAGTTACATTCATACGCTTGTTTACTTCTATAATAAGTAAATAACTGCACGTTAATATAGGCTATATATTTATTTACAGCCTCATAACTGGATTGTTTGTATTTTGCTATTGATTTTTCTGTCAATAATAATCACTTGTTTTTTTTTACGGTTAATTTCAAGTCTGAAATTTCGGTTTACATTTCAGGCAAGAAAAAAACTCGCTTATATTGTTTTCATAATTTCTCTTTTCATGCCTACAAAAAAATACAGAATACTGTTTTTCCTCCTTGAACTATCTAAATACTCGAATATCCTGCTAACTTAAAAACCTCCATCGAACTTCTATTGGAATTTCTCAAAACATCTAATTTGTCTGTGATGCTCATCCACCCAAAATGTGGCATAACACAAAAATCGTGAAACACCATTTTTTATATTCTTAAGTACATCTTGTCAAACTGCACTCAAAGCTGAAATAACTAATATTGGACTCGGCAGTCTTCTACTAGGGGAGTAATATCGTGTGGAAAGGTGGCCATTTTGGTTTTTTGTATGAACTTCAAAATGATTGATTACTAGCTGTCAAAAAATGTGAAAACGTGTCATCACACGTGGTTGTCTCCTTGGGAGTGATTATATATCAACTCCAATATTGCCGTTTAATACAGATATATACAGCATGGACCAAGTGTGAATAAAATATATTTTTAAATCATATGGCATTCTTAGAAATGAAAAGGTAAAAGGAATATGGATGTAAGCAGACTGATAAATCGTCGTTACGTCTTGGAAATCAGCTATGGGATTATTATCCTTATTCTACGATTATGTTTAGGCGTAACTTTATACCAGGTTTATGAGTAAGGCCTATAGCTGATTTCTAAGGCGCAACGACAATTTATCAGTCTGTTTACATACATATTCCTTTAACCTGTTCATTTCTTAGAATGAAATATGATTTTTTTTTTTATTCACTAAAATGTTCAGGAGAAACCATAACTATCGCAAACTTGAGTAGAAATGTCTGGAAACACCGTTTTTTTTGTGAATATTTAAACTGTAGTATTTTTATGAAAGCTGATGCGTTATTAGTTCTGTACCTTAGAGAATAACCTTTTTTCGTTTTGAAGTTAAAAAATCAGAAATTATAAAAATAAGCAATTTTATACGTGAATAAAATGAATTCAAACAGAAGGTTAAAAATATGTGATAAATAACGTATGAATAAAATAATATATATATCGCACCTTTAAGACGAAAACGACTCAACTCGAAAAAGATTTTTTTTTTTGGAAATTGCAAAAAGAGAATGTTGTGAATTGTGACACCTTCGTATTTTTTCGTCGATTGTTTCGTATTTTTTAAAAGGAAGCACCAAATTTTGAGTTAAAAATTATACCAAAGGCATTCAGCTACGAATATACGGAGATTAAAAGCGTAATAAATAATTAGAAGTTTAAACATGACATCTATTTAATGAGTTATTATTAGATTTATAAAAAAACAAACAAAAGTACTTTGATAAATAAGATGACATATTTTTCATTATGTTAGATTGGGTCACCAAACACATGTTTTTTATTTATTCACGAAATAACAAACGTAAATAAGTCACTTATCGATAATTTAAATAAGAAAGTGACATAAACTTAAATAAGTCTCAAAGATTATAGGTCAGTCAGAACGAAATAATTACAAAGCTTAATTTGTCGTTTTGATATTTAAAAAAAAAGGTAAACTTGCCATTTGTATCGGAATACAATCGACTCAACCGGCTTTCGGTCACTACATGTTTGTCTGCGTTGCATCTTTCACACGGCAATGTAAACACAACACTAATAGCGTCGCTGTCGTACTGACATGAAATCTAAATTCCCCGAGTAAAACAGAGACCGGTGTAATGGTTTTGTCCTATTCTCACCCGAATCCGAATGTTGCGTTTTTTTTTTAATGTAGAAAGATAGAGAGTGTTTTAAGCTTTTTTTTGTTTAGTCGTTTTCATCCTAAAGGCGCGATATGAACATTGTCATTATGAAAGCACAAATAAGAATATATTTATGTGTGTTCTATTTCAAGATTTAATATATAAAAAAAAAAAATAACACATTTATCATAAAATTACTAATATAAAAATCTCAAGTTCACTTTGTTTCAAAGTAAAAATACCTCAGTGGTCTCAGATATGCTTTTTACATAATATGTACTTTTATTATCAAAATTATCATTACTTTCAATTGAAGTTATGTCTCATTTGGATCAAAAGTTATGATGTTTTGGAAATTGCCCAATCAGATAATCTTGTTTCTTGAACATTTCTTCGAGGTCAAAAGAACCCAACAAAATATAAGCACTCGTTCAGCAACACAAATTAACTGTATTGTCCCATTTGTATCGACCGCTTTTGGTAAAAGCAATATAATGTAATTGCTCCAAAAATATTAAATGATTTATTGCCAAATGTAAAAGACTCAAAATGTTAAACAAATTTTAAAATAAAAATAGTTGCACATATAAATAGTGTAGCGTGAGATTTTTTTGAAAAATATACGTCAATCAAAAAACATAGTACTTTATATAATTGGTACACATATTATATATATTTTTATTTATTTCATTGCTTTATATTTGTTTTTTATTATATATTATACTTTATTATTTATGTTTCAGTAACATATATTTTTGGCACATATATATACTTTATATTTGTATAAAAACGATACTTAATTTCTTACATTTGATTAAGGCATTTATAATTAAGTAGTTTTAGTTTTAGTTTTAGGACTATTTATGCTCGAAAAGATAAAAAAGCTCGATCTTAGAACAGCCTGAGCCATGTTAGATGGAGACTATCATAAACAGAGAACACTTTGTTTTCATCATATATTAATTAGTTCTTAATAGATTCCCTGTTATTAAATGTGTTTACTAATTTTGTGCAATAAATTTTTAAAATAAAATAATTAAAAATGAAGCTCCTGTGGTTTTTCCTTTATGTTACAGAGTTTAAAAATTGTTAAAATGTTTTTTTTTCCCATTTTTTGGCGTAAAAAATGGAATTTCGTAAACTGAATGCACATAGCCGGCTTCCAAGGCGCCACGACCAAAATACAAAGTTTCTATTCCACCGCGTAAATACCATTTGTGTGCATTTAAAAAATAAATTATGATGTTGAACTATGCAAAAACATGTCTGGGAGAATGAGGAACACAATTTTGTGCGTGAAAAATTATTTTCAACTCGATGGCTGCTCTCAGGTAAAAATCCTGGAAATAGTAAACCAGTGGAGATATGTCCGCCTCGTAGTACAGTAGATGGTGCAAAATAAGCAACGATTAGATCTCGATATATTTCATGACTCGGTATGGCAGTAAAAAAAGAAGTTAAAGGTAGTTTTGTTAAGATTATTCATATTCCAATTTATAAACATATTTTTCTTCATATTCAACTTATTTATTTTATCATTATTGATGTTCTTAAATAATCATCCTAAATATTTACATATTATATGGGTACATACATGAATGTAATCATTATATATGTGTGTATGTGTGTATGTGAGTGATTATTCTTATTCTAAGAGGTAGGGGTCAGTGTTTTTCAAGTTCCCGACGTCACTGCGACCTGTGAATATCTATTGTGACAGATCCCTGTGAATAGTAAGTACTTAAGGAGGCAAGAAAATGAGAGCGATGACAGGGTATTAAAAAGGGTTTTCTCGTCACTAGAACGAAGAGATAGTCCGTGTTGTGAAAGAGGTTGAAAGAGCTCTCTCAGATAAACAGGTGAAGTGGGATTATTTTAAATATTGTGAAGAAGTGATGGAATGTGAATGTTTCTTCTATGCCTGATACTTAACCAGTGTAGTTACGTGCGATAATCGGTTATGTGATCAAATTATCAATACCATACCACTATGTCTTTGCATACAGATCTCGCTTTCTCTACTTTCATACATTTTCTCATGCACTCTGATTATTCCGACGTTTGACATGTCCGTCTTTCAAAAAATACTTAAATATTAAAAAAATTTAAACATAAAAAAAAAAGTTTTTTTTTTTAGTAAAATGAATTGAACAATGGAAAAATATAATAATGTGGTAAATGTTCAAAAAGCGTTAAACGGTCATTATAAGAATATTTTCAACTGGAACATACTGTATAACGAGCTTCACACACTACCTTGTTCCCACCTATAAAGTGCCACTCTTCTGTCGAGCACGTTTCCGCTCAAATTCTTCCCACGTCTTTACACCCTTTTGACATTATTTCTTATTGTTCAGAGGTGTTTTACACCACACGAGATTAAGTTAATATTTTACCACAAAATCAAGCCATTCAATCAAGTCTTCTACGTGATAAATTATTCGTTTAACACGGATTTGTACTCGGGACCAGATAGAAATGATAACAAAAGCCCTTCGTAATACATCTTGTTTAGCCGCCTGAAATATTCAAAATCAAGATTGATATAAATGTAAAACAACGTTTTTTCTTAATAATTGTTAAATACCAAAATTTCAAATTCTTAGTGTAGAAGCTAGTTTTTTTTTAACGCAGTTCTTCGAGCAATAAAAACAATAAAAATGTAAAAATAAAAACGAGTATATCTTAAAGATTCCAAAATAATTTTGATGTTTTTTGTTGATATTTCTTGATAAAACTCCATAGTGAAGGATTTTCACAAAATTATAAAAAAAATTATCCATGAAACTTCTTGGTTTAGTTTAAATTTTTTTTTATTTTGACCACCGAGCGCTTTCGCCTAAGTAGGCATCTTCAAGACTGGTAAATTGTTTACAGCTTTTGTACTATTCTTAACATATTTTGGAGATAATGAGATCAAATAAGTATTTTAATAGAGGACAGAAAACATAAATATTTACAACTAGTTTGCTTAACAGTTCATTTTTGGAAGTTTTTGGACCAAAATTGGGATTAAGCATGTATTATTTAAATGGTGGTAAAAGAACACATGGCGAAATACAACGGACTGGGAAATCGCTCGTTGCGAATCGAGCGAAAGCGTTCGTTGGTCAAAATAATAATAAAGTAAAAAATTTTTTTTTAATAAAACAACTTTGTTTATTTTATTATAATGAATAACCACAAAGTTAGTGCTTCAAATATTAACTTTATTTTAAAGATACATACTAGAAAACATACAATTTGAAAGCATTCGTCGATACAATTTTACATGCATATATATCTTCAATTATGGAATTACACAAAACATATTTATATATTAAGTTGTAAAACGTATTTTTTATATTTTTTTTATACAGGATACAATGCAAT
This sequence comes from Micrasema longulum, assembly GCF_059751315.1. Taxonomy (NCBI): domain Eukaryota; kingdom Metazoa; phylum Arthropoda; class Insecta; order Trichoptera; family Brachycentridae; genus Micrasema; species Micrasema longulum. Next base: position 1,547,633 of record NW_028277465.1, on the reverse strand, counting down.
AAAAAATAAGTTGTACGTGTATACTTATTGAATAAGATTAGTTCCTAAGAGATTATTCGCAAAAGCTGAGAGAGTATCATGAAAAATGTCAATTTTATTGTTTCGGCAGTATATATTATATTCCCGACACATGCGGGCCATAGGTGTGTGGTATGTAGCATTATTTGAAAACAAAGGCAATTGAAATATTTCCCGATGTCTGAGTGTTTTCAATCCCGCAATTATTTGTATTTTATTTAAAAGGTTAGTATCTACTTTGTAGTTTAATATTTTATACAGAAATTTTATATCGAAAGCAATGCGGCATTTTATCAGAGAATTAAAATGGAAAAGAGTTAGAAGTTGCTCGTAATTTGAATTTGAACGTGGGTTAGAAATTTGAAACTTATACAAAAGGTACTTTAAGAACTTTTTTTGAACATATTCTATTGAATTTATATGATTTTGATATTGCGGACTCCATACGCATGAGGCATACCCAAGATTACTGCGAATCAAACTCATATATGGACATATGACAGTTTCCGGTTTTTTAAAGGGTTTGGTTACTCTCTTTAGGAGCCCCAGTAGCTTAAGTGACTTACGAGTTATGTAATCTATATGATGTTTAAAATTTAATTTTGTGTCAAAATAAACCCCGAGATCTTTAATAATGTTAACTCTACTTAATGGTTTGTCACCAAGAGAGTAGTCAAAAATTATTGGGTTAATTTTACGAGTAAAACTGACAGAGAAGCACTTTTTAATGTTTAATTGCATATCGTTTTTATGGAACCAACTCAATAAAGTTTGCAAATCAGTCTGCAATTTAACACAATCCTCCACTCTATCAGTTTTATTATATATTCTGAGGTCATCAGCGTACAAGAGAGACATACATTTTGATTTATTTTGCAGGTCGTTAATAAAAATTAGAAATAACAATGGACCTAGGTGAGACCCTTGGGGTACTCCGGAAGTTGGATAATAGGGCAGTGACTCATAACCTCTAACCATTACCACTTGACACCTATTTGATATATATGACTGAATCCAACGCAGCAGGTCACCATCGATACCAATGTTGTCAAGTTTTGTTTTGAAAATGCGTTGATTAACATCAAACGCCTTGCTAAAGTCCGTATAAATTGCGTCCAATTGTCCCCTGGAACCTACAGTGCTATGCAAAAAGTCCACATATTCCAGTAAGTTTGTGGTGGTTGACTTTTTACTCACAAACCCATTATGTTGGTGCTAAGTACTTGTTTTAATTGACAGTAGATATGTTGGTACGTTATAGACTCAAAATTTTTACTGAAACAAGTTTAAATGCATATTGGGCGATAGTTACAAATGTCGGATTTATCACCGTTTTTATACATAGGGGTAACATTTGCTATTTTCCAGAGTTCTGGAAAGACTCCACTTTTGAAGAGACAAAGACTTGTCAAAAATTATGTTTAATGCCATCATGTCCAGGTACTTTTTTAACGTCTCAATTTTTCATTTTTCCCATTATATCTGACTCTGTGAAGTAAATACCAATGAAAACACATTTAATGTACAACAGGGATGGAGAATACCTTTAATAAGGGAATATGGAAATCACGGCATTTAAAGGGCTTATGACCAGTCATTAGCTGATTTAAGTGACCACTTTACACACCGTGTAACATTCACCATTTTGCCTATATCCATATTTCTTCAGCTCTTCCATTTGTTGATTTAAGTGAAGTTAAAGAGCTGAAACCTTTATTGTTGTGAAGAAATTCATCGGACTTAATTATTTCACATATTAGGCAACGCCTGAAAACAATTTTTCAATTTTTAAACTTCTTCTTGGACCAGTTAATTCTATAACAATATTTGAGTTTGTCCAAATGTTCGTAAACAAAAGACTGGATTTCACCCCCTCGGGAGTCATTAAGATTAACAAATTACAACAGTGATGGAGAATACCTTATATAAGGGAATATGGAAGTCTAGGCATTTACAGGGCTTAAGACCTGTCATTGGCTGGTTTTAAATTTTTAATTTTTATTATTAACAAATAAAAGTACAATATTACAAATATGAGCTTGATTACGGCACATCTTGCAGCTACAGAGCGCATGGACGGTAAGAAATCACGTTCAATTTACACTTTTTTAAAATTGACAATGAAATTTAGTGTACTCGTATAGTGCAATTTTTAAAATAAAGAAAAATGAAATAATAATACTATTTATAATAAAAAAACGTATCATAACCACACGTCTGGCAGTTATTAAGCACATGGACGGTTTGATTAAGGCATTTAATTTTCGATAACATTTACATGCGGAAGCTAGACTACCTATTGTCGTGCAGCTACAAAGTGCATGTACGAGTGGAACTCTAGTAAGTTAAAATGATATCAATAAATTCACAAAAAAAACGTAAACATAAAGCAAAGTAGTAAATTCATTAGGTGTTTATAACAAGAAGTAAGCAACAAAAAACTAAATGCACTGTTTTAACATTATGGTCAAAAAAATAAAGATGGATGTCCGAAGAGTACCTTTTGAGGATAGAAGGTAGATACCGCCGCCATGTGGCCCACTGGCTGCTTGATAATTCCTGCAAGATGGTTGATGCACGTGTGTAGTTACAGAGGGTTGATGACAATATCCGATAAATGCTTTCCATATAATTTCATAAACTCACAATCAAAGAGGCAAGAAAAGTATCTCGAGTTACGAAATTTAAAAAATTCAACATGTGATAGTAGAGTTTATTGCCGAAAAAACATAACTTTTTTATGACTAAGACTAATAAGAAGACCCACGGTCTTTTAAACGGTTTCTCGGATATTTGGAGTGAATGCTGTCACTGCTTTGTTTAATAATTATAAAAACCTTGATTTTTTTTAACATTCAGAAACTTTACTTTAGAAAAACCTGACAATTTAATAAGTCGATCTAAAATATTTTTCTAATAGTGGTTTAACACTGCAAAAAATTATCCCTGAACTGGTACCTGAAGCGTAAGACTAATCACCCCATGTTCATGCTACAAATGATCAAATTACGATACATTTGATGTTATAATAAAGTGCCATGTGTACCATTGGGTCGAAATAGTGGCATGATAATATAGTCAAATTTCTGAAGAATAATTATTTATTTATTTATTTATTATATATATACGGCCTAAGCCAATTACAACAGTTACATGAAGAAACATAAATGCAAGAAACTGAACAAAAAGAACATAAAACTATTTAGCAAAGACAAACAAGGGCAAAACAATTATAGTATACAATATATTAAAAATAACGAAAGATCAAAAACTTTGAGCTAAACCATGCCAATCCAACTTCATCCCACACTGTTTAGTCGCGAAGAGATCTACGAAGAGCCGGAAGATCTAATTAAAAAAATTCCAAGTCGTGTGATGAATTGACTAATCTACACAGTCTGGACACTGGGGTATAAAAACCACATCACTTAAAGCATTAAGTCTTTTGAAAATTATATTTATTTTTCCATAAATATTATACGTTGATAAGGAAGCTTTTGTATCTTTGAAACCGGTCGGTACTTAAATAAAGAATAAGTGGTATTTATAAAGTTTTTATATTTTTATTAGATAGTTAACGCTTCAAGTATACCTAAATTATGATGTGATTTTATTTCTTAAAAAATACGAATAAATATGTAATTAAAAAAGTTTGAATCCAATATTTTCATATGAAAACTCTTTTCTTCTCCCGATAGTGCAATGAAAGGTACATTCTGTGCATCTCAATGCTATGTTACTAGAAAGTAAGGTGATCAATATAACGCTTTATGCGATAGTCCAGGGACAGTGAAATATTGCGCTCTTAAAACATAATAAAAACAAATATTTCATTTTGAAGCTCCCAGAAATTAAATACATGACCTCCGGCATAGTAGACGAAAACTAACTACTACACTACGAGGCGTACTTTTCTCCACCAGAATTTTACCTGAGAGAAACCGGTCAAGTCAAAAATACTTGATCACTCGACTTGGATTCTGGTTCTATTTCACACAGAATACTGTATTTTTCATCCGCTTGGGCATAGAAATTACGGAAAATAGTTGTTAAAATTGCGTCCGCGGCATTAACAACATGTCTTAATACATTTTCGTGTATGGTGGAAAGCAGGTGTCATTTGGGGCATTTAATATGTATGCAAAACAGGCAATCTTCGGAAATAACGGCACGTCGCACGTCAGACATGCATTTAAAGGTATCTGTTCAAGATGCAGCCCTTCTAGATACCGCCCCCTGGAAGATAGAAATTTCATCACATTGAACTTTAGTTCTTACAGGGATGAAATTCTTGAGCGGAAGAAATTAAATACCTCAAATACATGCAGCGCAAATACAGAATGTCCCAAAATATTTTTAGGTAAAAAAATATTTAATCTTAAAATAATGTCAAATTTTAACTCAAAAAATCTACGGTGGAAGAATATATCTAAAAAATAAATAAACGCACTGAGGTACAGTGTATAAATTTGTTGAAAACTGAAGAAAAATAATTTTTTTTAATACTCTTTTTTGTGAAAATGAAATATTTTCGTTTTAATGATTTGCCCAAATATTTATATTTATGGGTCATTTTCAACGAGTTGTAAATAACTCGCTATTAGAAACTCACATTTGAGTATGTCCAAATGCTTGCAGACTGGCTGGATTTCATCCCTAGGGAGTTGTTCATATTTAAATTTATTTCAACAGAGAGGGAAAACATTTGTGAGAAGGGAATATGGAAGTCTAGGCATTTACAGGGCTTATGACTTGCCATTGGCTTGTTTAAGTGGCCACTTTACACACTGTGTAACATTCACCATTGTGCCCACGTTTGAACATTCAAATTTCCTCAACTCTTCCATCTGTTGACTTTCGTGAAGAAAAGAACTGAAACCTTTATCACGTGGGTGAGATTCACCGGCTGAACCAAATCACCTACTAGGCAACGCCTGAAAACAATTTTCTAATTTTTATACATCTTTTTTTACAAGGTAGTAATTCAACAATGTTTGAGTATGTCCAAATGCTTGCAGACTGGCTGAAATTCCTCCCTATGGAATTGGTCATATTTAAATTTATGTTAACAAAGAAGGAAAACTTAAGCCCTGTAAATATCTTGACTTCCATATTCCCTTCTCAAAAATGTTTTCCCTCTCTGTTGAAATAAATGTAAATATTACTTATTTCTCTTTTGTTTATTTATTTTATTGTATTCGTGATTTTTATTGCTTTAACATAACAATAAGTAGAAATATATTAACAAAACAATTTAAACAATCCACTGTTAATCTAATAATACATAATATGTTAGTAAAAAATACTTAAAGAAGTCGGAATAATCGACGGGCGTGCATTAGAAGATGTATGAATGTAGGGTAAGAGAGATATGTTTGCAAAACAGAGTAAGTTGGCGTTCTATCCTCTCTGCCTGTCCTTACGGAGAAACATCGTGATGGTTCGCTGTTCTTGTTCTATGTCAGAAAAGGATTTTAATAATAACATGTATCTAGCGTTTGTACTCGTATTTTTTATTAATTTCTTTCTTAACGTCCATAAGTCTTTTGAACATACATATTATTAATAATAATTCATTTCAACAAATGCCTTGTGATATTTCAGGTTTTTTTTTCAGTTTTTAGGTTCATTTTTCCATTTCCAATAACTTTTTGAAGTTTTGAAGTTATGAATTGAATAATGATTTAAGCTTGACAATTTTTATTTAACACATTTTTTACCAGCGGAGTGCCCTATGTACCATTATTTTAATAAAAATAGTGTAGATATTGATTATAAAAGCTTTTATGTCCGTGTTTCTTTTTCTAACATTCATTATTTTGAAGTTTTGCTATCACGAATTGAATAAAAGAGACATTGGATGGATTGAGATAAAGATTTAAGCTTGTACTGTTTATATTTAATATATTTGTTTACCTTATTGAATTCTCAACGACGTGGGACAACCCCACTGGTGTAACATAAGACAAAGAAAGTACCCGCTACCTTTTTTAGCTTCATGGCACCCTTAACCTCGATGTATAAATAAGACATTGCCTAGAAATCTCGGTAAAAGTTTGATTTCAGTTCCCGGGTATCTCCAGATTTGTTTCTCCGAAATACAAATCTCCATATATATCGTATGAATTCAGGGTGGTGCAGAGAGCATGACATATGGCTTAGGAAGTAAAATACTTCATACTTACAATTCTACACTATTTACTTTTATTTCCGTTTTTTCATTCACAGTTTTTATTAGTTTTTAGAAAAATATATATTTATCTTTTTTTGCTGCAAAAGTCATAAAATTTTTATAAATAAGCAATGTATAAGACTTTTTAGACCTCTAGAGCAGCGATACCTAGAAGATATCCGGCGGAACTCTGGAGTTCCGATAGTTAAGGCGTATTGTTGTCGAAAACAGGCAGTCGACGCCGACGCCGCAACGCCGGCTATTTTATCAGTAAATAGCTTCACCTTGGGTCTCCTTCCGTTTGTATTGCATAACCGATGTGGGACTGCCTTTTCAGCTAAGAACTACACTACTTCAAAACTAGACTGGATGCCGCTCCAGATCTCAGATTTTTTATTGAAACCAAAATAATTATTTAAGTCGGGTTAAAGCGGCTTTCATATTCTTTTTCAGTTTTGCTTTAAATTATCTTATATTTATATTAATTATACTTTGATTCAATCCGATCTTATTCAAATACACGTATTTCTTTGACGAATTACTTTCAAAAATTTATTTTTACATAACTCTCCTCAAAAAATATAAAATGCAAAAATGATCACATAATGCAAAGTACCTACATGTATAAACAGAACAACAAGACCTTTTATCAAATTTAATATGTATATGCTATTATTATAAACAAAAAGTTAAATAACACCCGTGAACGGTCGCAGAAGCCTCCTAAAACGAGCGTCTTGAGGGTGCGGCGGTGGACTTGGTTTGCACACATGCTGCAGTTGCCTTAAAAGAGCCTTAGCCCAAGTATCCTCATCTTCACACCTGCTGACTCCCGCTATTCTGAAACACCGTCGACGACGATCTTTCGGCTTTATTAGGCGGAACTTAAGGACCCAGGATAAGCATGGGAGAAAGCGAGAGTGCTGGCTGGCGGTGTGGTATCTTGGAGGCGTCTAGTGATCTGAAGAACATATAGGGAAAAGAAGAAGAAGAAAAGCTAAGCGATAACGTTTATTGAAAGAGATATTTTTAATATTTTTAATGTTTTTTTTTTCTTTTAGCACCGCAAACTGACAAACTCCAACAATCGTTTTCGTATATCAAACGACTCTCACATATTACGTTTCTCATCATTTATAGAGTCTGACGTCATTATACAAGTCTTAGCTTAGCCTTAGTCTTAGCACCGTTCTCTTGTATTTGAAAGTCAGAAAAATCAAGACAGTCATTTAAAAAAAGCACTCTCAAATAAATGCATGCTGCAAGAATTAAAATATATTTTACTTTGTAAATTAACATGTTTAATACCAAAGTATTTCGGTTATTGAATCTTTTTTTAGTAAACACCACTTATAAATCACAAAAGCACATCACAAAACATTTCTTTTAAAAATATGACGACATAAACACAATGTCACTTTGTAGGTAAGGAATGCATTTTTTATAATTTAGTTAAATGAAGTGTCACGATAATAGGACAAAATTAAATTTTTGAAGTAGATCACAGTTTCAATAACTAAAACCGAATGTTTATGCCATGGACTATTTTTGTAAGGAGATATCAAATTCAAAGCATATGAAATTAATTTAAGGCGTTAATAAATTCTAAGCATATTTTACTAATTCTAGTTGATATAAACATCTTAGAATGTACAAACTCTAAGCGATACCAAATACAAAGCATATTTAACAATTTCTGGGCAATATTAAATTTTCAGCATAAGTACCTTGTAACCTGCAATTTTTGTTATTATTTTAGACACCGCATATCATTCTTAATTATTTCTAAATCACATAACATTTCGTCAAATTTTTAAACGGGCATATGTAAGATCGTCTCAAAATTCGCTAACACAATCTATTGGATATTTAAAAAAACCTCCAGAGCGAAATTAAAATCCACTAGATATTTACAAAGTTTTGAACGTATTCGAAACGTTTTTTTATTTTTTATTTATCGGGTCCGGACTTCAGACCTTGCCACTCCAGTGTGCAGCGACAGATATCGCCTTGTCAGGGGCCATCCTCAAATCATTATCATCACAAGTTTACTGCATTTGTGGACACCGCAGCAGAAGAGGATCATCCTGCACCTCTCCACAATCACCATGCATGTCATCTGCCTCCAAAATACCCCACCTCCGTTGATTGTATTTGCACCTAGACACCCCTACGTTGAAACTTTATTGATATATACGTAATGTACTTTATTTTCAAGCTAAACCATTATCCATTTAAGAAAATATCCTGTTTCAGTTAGAAAAATAAATTTTCTTTTGAATCCGAGTACTCTAGATTACACATACCTATCTTGTCACTGGACTGCATGCGGACATTCCACTGAAAGACTTCCGTTGTCAAATATCAGCTAGAAAATGAAACCAGCATGGAACATGTAAAGGTTGAATGGGACCATAGAATGGATAAGGATTTAAACTTCAATACGGTAAACATTTCCGGAAACTAAACTCCGTAACAAGAGACGCCCTGTATTACAAAGGCAGACTGAACACTTACGTTATCCCAAAGGACCTTATAATATTTTTTTATACCTGAAGCGTAGGAATGATTATATTACCTTATGTAACAAAAATGATCAAGATACGCTGCGATTGATGCACCAATGCAGTTCCTTATGCACCATTAGATGCGGAAAGGTAATGATGATGATAATTTTTTATTTGTTAATGAAAGAAGTTTTTTTTTAATTAGTATAGTGGGAGGTATAGTGAACGGCAATAGCGGGGTGGTCCGCTGTCATTCGGGTGAATATAAAAAAAAAATAGTGAGTGACCGACCGTGGATCGCCTTGCGGTTGCTTCTTGCTGAGCTGCCTGTGGGTGCGATACCCTACTGTTACCACACCATACAGATACAACTTGCATCTATCTTGGTACGGGTTTACCTACATAGATAGATGCAGCAAATAAATAATATTGGAACTATACAGACAACAATCTTAGGAATTATATAAAAATATTTTTTTATGTAAACACGTATTGTATTCATATTATTTTCAAAATGTATAAATAATTTTTTTCTTAATACCCAATAAATATTATTATTATAGTTATACAAAATTTTAAAAAGTAAGGTTATAAAAACATGTTTTAAAAAAGAAAAGTTTCAGGTAGTGGAACATTAATTAACCATTTTATCATTGAATGGAATGCATAAAAAACATACATTAAAAATTTTATACAATACTTTTGTACGCAGTAATTTGGAGTTTGCATCCGTTGTGTTGAGTCAACAATACATAACAAACAAAGAAAGGATTGAAAATGTTCAACAAAAAATTTTAAAATACCTAGAAATTAAAAACAATAAAACGCTTTGTACTTACAGCCAATCTGCCAAACAAAACGGATGTTTTACCCTTGAAAATAGACGCAATGTACCTGAATTTACATAAATTATTAAATAATAAAGTAGAATCTTTTAATCTACTCTCCAAAATTAATCCTAATGTCCCCTTTCGCGTGACAAGAAATAAGTATTCATTCCATCTGCCAGTCTGTAGCACTAACTGTGCACAACATTATTTCCTCTATCGTTCTTGCTCTAACTATAATGCTTTTTTTTCATCTATTGATATATTTTACATGCTTCTTAATTTATTTTAAAATAAATTAAGACTTATTATTTCTGACTACGATACGATTCCACTTACTATTTAATGATGCTCACACTTACACACACCTGAACACTTACTCCCACACTAATACACATATACACACATCTACCCTTACTCTCATACAAATACACATAAACACACCCTTTTAAACCAAATTTCAAGTTAAGATCTCATCGCACTCAAAATACCAGTGGCACATTTCAAAAAAATATTTTTACAAGAAAGCAGTTACGCGCACTCTTATCAATAATTAATATTATTTCCTGAAAACAATGGCAGAATTCACTACTTTTTAATTGTTTTATAAAAAAACAATGGAATTCTTGATTGAATTGGCGTAAAAAGAGTTTTAATTGAGTATCATGTTCTTAACAATCCTAAGCATTTTACATCGATCGATAAGGTGGTTGATATGTTTTCTAATTAAGGTTTTAAAAAGACAGATATTTTTTGATAATCATAGTTCAATAAGTCCACTTATATTCACTACACACTCTCGCACACATACAATACTCACATACCCATACACATATACACACACCCTAAGTATATATACTCACCCTCACTAACATGTACAATACTAAAACGGATACACTAAATTTTTTGTGACTAAAACTAGTGCTTAGAGTTAATATTATTATGTTATAATAAAAGTTATACTCATAATGTAATTGAGACACATTTAATGTGAATATTTCTACCAAAATATTGTAGCATTTGTATTAATTCCAACATGTGTTTTGTTTTTATGAGAAAATAAAATAAAATCATAGTAGAGTATTTACATTTTTGTGTTTAGGGTTACATAAAAAATTTAAAAAATTGTACCGATATTTGTGCGGATAAAAAATACATTCATGAACATTTTTGCATTCTTATGTGTATCAAAATGCTCAAATGCGACATATTTTTAATTTATAGATTAGAATAATAAAAGGTGCTTTCAGTCACCTGCATGAAAAACTACCTATTAATAAAAGAAAATTGAAAATGTGACAAAGCGTTGAGACAGCAGTGGTATTTTTGCGGACTTCGGACTTCTTCAAGAGATCCGCAGTTCAAACCCCGCTCTACTACAACTTGTTTTCCACTTCCTAACACGGTTATATCCGACTTTAAAAAAAGCTCAATATTAAAATATTTGGAAAAAATTATTGGAACACAAATATAACCTATTTTTAAAAGTTAGTTAAATATAAACATTAAGTATGTCAGCTTGAATAGGAACGACTGTATGCGAAAGATAAAACTTTGGTTTTAAAATCCTCCCTAAGTTTAAAGTCAACACAGGCCGTATTTTTCGGATTTGGCTCAAATAAGAGGATTTAATTTGATACCATTATCCTTAAACATAAGAACCTTTACAAACAAAAAAAATGTCGTGTTAAAATACTTAATTTACTAATTTAAAAATAATTCAGATTTTAATCATGAAAAGTACATCGAAATAATAAAAGAATGCATGTTTGTTGTTACGAGGTAGAATGGCAAAAATAATAGAAAATCTGGTATCTGAATCGCGATGCTGCCACGCAATCACAGGCCGATTCAACATTATAAATAAAATAGTAGTTCTTCATCATCATTCCATTTCCACATTTAATGGTGTGTAGGGCACTCCATCGGTACACCAACCGCAGCGTTTCTTGATCCTTTTTGTTTTGTGAATGTGATATAATCAGTCTTACGCTTCAAGTGCCAGTCTAGGGACCATGAAATATTCCAGTGTAAAAACCACCTCAAAACCTCCACGAGGCGGACAAATAATGAAGATTTTCAAAATAATTTTTTAACAATTTAAATGAGTAAATTAAACAAAAATTTATACGGTTTTAGGATAATTTTCTCCCATTTCGCTGCAAAGTTCTGCTGAGCGCTTTCCAGTGAAATCTGTCCCCGTGTTTACAGGAAAAACAACTGTTTGCTTAATTGAAATAAAGTGCAGAATCGCCACTCCGGGAGTTACAAATTACTAGCCAGATTGAACATTGAACGGAGTTGGGTCATTTTGATTAGACGTCGTTCGTTCAACGAACGTTAATTTAGATTGGACCCGATTGTACTCATTAATATGTCGTAAAAAAGCAATAAATATACCTACAAAGGTCTCTTATTTTGTTTTTAGAGAAGACAGAGTCCTTAACAACGTAATATCTGTCACACGGCTCTGGCTAGAACACAGATTATCATATTTTCTACCGATAGTTGATTTTTAATTGGGACTTACTCTACCTTTGGATTTAAAAAATTGCAACGAAGCAAAATATTGCGGAGATGCACGTGACTCAAAACAGAACCATTAAAACCGTGTTGTAGTATGACATTTCGTCGCCATTTAAGAACGTCACTTACATAAATCTGAGTATGTTTTTCATTCTTTATTTCCATTCTTAATTCTTAATTACTCTTACAAGTTTTCTTCATTTTTAATATTATTTCCATTTGTAAATACTCACTACAAACTACAAACCTTAAAATATATTTTTTTTTCACTTAAATTTAAATTTTTAAACAACTTTCATTTATGTTTTCTTTTTCCTTCTCTTTTTTATACTTTCATAATTAACATTAGATTTAATTGCTTTTTAATATGGAAACTTCACTGGTCCATTAGAATTAAGTCCAATTGTGTAAAATATTAAACTTTGTAACTGTACTGTATGTTTCCTGAATAAAAGAAAATAAAAAAAATAAAAAATAACGTAATTGCAACTTTTGAGAATTTGAATGGCTTAGATATTCGCAAAATAAATTGACATATTTTGGGTGATCTCTTGGAGATGTAATCAATCTGATGGTTATTAAAAAAAATAGGAACGAATGCTATTTACCTGGTAACAGAGGACGAAAAAGTTAATTTCGACGTAGTAATAACTCAATTTCATCATATTTAGAGTCACTGTAGTTAACCTTTAGCATACAGAAGTGTTTTTTAAATCACATTCCTGAAAATTATGTGTTTCGGGTTGCATAAATCAGCTGGAAAGACCGGTTGAGTATGGCTGTTCGAGACTAAGAAACTGTGCAATATTCTTGTGAACACCGTTTAATTAAATTTGCATGCCAATCTTGTCGGTAATTACATTTGGGATCTCATACATCGTAACTACCATACACGTTAAAGGCTTGTTGTATTTAAATAACAGTTATTTATGTAAAGAATAATGTTTGTTTAAAAAAAAAGATTGAAAGATTCCTATTATCAGGCGAGTTCTTATTCCAGTTGGAGATAACATAAGAAACAATATTGATGTTTGATGTGTGTTTATTACATGGTAAATATTATACTGGAGGGCAAAAACTGAATCGAACTGAATGATGTGATTGGTTGAACACTGAGCACTGAAATGAACTCAATTAAACTTAATGTTACTACGCCTTGTGGTCCTTTATGGTTTGTGTTTATTTATTTATATACACGGCGCACTGTGCTTTTTTCCTTACAGAAATACATTTTTTATATAATTTAAACTATTCAATATAATGTGAAAAAAAAAAAATACTGTTATACATTAATAACACGGTAGTTTTATATAAAGAACATGCTTCATATATATATTTTTAAATAAAAAAATATTAAAAATTTAAAGGATATATGCAAACGAAATTTTATATTTTAAAAAGAAAGGGTTTTTTTTTCATTTTTAAGAGTTACAAAATATAAGTATATCATGAATATTACATACAAAATATATATATCAAATACCACAGCAGTTTCATATAAAAAATATGTGATTATATACAATAGATTATACAAATAAAATAAAAAAATGTAAACAATATGTTCATGTAAAATTTTAAAAAGAATTTAATTTTTTCAATTTTTTAAGGGGTACATAATAAATATGAAATACAAAATACATATTAAATACTAAGAACATTTTTTTATTTATTATATTACTAATAATTAAAATAATGTTTACACATAAATATTAAAACAAACATGAAGAATATTTTACAGAAGGGAATATAGAAGTCCAGGTTCCACAGGGCTAATGACCTGACATTGATATTTACAGCTACCTAAAGGGTTGAATCCAGTCCTTCTCAAAAAAAAATTGGACAATCTGAAAACATTGTTGAAGTAAACACGTAAATATGGCACACAATTAAATAGTACCCATAAAAAGTTAACATAGAAAGCACTTTAGTTTAACAAATGTTAATTATCGTTCACCGTCTTTAAAATAGTTAAATGGAGTTTATTTGTATAAAATTTATTTTATGTTATAAATATCAGCAACGTCGGAATAGTTATTGCCGAGTACATGAAGTCGATTCAGAATAGATTTATAGTATACTAAATTTATTTTGCTAAAATCGGTATAGATCGAATCAACATATTTTCGTTTATTTTATTGAAATAAGATTAATAAAAGTTGATCTAAAAGTTCTTTGTTCTTTCATTCTCGACGTCTCTATGGCGGAGATACAGTTAATGCACTCCAGAGCATTGCACTAGATTTGGCATCCTATTTCATTATTAAAAGTTGGCGTCCTTTGTGTAATAATGTTTTAAGGTCTTGCACAATGTTTTGTGTTACTTACCACATATTCCATGTATTTTTTTAAACAAGAACCGCAATAAATATTAATTCTAATAATGAAAATATAATATGAAAATTACATTTTCGCTAATATAAGTCACTAGTCTCTGACTCATTAAAAGAGCTATTAACTTTCGCACCAGCATTTGTACCACCTAAAAGGACGTTTTCATTTTTTTTTTTATTATTATTTGTAAACTTCATACTCCAAGAAATAATAGTTATTAATTATTTTTTATTAAAATAAGAAAACTGCTAATCAAAGAGCTACACAGAATATGATGAGATGCTTTCTTCGGTTGACACTCTAGATTTCTAGTTAAAATTTTGCGCGTGTGTGTGTCATCCGTTACTGGATTTTACTATCTGGGAAATTTATTAGGAAGACTGTTTTAATATAAACATGCTCTTCTTCTCTAATAAAATATTTTAAGAATAAACAAGCCAAAATCTGTTTTAGCTTCATGAGTTTCTTAGCAACAGTATTCGTCACTGATGTACGAAATCATTGTGTACATAAATAATTTAAATTTGAATAGTGGAACCCGATTTTCTATTCACACGTGTAGAAGCACCCATTGGAATATTCATCAGAAGTTAACTGAACTTCAGACCTTTGTAATCCCTAACGATGCGATGCTTGACTAAATAATTTGCATACGAATACGCATTTCCAACCGATTCCGTTCTCCGAATCTATAAATATCGGAATTGGAAATATATATCTTTTATTCATCAGGTTCAAAGAAAAGTATACATCGTCTACGTTTCGGATAAAAATTTCAAACCGATTCTAAGATAAAATACGATTTTTCAATTTATTTAAAAACGCATTTTAAACGAGTCTTACACACATTTTAAAACAAAAATTGCAAAGATATAAAATCTAGATGTTTGCGGGATGTGTATAAGCCAACGTCATTGTTTAAAAACACAAATAAAACTCTCAGTCTAGATGTTTAAGTTGAAGTTTTAAATGTTATTTTCAGCGTATTTTAAACCAATAACGTGTATTGTATTCACATTTCGGCAAGAAAATTTTAATAGCAAACGCAAGTGCTAAAAAACACAAAAAATCGCCATTTATTCTACATTGTATCAACTCCTTTCAACTAAACGAAAGTAATACAAACTGAGAAAAGAAAAATAGTCAACAACATAAATTAAACAACAATGTTTTGAGTTTGTCCAAATGCTTGCAGACTGGCTGGATTTTCTTCCTAGGGAGTTGTTCACATTTAAATTTGTTGCAACAGAGAGAAAAAACATTTTTGAGAAGGGAATATGGTAGTCTAGGCATTTACAGGGCTTATGACCTGTCATTGGCTGGTTTCACCTCACCCAAATGATAAAGGTTTCCGCTCTTTTATTTCACAAAATCCAACAGATGGAAGAGAGTCAAAGTGTAAATTGGCCACTTAAACCAGACAAAGATAAGTCATAAGTCCTGTAAATACCAAAACTCTTATACCCACTTCTCAAAAATGTTTTCTTTCTCAGTGGCAACAAATTTAAACATAAATTATACATCATTATCATTCTATGTCCGCATATATAGGGTGGGCCTTAGCTGTATTCCTAGTTTCAATGACCAAAAATGAAGTCATTGAAGAATTTTTAATGTTTTATTTATACTTTTAGAAACTACAATAAATGAAAACTTGTTGAAAAGTGAGTTCAACAAACTTGTTGACATTGTTGAAGACGGATTCGCAATTTATTAAAAAACACGTTGGCCAGTTGCCCGTGAGATGGCGTTAATTTCCCGAACTATGTTTTGTTTTGACTGCTTTATTGTTTTTGAATTGTCTTCATGGACTCTTGATTTCAAATATTCCAACAAAAAAAAATCACACGGGCTGAGACCCGGGCTCTGTGGGGGCCACTCAATGTCTCCTCCTCATGAAATGAGTTTCCCGGGGAACATCTTCAAACGGTCGAGGATCGGTATCATTTGGCTTCAACTCTTGCGTCAGTTGAATTAAATTAGCTTTTTAATGTTAATCGTGTCGTAAAATTCTTCGTAAAGTGGTCCTCTTGTTGTTTTAGGCTTGGCTTCTCTTGCGAGTCAATTGTTGCGGATTTTAAATTACCGATTCACTAACACGCTGACTAAGTTCTGGTATCCTCGCCGACTTCGGGTGGCCTTCATTCATTATTCTTACTGTTGAGCCGGTTGTCTCAAACATTTTGATCCATTTCCGAATAGGCTTTGCGCTTGGTGTTTGACTCATGTCTCGTAAACCAAAGAAAGCGTGGTACATTCGTCTCGAAATCGTCACGGAATAATTGTGCCCGGAATATGCGCGAACACAAGACGTGCGCTGTTTTCCTGTGAATGGCTCCATGGCGATTAAAAATTCCACAAAATAGCGCGTCTAACGCTACTCCTTGCACCGTGACCGCTCCGTGTATTATAAAAAAAATAACGAAACAAATTTCGAACACATTTAAGGCTCACTCTATAGTATCCACAGAGAGCCTCGGTGCATCTCTATCGACTGCCAGCTCATGTGCGTCCTACCAAGTCAGGTTCGCGTCCAGTAGTTCTGACATGAACTGCAGATAGTAGTGGACGACTAGGTCGTCGAGAACCTGATGCCTTGTTAAGTAGGCAAGTGTGGTTAAAGCTCTCAAGAGGCATCTACAGTACATGGCCAAGCCAACAATATCGCCTCCACTTGATGACAGTTGTCACCGGAGTTATATATAATAAATATAAATTATTACTAGTATATGAATCATTAAATAACACAATTTCAAAAAAAACACATGAATCAGGGCAGAGGGTTGAAAAAAGAGTAGAAGAAAAGGATTGTACCTTGAAGGAAAATGGATGGAAGAAGGGAAGAATAAAAAATTTACAATTAAGGGGCTTTATAAACCTGGTATAAAGTTATACCAAGGCGCAGGGGTAGAAATTTCTACCATTTTGCCTAGACTTAACTAATGCTGTGTTTTCAGCAAGCAAGGCTCTAGATGTTTATTTAAAATATTTACACTAATAAAATGTATCTATCGTATTTTGTAGTTAATTATTCCATAGTTTTTTATCATTTATTTTATCTTTTTTATCCTATAACGTAATTAAATTTTATATTAAAGTATTACAAAACAGATTATAAATCATGGTGATTAATTTTTGATGACCTCTGCTTGGTACCTCACAGAAGACACATATTACCTTTTTTTTAATTAAAAAAAAGTGTACTTATAAGTAGCATAAAAAATATTTAAAATTATTTACCAAGCCACGCCCCTAATACGTCGCAGTTCGGTTAAATTTTGACCTTTATTTGTGAACGTTTAAATTTAAATAGAATGTCTTCACGAATCTTGACATCACTTTTGCTAAGGCCAAACATGTCGCGTTTTTGTGTAGACGTATTATTTAACAATTTTATTTAAAAAATAATGAATTGAAACATTTTTCAACAATACCCATATTGATTTTAAAAATACAATATTTTTTCCTAAATCCATTTTACATTTTTTTCACTGTATTCGCAGTATTTGATATTTACCCATGGCTTTATATTTCTTTCATAATAAATACTCAGTAGACGTCATTAGAAAATATTTTAATAATAATATATTTCCTTGTTCCCTATGTTTGTAATTATAAAGTTAAAAAAAATCTCATATTTTCATTTAAATCACTATTCAAAGAGTTTTTTCAATATTTTTCCCAATATTTTTACTCCGAAAAACACAATGAAATAGAACGTTATTCAACTTAAGAAAGAATACAAACAAGTATTTTTTTTTACCGTGGATTTAATGACAAACCAATTTCCAAGGATTTTCTCAGATCTCTGGAAAAAACCAGCAACGTTTAGCAATAATTATTGTATATTGTTTTTGCTTACGTAATATGAAAAGGTTTTTCAACAAAAGGCTATTTTAAATACAATTTTGAAGTCATAGATTTACGCAAGGAAATTACACGAAAAATATAATAAAAATACAAATTTCTTTCGAACTCAACTTTTGATCTTTTTTAGGCTCCATTAATTTTAAGATAAAAATAATTTCTGATTTCTCTTTATTGCTGCTCCATGGTGTTAATAGACGCTGGACTCACAAATCTCAAAAAAAGAATTTGACCTGAGTGCTCTGTACTATAGGGAAATACCACTTTTTTTTACAATTTTACATTCTAAAGGATCAATTTTTTTTTATATATTTTTTTTGCACCACAATAGGCCAGGAGGCCTAATTACAGTGGTGAATTACATCACAGAGCACCCAGGCTTGAGAAAAATCATATTTTATTTTTTGTGTTCTCACCGGGAATCGAACCCGGAACCTTCCGAGCGTGAGTCAAGCATCTTGACCACTACACCACGGAGGCCGCCTATATCTGTGCAATAGTGTCGAGTAAAATGTTTTTCTTATTTTTACTTATTATTTGATTTAAAAATATTTATAATTTTTGAATCCCACGAAAACGGTTCATTGCATTAAATTTGGACTTTGTTTGTGACAATTTAAAATTAAATTATATAACTCATTCTCAACTTAATTATATTACTTCAAATTACTAAATAACTATAACAGTGTAAGTTATAATTATTAAGTAATTTGTTACTCTCCAAGTACAAGAGGTAGTCTTTTTGGAAAGTTACAGATATAATATCAACTAAATACATAAAAGTAGATAGTCATAGGAAAAAAAACTCTAAACGTAGTAATGTTTTTTGAAGACAGGCAGGATTTCCCGCGCAAAAAATTTTATAGATCTAAATTTTTGCAACAGAGGGAGAAAACATTTTTATAAAGGGAATATAAAAATCTATCCTTTTACATGGCTACCAAACTATCATTTAAAAATTTTGTTTTGTTTTTTCACAATATATGTATATACGAGGTAAAACAAAGTTTGCAAAAAATAAAGTTATAACATAGGAATGAAATATATATTAACAATAAAAATAGTAAAAGAAAAATCACACAAAGGCATGGCCTGTTCGTGGGTATACAAGAAATGTTTATAAGTTTTGCTCCTATAATAAATAGACAGGTATAATATTTTTGTTTAGTATCAGAAAGAGAAAAGAAAATAATCTGTAAAAGATTAAGGTACTATTTTTATTTTATAGTTATAAAAAAAAGGAAATAAAAATATTTAAAAAAAAACATAAAAATATTCCTTATTATTAAAGAACAATCAAATATATCATTGAAAAAAATAGTTAATATTTTTAGTTTGAATCTAGGATAGTGCGTGTTTTTGAAAAAAAAAAAATTTGAAAGTTTGGGGTGAATGAAATATTATCAGTAAAAAAAGAAAGAAAAATTTTTGGGACTATAAAATATGCATGTCTCTGTGCTAGCCTCGTTTAACAATGTGGTATTTCTAACACACATCCGTATGTGTATGTGTATGTATGTGTGTGTATGTATATACACATACGTATACATATATATATGTATATACATATACACACATACATACACATACACACTTACATATACCCATGCGGATACACAAACATACATACAAAAAAGATACAAAATTTTATTTATATAAGCGATACTTCATGATTGCCTTCTGTATTTTTTTCATATTCTGTATTTTTATATATTTATATGTATATAAGTATGTATATGTTTATGTATATACATATATGTGTATGTATCAATATGTGTAAACTTGTAAGTTTATATTTTATTTGTCTGTTCTTTCTTTAAACTTGGTAATTATTTTGATGTATTAAATGTAATTGTCTAGCTTGGAACAGAGTGTGTATCCTTGTTAGCTGGGTAAATTTTACAAAAAAATGTATGTAACATGATAAAATGTGTAAATAAATAATTTGTATTTTTACATGTGCGCAAAATAAACTGGCTTTAAAAAAATGGGTCCCACTGAAATGTCTCTAGACTTAGTGGATAACAAAAATTAAAATGTATTAAGTTAGTAAATATATTGTTATACATGAATGCTGTTCTACAATACTGATAGTAAATCCATGCCACAGAGCAATATGTCATGAATACTTTAGGTACATCTATCATATGAATGTAAACTTGGCATTTTTTGGGATTCGTTAGGCAATCAGTGCCCTAGAATTTAAGGGTTGATAGTATTAGAGCGGAACGATTGAAGGGTGGGAGGTTAGGAAGGGTCGGGTTATTGGAATTGGTTTTGAGCGATACGGTTCGAATCGTGATATTTTTCCAGGGTTGCGCCCAACAACCTCTTTTAAGTGTACCTTTCCATATATACCCAGGGGAAAAAAACAAAATAAACGTGAAATGTCAGGGAAAAAACGTATTTGAAAAAACTATTATTTAACGAGAAAATATAAATGTTTTGTGCATTTTCGTAATCTTTTCTATATTTTGCTTACCAGATAATGTAGTTGTAAGCACGTTCTGAAAACATGCTGGAGTTCAAAGGTTCGATTCCCGATAGAGATATTGACAGTAAAATATGTTAATTTATAAAACAACAGAGAAAAATAATATTTTAGAGAACGGAACATGCAAGTCTAGACATTTACAAGGATTATGACCTGTCATTGTCTCATTTAAGTGGCCACATCACATACTGGAGTATTTACAATTTTTTCAATGTTTTAACTTCCATATTTCTTCAATTCTACTATTTTTTGATAAGTTAAGGAGCTAAAACCTTTGTTGATGTCAGAATTATTTCACCTACATGCTGGGCAATTAATGAAAATATTATTAGTTTCATCAACAATATTTTGAATTGGTTTAAATTTTACAGACATAAACTGAATTTCACCCCTATGAAGTTATCAATATGCTTATCTTGATAACTTTCTAGGGAGTGGAATTCATTTGTTTGTTTATTCATTCAAAATTACACTAGTTTAAATATTAATGAACTTATTAAGGCTTTTTAGGCTATGCCCGTGTCAAGTCACAATAAATAACAATAAAAATACATAGTAAAATTAATTAGATCAAATTATAATGACATAGAATAACAATCTAGAAAAAAAAGGTAAATGTTATAAATAATAAAATTACAAAGAATACAATGCAAAAAAAATAATCATAAATAATTTTTAAAATATAAATTATGGAAATTAAGAATTACACATAATCAAATATACAAAATAATGGTTTCATTAAAATCAACAAACTAAAAGTAAAATATAGTAGTATTAAAAAAAACAAAATAAGAGTTTCATTGAAATCAACAGAAAAATAATATATAAATAAAAACATAATTGAGATATGTTTTCTAAAAACTCACACAATACTATAGTAAAAAATATAAGAAATAAGAGCAATAAATCATATGCCAAATAATAGTACGCACTAAATTGAATTATACATAATGAAAAAAACATAAAAATATCAAGATATGTAAAAAGCAAATAAAAGTAAAAGTATGGAAGGTAAGCAGATTTGTAAATTTTTACTAAATGCTAATCTCGACATTTTAAAAAATTGACAACCTCGTCCCTATTGTTGTGCAGCAACCAATTGCAAACATTTTTCTTAAATACATTGGCACTTGTGGAGTTGTTTATGGCTGCCGGAAGTTGATAAAAAAATTTCGAAACTAGGATGGTAAAGTTTCTTTGAGCCAGCTTCAAATCCAATCAAAAAGAAATCCAGTCATTGTCTGGGAAATTCGGAAAAACTTCAAATACTGTTGATGCTTTTTTATTTTCTTGTTTTTAAAATGGTATTTTATTGAATATGTCACCAAAAAACAAGGCAAAACACAAATGTGCAATGATTTCACCTGAAATATTGATCATCGACCGATAAAGCAAATCTTTTTTTAATATGGAATACAATGCATTATATTCAGCAAAACTAACAGTATTGTATATGAAAAATATGTCTACATTAGAGCAACGTCCAGTAGTACATTAACCTAGCTCCTACCACGGAGACATAAAATACTGGCCAATTCAAATACAAACGAAATGGTCCATATCAAATCTAGAAAATATTTGTAATATAAACATATCTTTTGTTTTGTTTTAATAAAGAAAACCAACAATATTTTGTGTCATAGGTTAAGTGTATTAGAATATGTTGTAGATAAATAATCACATAAGCATGAAACGCGCCAAAAAGCGAGAGGAAATTTCATAGAAAGAAGAGCCATAAATGCGTATGGAGAGAGGACCAGGGCGTATATACTCCCTCGCATATTAAAGAGACTCCCGGACGAAATAAAGAATAGTAATATAATAGTAATATGAATAAAAACAAAGTAAAATTGGTTTTAAAAATCTTTTTCTTAAATTCTAAGTTTAGTGTGTAAAAAAAAAATATAAAAAAATGGGGAAACCAAACAATTTATAACAGTGTCAAAAAAGTGTTTGTTTATTATTTTTTATATATTTCGTTATCAAAAAAGACTTGATTTACTTGTATTTAATTTTTTTTAACTTTTATTTTTAAGATTTTTTAAAAAATATTTTATGTAAACATTATTATATTGTGTTACAAAAATGTTTAAAGAGAGAAATCCCTGCAAAAAAACTGCTTTTGCAGTTTGGCGGGAATTAAAAAAATTGTTTAGAATTAAAAAAATTAAAAAAAAACCATCGCGCCATTTTGCATTGCAATTTCCCCCTAGCGGTAGTCAAAAAGGATGGACTACTACACATGTCTACTCGGACAGAAATTCCTAGATTCTTCCTCATTCATTCATCTTGTCATACATGCCCTTCGGCTGTGTCTGCTTAAGATTTTAGTTTATGCCACGTCTTTTTTGGTCGTCCTCGGCCTACGTTACCGTTCATTCTCGCCATATATATTTACATGTTTATCTATATAGAACAAAAGCATAGATTGTAAACATATTTTTTAATATTCTTTCATCATCCATTCGTTCTAAACGACCATTATAATTATTCCCACAAATTTTAAGAACACAGTTTAGATAAACTACGAATGAGAAGAAATTCCTTATAGCCGGCTTTCAATGTATTATATTAGAAATAAAAGACGAATAAGACTTAAATCCACAAACATTGTATTTAAATTGGAAGTTCCGTGTTTTTTTTTATTTTTAAATTATTTGTTAACGGACAATGAAACTGCGCCTAAATTTTTATGTTTATCTTTGTGAATCGTATTATTAGCGAAACGATGCTTTTGTAATTTCGAAATTACTCCGCCAATGACGTCACAAGTTCTAGTCGGTGAATTCTGCTGATTGGTGAATAAGCATCCCGGAAACCGAAAATTTGTAACACTATCATTGGTTCATTCGAAAAAACCTTTTTATTCATTTCTTCATGCATTCTCGAAATACTTTGCCTTACGATTAAATGCTTTAATATTTACGACATGTAAGAAAATAAAATATATTCGATTTCGTGTTGTACGTATTTTGAACTTATTTCTTATTACTATGATTTCTATAACAATCATTTCTGTAATAAATTACAATGAACTTGCAAAGAGAACTTTTACAAACAACAACAATGTTTTAAACAATATTTTAAGTTTGAGCAAATATTTGAATATAATATACCGGATTTCACCTCCTAGCGTATTAAGACTAACATATTACAGCTGAGATGTTTAATGAGTTGCCAGAAAATCTCAGAGAAGCCGGAAGCATCTCCACTTTTCGAGCGAAATACTATTTGCATATTTCGTATAGGGATAATTGATATGTGTTAACTGTAGTTTTTTGGATATATTTTATTTACGTGTCTAATTTATTAATATTTTCGTTAAACTAGTAAGTAAATTTAAATTAATTTTTGAATTTAAATCTCAACAAACAAAAACAAATAAATAATTGAGACAGAGAACATTTTAGAGAAAACTGTGAACATTTAAATCCAATCACAGGTCATAAGCTATGTAAATGGTAGACTTAAATATTTTTTCTCTAAAACGTTCTCAATCTCTGTTGTAATATGTAAGTATTCAATATTTCAATTTTTTGATGACTTCATGTAGAAAATACTATTTATAAATAAATAACAGCATACCGATGAATTTAATTGATCATTATAAAATTGCAACCAAATTTTATCAATTAATTTTACTTCATTTATTTGATTGATGAGTAATTATTTCGTGATAAATCATTATCATTAAAAGGCCCCACCCACCAATTTGGATCCGTTTTAGAATAGTTGTGACCTCTTTTCAGATCCGCACTTTGCAAAAACTTTTATTTTAAAGCTTTAATTATTTTTTTTATAAGTATACGGCACATTATTACATATTAGGAGGAAAGGCGGTCTAACTTTTCTTTATGCAAACTTAGCCTTGTATTTTCTCCCCGGATTGGAACTAAAGCAATGATTTTTTTACACATTATAGATATTTACGATAGTGGCTTGGCTTTATTAGCCCCGCCACGCTGCTCATGCTCATGCTCCTCGCGCTGTCGCCCTCTCGCCCGATGTTGCCCTCTCTGCCCACACACTGTTCTATTCACGCAATTAATCGCGACGCTCCGCACTTTTTTTTTGCCTTTTCCATACAATGGACGATGAAATTGTGTCAGCTTGCGCGCTATGCATTTTTAGTAAAGCTAATTATATCAATGTCATACAAAGAAATATACATCATTCAAAACTGACGCGTGCGTCTTGTGTGAGTGCTCGATGCGTACTGCGAGCGTGCGATTATCTGGCCAGCCACTCGCGCTCATATTGCCGGTCCTTTGACTCGCGCTCAAAAACCGACAAAATAGGGAGCGGTGGGCACGACGAGGAGCGTGACGTGCGGCATGACGAGTAATGTTGCCCCACTACGTCTCTGCCTCCTTTCCTCGCTACTTTCCATGCCACTCGTCGAGTGTGTGGCAGGCCCATATTAATTTGCTTTTTTTATACATTGTTTTTTATGGAAGCTAAGACCATCAAAAGCCCAAAAAAGTACCCAGATTTATCTGCCGTCTTTGGACGTATGGTATACAAATATGATAAAAAAAATTAAAACCATGAAAAAATTTAAAACAAAAAATTTCATTTTGATTCGTTTTCTAAAAGAAAGATCGAAATCGAAAAATACACGCCAAAACTGAAGATAATTCAGAGTAACTATTTAAATTATTCATTATTGTAAGCAAAAGTTTCTGCACATCTATTGCAAGGTTTAACACATGTTTTAAATTTCGGATATTCTTCGTTGGAAAACAACGTTCAGAAATTTAAATCAGAGCCGCCTTACCTTGCCTTCTGAAATAAATTGCGGCGCATAGAAAGAATTTCATTTTCTATATAAATTTATCCATTTGAAACATCTTTGCAAATTTGTGGAATATTTTGTGTCACTAATGTCATTATTGAACGGAACTCTTAAAAATTCCACTAACCCCTCTCTGTTTTATCTGACAGTTCTAATAGCCGTGATTGAACGGTTGGACACAGCTGGGCTAGATAATACTTGTTGTTGATAGTTCGGTACGTTTTCAACCAACATTGCAACCACTACACTGCATTTACTTTTATTAATAACACATAACTCAATACAAATCCTTTGTTCCGTCATTTTTTCTATTGAATAATCTTGTTTGTCATATTTGCCTATCACACCAATTCGCGTCTTACTAATTACCAGTTCGTCATCATCATCGTTCCTTTTCCACACCTAATGGTGCATAGGGCACTGAATTGGTACACCAATCGCAGCGTTACTTGTCCAAAATGGCCTACATATTAAAAGGGTGTACTAAGCTCATAAAAAAGGTTTGTCCAATAAGGAAGTTTTGTGTTACGGGAAATTGGATACGAAAATTGGAAATTATAGTATATTAAAAAATAAAAAAATCCACTGAACTTCCTCATTGTACAGCAATTAATAATAAAAATATTATTTTTCTTTCATTTGCATAAAGCTCTTTCTCGGGCTTCAGTTATAACTTGATTATAATGCAAATAAATTTATACGTAAGTAAGATTCTATCAAATTATATTTTACGAAATAAAACTTGATCTTTCATTATTTTGTTTTGTTTAAATCACGTCTGAAGAAACATCTCCTTTCCCTTGCTTAACATTTTCTCCTTTCCTCTTCCCTCTTTTGTTCCATTGAGTTGATAATACTATGAATTTAATGTAATATATATACAAATACTTTTATTTCTATTTTCGTATATCTTTAGCAATTAACATTCTTATATTATATTGAACATGTTTTGGAACTTGAAGGAAATAAATAAAACTTCAGTTTATTTAGTCGGTAGAAGAAAATTGCCATTTGGGAATAAACCTGCTGATTTACAATTTACGTTACGTATAAAAAATGAAATAAATAAATTTCAAAATGTATATTTTATGGGCCTTACTAATAAACCTGGTATAAAGTTACGCCTCGGCATAGTAGTGGAATAAGAATAGAAATACCATCCTTATAATTCCACTATGTTAAGGATGGTATTCCCACCTTTTTTTAACATTTATGCCTAGACATAACTTTATACCATGTTATAAAACGTATGTTTTATATAAGTAAGGCCCTCAATAGAATATATATATATATTTGTATGTACCTTCCTAGTACTAGTCTGTTTCCATGATTTTATTTTGTGTATGTACTCTGCTCAATCAACCGTTATTTTAAATCTGATAAAATATCAAATATTGAATGTTTGTGTAGCGTAAATTGTTAAGTATATAAAACAATATTTACTGATTACGTACAAACATATTTTTCATCTTTCCTTTTTTACTGTAAAAAAGAAAATTATTGATAGAAAAATATTCACACATCTTGAGATTAAAATACTATTGTACTTATTCAATTTAACATAAGTATTTTTACACATTTTATACCATCACACCGGTAATAACGCATTAAGTGATGCAAAGGGAACTGCATAAATACATCAAATACATAATATATTTAGTGGTCACGTTATTCGTGCTGAAATTGGACTTTTTTCACAATTAGTAATTTTGAAACAAATTCACAGTTAGCAACTTTAGCCCTACGGAAAATTGGATACAAACAATGTTTTCTTGCGTGCGGTAAAAATTAGAGCATTGAATTTTACGGCAAAGTTTCTTAAAAATGTACGAAAAAATATTGAATAATATTTTCAAAAAAACGCTCCCATTTGATCTACGTCACTGGTTCATATAAACCAACCAATGATATGAGAACTTTGAAGAATATCCGGTTAGCTTTCCGTAAACGAACCAATCGGAAGAACTAACAGAGATCAAATTCTGATGTCACACGCGGGGTTATTTCAGAAATCAAATTCAGAATTCAAAAAAAATCCTACCTCTGATAAAACGATATAAAAAAATATTTTTTTGGTTTGGTTTATAAGTCTGTTAACAAACAAAAAAATTAAAAAAGACACTGAACTTCTTCATTTCGCATAAACAAGTTACGATTTATAAAATATGTAAACCTAAATATCGTCGAGTCCAATCATATCTCTTCCCCTCCTTGCATATACCACCTCATCCAACACACACGCTTTCACACACACATATGTACACATTCTCACATAAATCCGCATATATTTATTTAATTATTTCAAAACAAACAACAAACAAACCATCACGCCGTTTCCCCGTAAGGGTAGGCAGAGAGGATAGAACGCCACAACACTCTATCTTTGCATACAGATCTCGCTTCCTCTACATTCATACATCTTCTCATGCACGCGCGCCGATTATTCCGACTTTTGACATGTCCATCTTTAAGTATTTGTTGGATTTGGTCATGCCATGTCTTTCTCGGTCTTTCTCTATTTCTGCATCCATCAACATTCGCATTGTAAATATTCTTAGCCGTTCTCTCGCTGTCCATTCGTTCTACATGTCCAAACCAGCGCAGAGCTCCTTTCTTGATTTTGTCGATAATGCTTGTCTCAGCCTTACATAATGTACGGATCTCAACATTTGTGCATCTATCGTACATAGTTTTACCACACATTCGCCTGAGAGATCGCATTTCGACAGCATTCAGCTTACTTTCATCCCTGTTTTTCCAAGTCCATACTTCGCTCCCATACATCAGGGATGGGACCAGGACTCCGTTGTGAACTGCCAATTTTGCCTCTTGTGACAAGCATTTATTTGCCAAGGTCGATTTAAGTGCACCGTTCACTCTGTTCCCGGCACTCACCCTCCTTTCAATATCTTTCTCAGTCATTCCATCCCTAGTGAACATACTTCCCAGATACACAAATTCCTCTACTTGTTTTAGTATAACTCCATTCACAGTGATTTCACATTTAGTCATACTTTCATTTCTTTCAAAAACCATCACGTTCGATTTATCGACATTCATCAGCAAATCGCTTCTCTTGCATACATCGTAGACCTTTGTTACCAAGAATTGCAGTTCCTCTTTGTTATTAGCAAGGAGTACAGCATCGTCAGCATACAAAAGACAATTGACTTTTAAATCACCCATTTTTGCTCCCATTCTTAAGCCTCTCAGTTCTTTCATGCAGTTATCGATATACACGTTGAACAGCCATGGTGACATAACACATCCCTGCTTCACTCCTTTATGAATGTCAAACCACGATGTGTATGATCCATTTACCCTAACACATGCTGTGCTGTCTTTATACAGAGAAGCAATAGCACGTGTTAGATTTCCGCTTACTCCGTACTCCGATAACACCTTCCATAATTTTTCTCTGTCAACTCTATCAAACGCTTTTTGCAGATCGACAAATGCGCAGAAAAGCTTTTGGTTTTTAGCAAGAAATTTTTCTGTCATGTTTCGTAAAGCAAATATTTGATCCATACATCATCTTCCATTCATAAAACCGCTCTGAATATCCCACACTCTATCCTTTGTAACTTTTCTTACTCTCTCAATGAGTATTCTTCCATACATTTTGCCAACAGCGCTCAAAAGGCTGATTGCTCTATACTTTCCGCATTCTACTCTTGAACCTTTTCCCTTGTATAGAGGCATAACAACAGCCCTTCTCCAGTCTGGAGGAGTGTATTCTTCCTCTTAACATCGGTTGAAAAGTTTGTGCAGCCATACAAAAATTATTTCACCGCCCGCCTTTATAAATTCTGTAGCAACCTTATCAAAACCTTGCGCTTTTCCATTCTTCATATATTTGGCAGCAATTCTTATTTCTTCCATTTTTATCTCTGTCGTAACATCATATGCATTTAAACTTACCTGAGGAGGTGCTGCAGTGCTTATATTTCCTGTATGTGTTTCATACACCTCCTCAAAGTATTCCTTCCATCTTGTTTTTATTCCACTATCATTTGTCACCATTTTCCCATCTTTTCCTTTTATAGCCATCATACATCCACTTTCATTACTGTTTTGGGAATTTTTCACCGCTTTCCAGAATATCTTTATATTTTCTTGGAAGTTCTCGGTCATTTTGATTCCCTCTTTTTTTTCCAACAATTTTTTTCGTTCACACACACCTTGTTTCACTCTCTTATTATTTCAGTGTTTTATAATGTACCGCGGCCCTTTGTTTCAGGTCCCGATTAGCTAGGAAATTGTTATGTTTATGTTTCAATCCCGCGTCCCTTAGTTCCTTTTTTTTCCGTTTCCGTTCCGTCGAATAAAGTTGAAAGACCGTCACTCCCGAGTGGGTGAAAATCCTGGTACCATCAAGCTCAAAACACCAGACTTTTGAATGTTGATAGTAAATTTCTTAGTAGAATACTAAGCATAAGGTGGTTTGATTTTTAATTAACGTTGAAGTCCGAGAACCGACGCAGCTTCCTCTTATAACGAGCGTTTTGAGAGTGCGACGATGGACCTGATGCCTCCGAAAACCATGCAGCTAAGCTGCGTCTTCTCTTCGACACAAGCATTTGTTAAAATAATTATTTATACTCAAAAAAAACATTCCTTCATATCTTTTGTATTATTTTTTTAAATATTTATTATCATATTATATTACATACAAAAAAATTACAATTTATACAAAGCTGCTTTGACTACTTAACTAAAGCCACTCGCTCCGTTTCAAGACAGTCATAAAAATATAAAAAACAGTAGTCAATATATAGAAACAGTTATAAAGATAGGGGACAAAATGAAAAACAGAGTTAAAAATGGAGCAAAAACATGGTAAAAAATGTAGCAAAAACATAGTAAAAATGTAGTAAAAAAACCAAGTAAAAACATAGTAAAAACATTAAAACCATATAAATATATACATAAAAATATTTTAAAACTCAGTAAAATGCGAAACAAAAACAGAATACATAGTAAGAAACATATTTAAGGTCAAAGTAAAAAAATCATGTATGTGTATAGCAAAAAGCATGTTTAAAAAAACATAGGAAAATACCGAGTTAAAAGAAGAAAAAAACAGTAAAAAATAAAGTAAAAGATGTCATAATAAAATACATAGTAAAAACAAATTTAAAAATTTTAAAAAATTAAATCAGTAAAAAACTAATAATATACATTAACAATTCAAATAAACATGTGATGGCAATTAAACAGCCACCATCAACCCCTCAGACTCTCTGCGACCAGTTTCTCTGAGGAAAGTAGTCAGCAACCTCTTTAGCTTGTGGTTCTTGCAACATTTCCATGGCTCGGGCATTACATTATATGGCTTTTGTCCTATGTAGAGGAGTATTGCCTCTGTGCTAAGGAAGTTCTAACCATTTGACGAGAAATCAGATCGTTACTAGAACTTCGAATCTCATAATGATAGGCAACTGATGGATGTATATCTCTGTTAGTGTGAATGACCACCACTGCTCTCAATTAATATTGCTGTCTCATATTAAGGACTGCAAACTCCTTGAATAAAAAATCACTCTGATATCTAAAAGGTCTTTTTAGAATGGTTCTTATCAATGATTTTTGTGCTTGAAGTCTCATATCTGTTTGTAGCTATTTAATTTGTATAATAAACTCAGTACCTAAACAATCTTGATCTTTGAAGTTTTTCCCCTCAACGACATCGTTGAAACTTGCGTAGAAAACAAAGAACTAAAAAAGTAGTCCATCATCACAAAGCCATTAATTACATGACGAAAGTTCCAGAACAAACAAGTCCCTTTTCTTAAGCATTTCGAATAAAAAGTTTTTTCGATTTTGTATTTCACAAGTGTGTTTACTTGTGTTGTATTGTTAAGAGCCCAGGGCCATGGTCGGTTGCATAAAAATAGTTATTATATAAAAAAATTAAACAAAACTCGCTTTCTATCTAATTTATTGTTATGAAAGTAATTACAAAATGTGTGGATAACATATATAATATTTTATTTACTTGTTATTATTTGTTGAGGAGTGGACGAAGTGTGAAGAATACCTAGTCCTATGAGAAGGAAAATGTAGTAAGTGTACTGTATTGTTAGGAAGAAAGGTTGCCTTACTCCACTAACTTGCTAATGATAAAACGTGATGAGTGCTGGAACCTGACTGATGAAGCTGACGGTCGTGAGACCCTGGCACGGCCTGTATAGAGCTGGTGGTCTAAAAGGACGCAGGCATAGCTCGTTTGAGGAATGATTTGTTGAGCACTTCACTTGTTTGATGTTAGATTAGTACTGAAAATTTAATGTTTATTCCGGCACTTACAAGTAGAATTATTATTACATGGAGTGCGCTAGGAAATTGGAAGGACGAGTGGGTAGGCGTAGATTAGGTTGAGCGTTGGTCCGGACATGATTTATTTTTGATCTGCTGGCTGAAATAAATTTGAGTATTCCCTTTCGTCACACTAGACATTCTACGTTAATGAGCAACGGCAAATGCAATACCAGTAGCTCAATCACAGATAACTACCGATGAGCTTAAAAACACGCTAAACATTTGAGCGATCACAATGAACAATAACGAACATGCTTAAGTTATCGCAGTCATAAGTCAACGCGTGTGTAATTTCTAAATCAACGCTTGTGTTGGTTTGTTTTTTGTTTTCCTCGTAAATAAATAAGTTCACTGGCAAAAAATCGGCGTTTACAATTAAAAATAATACGATATATTGCATTTGCAAAATAGTAAAGAGTATCTTATGCAAAAAAGGGAAAATTAAATTACAATTACTATGGCGACTGCTTTCTTGACATTTGGCTTGGCAACCGCCGGCTAAATGCAATAATAGCATGATAAAAAATACATCAATAAATAAAAATAGCAGTTTTGGAATTATTCCATATTTAATGGGGTGAAATTCAAATATGTGATTGCGCAGCAGGATTATGCGTCGCGAAACGTAAATATTTTGGCATTAAATATTAGGTGTTCACGGATGTTCCATTTTGATGGTGAATACGATTGAAAATCAC
Source organism: Micrasema longulum (assembly GCF_059751315.1). Lineage (NCBI taxonomy): Eukaryota > Metazoa > Arthropoda > Insecta > Trichoptera > Brachycentridae > Micrasema > Micrasema longulum. The sequence goes on along the minus strand of NW_028277465.1, from coordinate 1,515,077 downwards.
CATGAGAAATTGTTATCACGTCGTTTATTAGCCCCTCGATAGTTTTTTTGTGATGAGCTACAGAGCATCTCAGAATTCTTTTTTAGAAGAAGCAATTAGTAATTTCTCAAAATTCGAAAAAATCTAAGATCCCGGCTTATTTAATGACTCAACTCTACCTTATTAACTGTAGCTAGTCTCACTGACAGTAATAATATCTAGCCTCATTTTGAAAAAAATGAAGACAAAAAATACTAAATCTACTATACATTTGAAACTAACACTACATTTTACACACACCCCTCCATAAACCACACTCCTTATTCATAATAACAGAGATACCAATACAAACATACAAATAGAGACACGTGTTATACATATTCTCGTTACATTTTGTTATCCCGTTCAGAAATTGTTTTATATATTACTAGCGGGCCCGACAGACATTGTCCTTTCCGAAAGTTGTCTTGCCTGCTATTACCTGAGAAAAAGACTTATAATTGATAACTAGGTACCTAGGTTCTTGTCTATGATTGAATTCCAAAACTAAAAATTATTCATATTCAAATATTGAATTTAAGTAGGTACCTAGATATTTGTTTATGGTTGAATTCCAAAACATAAAATATTTTCTTTTTAAATAAAGAATGCTTTTTGTAAATGTCAAACTCGGCTCTTCTCACCAACAGGGTGCACTTTATTCATGAATGCGATTTCCAAAAATGTATTTTTTTTAAAATTATATACGCCTCCACTCGTTTGCGAGTGATTTTGGCTCATAGAAACAAGAATAAGAAATTTAAAGAATAAACGCTTCAGTGAACGACGAAAAAAAACCGTACCCACGAAAAAATATAATTTAATGTGAGGTAGTTAAAATCAGTATGAAATAGTTATGTGACAATAAAATATTATTACCGTCTTAATTAAACGAAAACATAACATGCAATTTTGGGCAAAAAGTAAAGAGGGACATTGAATCAGACTTATTATTTAAATTTGTCAAATAATATTAAACAAATTCAAATATTTTCATTATTTGTCCTTAAGAATTTAGTCAGAAATAAATAAGTATCTTAATCATTCTGAGTGAGTATAAAAAATAAAAATAAAAATCTATTTAATATCAGTTAATAATATTTTTAAATTACCAAAACTCCAGGAAAAAGAACCGAAGTAAAAAACCAAAGTAAAGAAAGTGGTTAAAAAGAAAGTTTTATTTATTTTATTAAAATAAAAACGCTTAGTTTTTTCACCACTTATTATTTATTTATTTTCCCATTAGTTTTTGGGGGAACGACTTGCTTTCTTATTGTTTCAAAACCAGTTGGTATTAAAATATTCAATAATTGGGTTAAAACAATGAAATTTTTATTTTTTATATAATAAAAAATTACCTTTGTGAGTATTTTATATAATTAAAAAAGTTCAATGATAATCCAGAAAAATAATAATTAATTACACCATAAACATTCTACCCTATTGAGATGGGTCATTTAATTTCCAAGCTTACTAAATAACTCTGTTATCTGGAACTTCGTCATTTGTCACCGAACTTTTTTACAACAAAAAAAGATTCAATTCGTTTTCTGGAAACCCCGCAAATTATTTGTAGCAAAAACAACGCTTACGGAAATAATTCAACGTGCTGAAGGACATATAATTTTAACTTTAAAAAAGAAAATGTCGCCTTTTGTCATGCTTTTTCTAAACGAGTGGGCTTTTATGCAAATTTTCGTACGAATGCTGCCGAAGCCTTTAAGTTTTCAGGAAAATATTTCATTCTTAAGGAAATAGAACTTCTTTTAATATTTGCAAAACGTAACCGACGCCACATTTTTTCGTATTTATTTTAAGTACAATTTCTTAACAAAACCTCTTTTATACCGTTAATTAAAAGTGTAGTGATATGGTTTACTCTAAATACGAGTAAAATAATATTTTCAATTTTTTGAAGCACTAACTTTGTGATTATTCATTATATTAAATAAATAAAATACATTTTTCATTAGTTACGTAAACTTTAAAGAAGAGGCTTGTTTGCTTTGAAACCAGCCAGTGAAAAAAAAGATGGTGGTTAAAAACAAAGTGGTTTTATTTATTTTATCATAATTTTCTATAATTTAATATATTGTATTACAATTTTTTTATTTATCTTAAAGAAAGAAACAGCCGACCATGATATAGTAGCATTTAAATAAATACACTTTCAAGACAGACCAGCAAAGTTTCTAATAAAGAATAATACATATTATTAAATTGTGTTACAACAAAAGGGTGTGTTTATGTGTATTAGTGTCGGAGTAAGTGTTCAGGTGTGTGTAAGTGTGAGCATCATCAAATAGTAAGTGGGATCGTATCGCAGCTAGAAATAAGGAGTATTAATTTACTTTCAAATAAATTAAGGGACATGTAAAACATATCAATAGATGAAAAAAAGCATTAGAGTTAGAGCAAGAACGATAGAAGAAAGAGTGTCGTGCATAGTTAGTGCTACAGACTGGCAGATGGAACAAATACGTATTTCTTGTGACGCGAAAGGGGACATTAAGATTAACTTTGTAGTTTAAAAGAAGGTTAAAAGAGTCTACATTATTGTTTAATAGTTTATGTAAATAGCATAATTCAGATACCGTGCGTCTATTTTCAAGGGTAAAAAATCCATTTGTTTGGAAGAATGGCTGTAAGTACAAAGCGTTTGATTGTTTTATAATCTAGGTATTTTAAAAATTTTCGTTGAACATTTTCAATCCTTTCTTTGTTTGTTTTGTATTGTGGGCTCCACACAACGGATGCAAACTCCAAATAACTGCGTACAAAAGTGTTGTATAAAGTTTTTAATGTATTTGGTTTTTTAAAAGGATTGGAAATTCTTAAAATGAAGCCCAGCATTTGGTAAGCTTTTTCATTAATAGAATTTCGGTCTTTGGTTACTTAGAAATTTAGTCTCCATTCTATAGGATTCATATTGACTATATCGATTTTTTCCAACGGAAAAGTGGCATGGTGGGTCGGATTGCAAAGGGTTAATTATTTATTTTTTGAAAAAGAGCAATCTCTTAATCTGTCTTATTGCAGAAACGGAGATGGACCTTAAAAATACTTAATGCAATAAGTGATGTCCCATCTCTGCTGCAATCAATTTCTTTTCGTGTTCCTTTCCGTGTCACCAGAAGTCAAAATCTTCTATCTATCGAATCTTCTAAGAGCAACTTTATGCCCCAATGTCCAGAATGTGTAGATTAATCAATTCATCATACAACTTGGAATTCTTTGTGATAGATCTTACGGCTTTTTGTTGATCTCTTAACCATGTTGTTAACGCAGTGTGGGATAAAAATGGATTGGCATAGGTTAGCTCGAAATCTTATAAATATGTTGATCGTATTTATTAATATACACGTAGTATATACCATTATTGTACTACCCTTGTTTGTGTTTGTTCCATAGTTTTATCATTTTTGTTCAGTTTCTTGTACATGTGTTTCTTTATATAACTGTTGCATTTAGCTTTTTTTATTATACTTTACATACATACGTGCATGTAATAGGGCAGGCATATTGCCCTTAGGCAATTTCTTCCTACCTACCCAAACCGTTCATTTTGAAAAAATCAGAGGTATATGATCATATTGTTGGTATATTATAATATTTTAGTTATAAAACAAAACAAAAATATAAATATACATTTTTTGAGAAATAAAAATTGACTAAATATCTACACTGTACTATGAAGAGAAGAGGGGGTAAAGAAGAAAAAAAAGAGGAATAAGAAAGGAAAAACCGTAAGTTGTATAGATAATATGATTCGAATCGGATTGTGGTTCCGTAACTAGTGTTGCGGACTCACGGGCCAGAGGCCCAAGGTTCAAACCCCTTTCTACCCCAACTTGATTTGCATTTTCTAATAGTGAGTTATTTACATCTCGTCTTGCCCACCGAAATTAAATATATTTGGGTAAATTATAGGAACGCTAATATTTCTTAAAAAATTAAAATAAATAAATAAAAATTAATTTAAAAAATACTCATCTGTGTTGCGTATGATAATTAAGAACGGGGGAAATTAGTTATTATTTTTTTTCCCCTCTGATTGTTCACTGATTTTTATAAAATCAATATGGAGACGACCTTTTAACTTTGGAAAATAAGCTCGCTACTGTCGAAACGTTTTAATTCAATCTTTGTATTTATTAGGAATTATTTTTTTATTTTTACCTGAATATTGCCACTTCAATTTGCCAATTCGTTGAATCCATTGTGTGCCTGGCAAGAAACTGTGTCAAAATACAGCGATTTTTTAGCTAAATCTCTCCATTACATTTTATTTATTAAGTCTAGCAAAAATTAGATTTTACGCATTCCATGCCGCAATAAAAAATATTTTATTTATGAACTGATTGCCTAATATTTTCTTCAGAAAATAAATACAATTCAAGATCGAAAAAACATATTTTCTAGGGCACGCAGTTGCAAGCTTCTTTTTCGGGTTGAGAAAGTTCAGTTCTACGGAAAAATTTGATACAAAAATGTTTTCTTACGCGCAGTAAAAATAAGCGCATATATTTATAATTATATAGGGCAAAGATTCTTAAAAATGTTAAATAATAATCAAAAATATTTTTATAAAAACGAGATACATTGAAAGTCTGAAGTTCATGTGATCCAACCAATGATAAAAGAGTTGTGGAATGTTTTTGGTTAACGGTACGTCAATGAACCAATCAGCAGAACGGACCGAAAAGAAACAGAAGAGAACTTGAAACATCACACATGGAGTAATTTCAGAAATACATAACTGTTATAAATTAAAGCCCTGATAATACGATATACAAAAATATTTTATTTTTTTTACTTTGTTTATTAGTCTATTAACAAATAATAAAAACACTGAACTTTCCCACATCTTTATCTTCACCGTACATCGCGAGCCGCTTTGGCCGTTTTATTCCCTCGATTGAACACGAACAGAAGGGGATGTCGAAAATACTCTCTTTCGTCTACATGACATTCTATTTTGATGGATTTTAAACAAATGAAATAATATATGTGATCTTTTTTTTTTTATGTATATTTTTTTTATTTTTGTTTTTAATTTGTAAACTTTTTCATATATGTTTCAAGTATTCTATTTTTGTAATTTCTTTGTTTTTATTACAATGTAGTATTATTATTATAATATTCTTTTATAGTGCATACATAGTATACAATATGTTTCTTTAGAGCAGATACTTTTGTGTCTAGTGAAGCTGCCAGGAATATTTTCTTGCTATTTTTACATGTTATTTTTATATGTTTTTACAAAAAGTTATTTTGTTTAATTTTGTATTGCAAGTATATATTATGTACTTTAACTTTTTTCCAATAAACGCCGTATTTCGACCACGAACTGAACTAAAAACCAAACACAATATCTTGTAGAGAAGAAAAAATGCTTTCGAATGACGTATAACCTTTAGCATTTTAATTTATTTTTATGCTTATTTATAAACTTATAAAAAAAACCGACACAGCTTACGTTAACACTTAATATATTTATACACGATAAGTTGCTTTGTTAACGAAATGGTTTTCATACAACCATGAAGAATTTCGTTAAAATCGTTATGTACGAGAAACCATATATCCAAATCGAATTCCACGAAACCCAGTCACCCTAAGTTTAGGAACATGTTATTTCATTATTCGCAATACCATTAATTATTATATTCGGGAAGGAATGTAGCTATCTTATAATACATTAGGCACTAAAATTCACTTATCACCATTAAAACTTTGCATACTTGGGTATTATAATGCCTAATTTTTATTATTATTACTCTTCTGTATTTTATAAAACAATATTAAGGAGTTATTTATACTAACACATATCAACAGAGATGAAGAATATTAAATACAAGGTGTCCAGCGGTGGGTTTTCGATTTTGAAATTTTATTTAAAAAAAAACGAAAACATATTTATCAAAACTATTTACTTCTATGAATTGAAGACAAAGGCGGATTTTTTTAAGATCACATTTTTTAAATGTCTACCCGTGTTTTTTACACATTTCTCGAACCTTTTTCACATATTTTTAAAAACACGCCCACACAGTGCACTGGAAATTACCTTCATTCCAAATCGGATATTGTCTTTTAACCATGCGATACTGGCAGGCTTTTTTGTAGACGAGATTTTTGAGATAGCCCTACAAAAAAATAGCAAATGGACTGAGATTGGGAGATCTTGCGGGCCAGGCGATGTCACCAAGATTACTTTATATACTAGTAATACTTATTACTTTGATTTTATCAAGTAATAAGATTTATATACCTATTATTTGATATACAAAGTTTAAAGATTGTTTTGAATACTTGTTTTATTTTTCTTTGCCGCTCTCGATATGTTTTTATACTTTTTAAATACATCTTATTACTTTCAGAATTGCTTTTAAAATTAATATATTGCCTTTATTACTATGTTTTGTTATTATTTTGAAGATTTTTTAAAATTAACTTAAATTTGTTGTCTTTTATTTCTTTTCGAGTTTTTTCTTATCGTTTCTTTCCTTTAAAATATTTATGTATTTATATGTTTTTTCTTATTTTCTTTTAAGAATGTTTTTTAATTTCTGATTATTTTATTCTTACTTTTACATAGTTTTTTTCTTCATTTTTAAGATTGTTTCCATTTATGTAAACTCGCAACAAACTTTTAAAGTAACTGTTTTACTTTCTTTTAATTTTTTTTCCCTTCTTTTTTGTATTTGAAAAAATATAAAAAGTTAATTGATTACATTAGATAAAATGATAATATAATATAGAAATTTCACTAGTCTTTTAACGTTAGGTTAAGTCTTACTTTGTTTACTATAAAAGTATGTAATTGTACTGTATGTTTCCTAAATAAAAGAAAATAGGGAAAAAAAAATCTGGACATCATTTTTCCTTGGAATAATGCCTTTACTGCATTCATTGAGGGCCGGGCTGTGTGGACAGTTGCACCACCTTGTTAAAACCGTGTGTTCCGATTGAAGAAAGAACCACGATAATTTCGTAGTATCTTTCAGAATTGACGGTTACGGCTACGCCTCACTCGTTTTAAAAAAGTAAGGCCCTATAATGCATCTCGCTGAAACGGAACACCAAACAATGACTTTTTGACCATGCAGTGGCATCTCATGCCTTTCTCTTAGAATTTCTGAACCCCAGTTGCGATACTTTTGTTTACTGACATAACCGTCAAAATTAAAATGTGCTTCATCGCTGAAAAAGATATTCCCCATTCGATAGTCAGTCGAAAATATCTCCAATATCTGTTCAGCATACTATTATCTTGATACATAATCATTATCTTCTAACTACTCCACAATCTGAATGTTGCAAAAGTGAAGATTCAATTTCTTTTTTGGAAAAATTTGCAAAGTCAATCATGGGATGCCAAAAACCGTAGAGTGATTTTAGATTGAAACTCGCTGATTTTCGAATAAAGAATCACTGACGCGTTGCACGTTTTCTTCGGTTGATACGGCTGGTCTTGGATCAAGCCCCGGTTTGTTCACTACCGAATCTGAAGCTCTTAATTATGCTACCTAATTCTCGATTAATTAAGTTGATGGCGTATTACGAATGCGACGTGTGTTGAAGCGAGCACAAAACTTACGCCGCGCGGTAATGGGCGAAAAGCCACAGGTTAGGTACGCCTCAATAGCGTAAGCATACTGCTTTCCTGTCCATCGCCTCATAGTGCCTGACAAATCCGCAAGGCTTGTAATATGTAAACACGCCCCGCGTCGATCTCGCACTTCCCAATTTAACGTTATTTAAATTCAAAATCGGAAATCTGCCGCTGAACACCTTGTAGGGGAGGAAATGGAAGTCGGGGCTTAAGATCTGTCATTGGCTAGTTTTTAGTTCAGTCCAGTACCAAAATACGGTGTTTATTGTAAAAAAAAAGTCAAGTACATACTTGCAGTACAAAATAAATGTTTGAAATGGAGAGAAACTTTGCGGTTCTAAATGTCAGAAGGGTCACAGTGAGTCACATCTTGCTGGAGGGTGTGATTCAATGGTGCGAACGCCCAGTTGCATTCCACCGGCAACACTGCTGACTGGGCCAACTCGTTAACGTCCCGGCGGTGAACCCTAGTCAATAGGATCGCAATCGTAACGGTGTGATCACAGCAGATGAGTTTCTAGCGCCTAAAAACCAAAACCGACCAGCTAAGGGAAAGCAACTCCGACAGAAAAATCACCAAAGAAGGCAACTGTAATATTTAAAAAAATATCAATTTGTAATAATAAAACTACGTGTGTAGTTTTATTTCACTTTTATTTGTAATTTTTACCAGTGACTGGAATCGTCAGACTGAAAGGAGACCAGAAAAAATGTGATGTTATATTATGTAAGCGCATTTAAAGGTTATCAATCAGGATTTCATCTAACTATAGGAATAAACGAGTTTAAATTAAAATAATTGAAGTGTAAGGTAATAATTCAAATGTATTTGAATTATATTTATTTAAATTTTATGAAAACCATATCAGGGCCCGGCCACTGTAAAAAATAATAAATCGAAGTGAAATAAATCTGAATACAAATTTTTATTATTTGTAATTTATAAATTTTATTTTGGGTCTTGATATATATTCTTGTGAGTGCTTAAATAATAACAACGTACGTATATTTCATTTATTAGTAGTTATTTAGGCGTTTAAACGTAGCCAGAATGGTAAATGTTACTCAGTGTGTAAAGTAGACACTTTAACCATCCAATGACCGGTCACAAGCCCTGTTAATGCCTTGACTTACATATTCCCATCTCAAAAATGTTTTTTGGGTTGTTTGGCCTTTCTTTTGCAACAAATTTATGTCCTTATAACTACTTGGGGAGACAATTTAGCCTGTCTACAAACATTTGGATATACTGAAAACATTGTTCATATGTTTGTATTTAAGAAAAAACCTAGCCTCCTCTCCATATGGCATTTAAAAATTAATGTTGACTTTGACGTATACCTTAGGGGAGCTGAAACTATCGGAAGAGTAAGAGTGCAGACAGGGGTAGATTTCAGCAAAACAAACTTTTTTAAATACTTCGTTCAGACTGTGTTCGGTCTAAGGAGAGTTTGTATTTTATGACAAAACTTTCCTTCGCAACTTTTTCCAAATGATGTTGGAGTTTGATAGTCTAGAATAGGTTCCAACCGAGTAAAGTACTCTACATCATTAATTCCATTTTTGTTTTCTATTGTTTGTTAGATTTTTAATCAATTATAGTTGTAACCCTGAACATAGATTTGATAGAGTTTTTGAAAATTTTATTTTTAAATTATGTTTTTAATTGCTTAAAACTGTTAATTTTCTTTTTTCTTTAAATTTGTTTTTCAAATAGTGGTACAAATTTGTTCCAACGGGGAATCGTAATAAAAAAAGTTGTTTTTTTTCCAATACGATATACAGAAGAACTTCTTTTATCCAGATAGCCGTGTCGTTATTTGGAATTATAAAATAAAGGTGATTTATTTAAGTTTAATTTAAATGTGCAATTAACTTCCTGGGCATATTGAAATAAGATTTTCATGGGATGCCAATTCACTGTATTATTTCAAAAGCAACATAATCAGAATAACTGGAAAAAATAACATTTTAAAAACCCGCATTACAATCAAACCACAAAAGTGGTTTTTCATCATTATAATGCTGAGGTTTGTAAAGGAGTAGTAATATTATACAACCAAATGGGTGTCATTCCTATGCAAAACTGATCCCCAGGAGTCATTAATAACTACCTGGTAAAAGAAGAAGTATAAAAATTGGAAAGTTGTTTTCAGGCGTTGTCTAGTAGGTGATTTGGTTCACCCGGATAAATCTCACCCACGTAATAAAGGTTTCAGCTCCTTTACTTCACAAAAGTCAACAGATGGAACAGTTGAGGAAATGTGGATGTTTAAACATGGGCAGAATGGTGAATTTTACACAGTGTGTAAAATTGCCAGTTAAACCAGTCAATGACAGATCATAAGCTCTGTAAATGCCTAGACTTTCATTTTCCTTTGTCAACAACGTTTTCGCTCTCTGTTGAAATAAATTTAAATATGAACTTTTTTTCTTTTAACATGGAACATTTTCTATAAGTTATTTGTTAGATTAGAGCCTTTTTGTTAGATATTGAATGAGGACTTAAATATTCGTATTTTGAAATAATCTTTCATAAAAATGTCAAAATAACCAAAAGTGTGAGTTATGCCCTTTTAACATTGATCGATTCATTTAAAGTAATAAAAGTTACAAAAAAAATATGTCCAAATGTTTATAGAAAAATACTAAACTAAATGATGGAAGTTAAACACAATTGACAACATCGCAAAAGAGTGCAGAATATTTAGTAAGGACAGGTTATTTAGACATGTCCTAAGTCTTGAAAATAGGTTTATGGGTTTTTATCATTAAATTAAAAATAGCCCAAAATCCGCATACGCACATCAAACAGAAGGCGACTAAACTAATCATAAATTAGTTGGTTTACGTTTTGACCCATTAGTTTCTTTGTAGACGTCGTTTAGTACGCAATTCCTGATTTAAATTTAACTTTGCCGTATTGTGTTATTTTAAAGTGAACAAATACTGCTAGGATCTTAAAGAAACAGGATGGTATCACATTTCATGTGTAATTAGCAAACGAATGTTTAAGTAGCTAATGCATTACTTATTTTTTTAATTATTTTTCCATCTGTCAGGTTGTCGAAATTTTGTTAATGTTGCCAGGGTAGTAAATTTTTTTACCCTACTCTGCACATTTAATGAAAAAACTAATGAAAATTGGACCTCCGATTAAACAACTCTGTGGTGGAAATTATCTTCAAAACATCAAATATTATTTAACATGATATAAAAGTATCCGTTTTATGTCAACTAAAATTTGTTTTATATTTTAAGTTTAAGGTTCATTAATTCAATTACTTAATTATTCAATAACCCTTTTATTTATCTACCTGTTGTGTCAATCAATATTTCCGTGTGCACAATAAAATTTTACAGACTTTCCTTTTTTTTACCTTACATTTGTGTTAATTTTTTTTTTCCCTTCAAGCAACATTACACAGCGACTTTACTAATGCGCGCGAAAATAGGGCATATTGGGGGGATTATTGGACACAGTCCGATGTATTTAAATATGATTCTACGCTTCTTCTGGACTATTTTAAATTCTATGGTTATTATATTTCGTTCCCTTAAATGTTCTCCGTCTCTATTTTAACATTTATTTTTGTAGCTGAAATTTTAACAAATAATTATATGTTTTAATTGTAATTCTCGAATTTGTATTAGAATACCACGTTCTAAAAGGACATTTTCAGTAATTTAATTGATACTGTTATTTTATTTGTTAGATTTGCTTAACAACGAGTTATTCACGTGTCAAAATAAATAACTTTGTATTCTGTACGCTTTTGTCTGTTTTTATTTGAAATTCATTAGTCTTGAAACAAAAACATTTTTCATTCGCTTTATTTTCTGATTTTCATCGTTTAAAGTTGATTGGTTTTTATTGAATCGGTTTAGTAAAAAATTGGATTCGTAAATTTCAACGAACTCACTCAAACTGCGGTTTAAGTAAATGAAATCACGTTAAAAATGTTTTTCAAACGATTACAAGGGAGCTTTTGCAATAATGCTGAATAAAAAATTGTATGGGGACAGCATTCCTAAATATTCCCAATGTTTAGTTGAATTACAGAGAAAATTAAATTAGTATCTAAATTTGTTTGCAACAGAGAAAAAAACATTGCTGAGAAGGGAGTATGGAAGTTAAGGAATTTACAGGGCTTATGACCTGTCATTGGCTGTTTGAAGTGGCCACTTTACACAATAAGTAACATTAGCCATTCTGCAACTTCTGTTTAAACATCCACATTTCTTCAACTCTCCCATCTGTTGACTTTTATAAAGTAAAAGAGCTGAAACTTTTATTAATGTGGGTGAGATTCATCTGGCTGAATCGTTTCGGCAATTTCTTTATACTACGCATTTACAAGGCTTATAACTTGTTGTATAAATTGATTTCTGGTTTAATTGGCTAATTTCTACACTTTGTAACATTCACCATTCTGCGTATCTTCAAACATCCACCGGTGGCAAATGATGATTTTATTTACAGGTAAGCTATAAAAAAATATCATTCATTTGTACCTACAAAGGAGGTACATAATATAATGTAAGTAATATATACTATAAATTGATATTTTTCTGTGGTTCTGTGTGATACAACAACTCTCATCCATGAAATCAACTCGAAATATGTAACTTCGTGATATATATATTATAAATATATTTTACCCATTACTTTGATATATTATGCATTAAAAAATAAATAAAAAATAACATTATGAATTCAATCGATATTAGGTATTCAATTGAAATGTCAACTGGCCGCATTGTTCTAGTAATTCAAAGTGCTAAAAACGGCCGCGTGGAGTACTATATGTCCTGCAATATGACGCATAAAAATAATTATGGTCTTATGTCATAAGTACCATCTTAAAGAAAAAATAGTCCTTAAGAAACAATGTTTGAAATACTGTTTTCCAAATCAAGAATCATCAAATAATTTGTGTAATCTGCAAGTTTAATCTAGGAGAAAAAACCCGCACAGGGGTTAGTACATTCAAAATAGAGTATACTTATTTGTATGAAAAAAAAAGCTGGAATAATCGGCTAGTTTCTTGACTCACCGCAGGCGCTGGGCGCGCTTTATAAAAATTTATATTTATATTAGGATAAAAATGCAAACGGTGGAAATGATTTAAAGTAAAAAGTTATTATTTATTTGTTTTTCTGTAAATAAAGTAACTATAAAACATTATTGTGGTTAGTCAAATATAATGGTAAGCTATGCATAATCGCTTCTTTACACGGTTTGCCCCTGACATCTGCATTTCCTTAACCCTTTCATCAGTTGACTTTTGTGAAGTAGAACTAAAACTTTTATTAATGAATGTGAGGTTCCTTTGGCTGAATTATTTGACCTTGGCAACGCCTGAAAACACTTTTTCAATTATTACACTTCTTATACCAGTTGTTGGTTTATAAAGAATGTTTTGAGTATGTCGAAATATTTGTAGATAGTCTGGATTTCCTTCTAGGGATTTATTAAAATCTAAATTGGTTGCAACAGGGAGAGAAAACTTTAATTATATTTTTAAAAAGTCTTGTGATGAATTTGATCAAGTTTGATGATTTTAAAAGTACTGTAAGATTTTTCTAGTGTTGTGGGTGTTTTCTGCAAATTGAAAAATGCCGTTTTTCTGATCGACACTTGTGGTGGCGATTATAATTTAAAGTGGGTGTTATTTGACTGAATCGTTGATCTGTGTTAATTTTTAAGGGGAAAGAAAAGATGCGTTTGTGCGATGATGGCAGATGCGGAAAAGAACAGTATGCGGCCAAACAAACTACAGTAAACAAAAATCTTACCTTTATGAAGACAGGAAAGGAAAACAGAAACAAGAATCCAGAAGCTATCTCCAAGTCTGGCTTCTGGGTGTTTTTTTTCCTTTTTTTGTGAACAAGGTACTTTCACTAAAGTTATTTTGTAAAATATATTATAGAGGGCGCCCCCGGCTGGAATATTTGGAGCAAGTGTGCGAAGATTTAAACTGCGCCTCGTATGTCGAGCTGAAGAGGGCTGCAGAAAATAGAGACCAATGGAGGACGAGATGCAGGACTTTGCTGCAAACCAATCCCCGGGATTGAGACTGCAAAGAAGAAGAAAGATGAATGTGGTGGCGCGGCGCATTGCGATTCGCCTAGTACATGCCAGCTAGACAAAGTTATATATTATGTTTTTTTTTAGTTTTATATGATATAACGAGTTGATTTGAGTAAGTGGAGTGGGGTTACCCGAAAAAAAAATATTTTTTGAAATATAAATATTTAATAAAAACACAAAATCGTGGCAAAACGCGAACGTTTGCTGGTATTGTGTTCACGAAACCTTCTGCAGATTTGTTCCGTGCTTTCTGAGCTTCCTCGGAAAGTTGTCCAATAAGCAAAATAGGAGATTTTATTACTTCAGGACTATTAAACCACTCGTTTGACTTTCAAATAACTACTTATCCTTAATAGTAAACTCGTATGTGGCGTAAAAACACACAGTATTTTCAAATTTACATTTGAAGCACTAGCTTTTAATGTTTTTTTATATTTTATTTTAAATTAAATGCATATCACCTTTTCCAATCACTGTCTAGATTACTAAAAGATATCCAACCTCAACCGTATTCTGGAAATCAAAATCCAATCGATTTATAATATGAAGGTGGGGAGGGTTTTCAACGCCGTTTTATTCCAGACCAAACGGTTACCTATTCAAAGATTTTTCAGTATTTCAGGAGGCAGATTTTAAATTGTCACTTGAAATATCGAAAAATTTGAAGTAAACTTGTTAAGAACAGAAACACAAGTAGAGAAAAGGTTCGAAGTTACCGAAGAGTACTTTACAAAATCGCTACGTTCCTTTTCTTGTTTACCATAAATGAAATTGTCTAACTTTATTACATATTTCCAATTTTTATGTAATACTACTAAAAAAACTACGTTTTGACGCTCATCTATTTTTTTAAAAAATAAAATTAAATGATGAGATTTCTTGGTTAAATTTCATTTTAATTAACATTTTTTTTTTTTTATGAATAACAGGTTGACACTCTAATCCACTTAGTTTGCTGGGCCGTTTACAGGTTTCACCGCTTTGTCAGCATCCGTGCAAAGGGCGCTAAATGGTTTCAATAAATGCAACATAAATCGATTATCTGCAACTGCAAAGTGATCATACTCACGCTTCAAGTGGCAGTCTAACATAAAATATATCAGTGTAGAATCAACTTTTTAATAAATATTTCGCGTCGACTTTTCCAGGAATCGAACCTGAGACTTCAATCATTTACCTCTACTCGATTTCCTTATTCAGGTTTACCTGAAAGTAGCCATCAAATCGAAAGCACTCGTCCAGAATTTTGGTACTTTTTCACCAGAGAAATGTATTTATTAAGTAGTTGTTTTCAATAATAATATACATGCAAAAAAAATATTTAAATAAATATATGTTATATGCTATTCAAAATTATTTTATTTTCTTTATAAATATGTAATGTTTTCTTTATTTTTTTTTACAGACTCAAGATATTTCTATAACCAAATTATTTTTAAATCAATTTTTTTGTAACTGGTAATATAATTTACATATTACTTATCTTTTTTAGACTTCTTAATTCGTAAATAACTGTTATATATTAATTTGTTGCTATATATTACTTATAATTCTACTATACTTACATTTATGTATATTATTGTATTAACAACAAATATGTAAAAGGTACTAAGTGACGTTTATCTCAATAAAATAAAATAAAAAATCAGCCGCCCGGACACAGAGATAATAAAAATAATAAAAGACTGATAAAATCTAGACAGAAAAAAAACGAAAAACAATTCTTAAGAATCAAAATAAATTTATATACAGATGAAATTTGCTAATAATATTAATATGTCAATATGTACCTTAATAATTAAGGTAAATTAAAAATATTGTTAAGGTATTAGAGTACATGTTTTGATTAAAAACAAAGGATGGATTGTACAATTTCAGTGAACATACAAACTATAGAAAATAAAGTTGAATCTAAAGCGAAAAATTAATTAAAGTTCAATTTCGAAAGTTATGCAGAATTGATCATAAAATAACAAGTAACATAAATCTTCATTTAGTTTTGTGCGTGTTTTTATATTAGGCTAATAACTGGTATTCTTTTGCTTCTTTTTAATAATGAAATCATCCTAATTGCCAAAAAAGTTTTGAGCAAAAGCTTTTAATTTATACTTCTTCTTAATGGCTAAGATTAATGTAATCAAAAATATGAGTATTTGCCAAAATTACTTTACGATCAACGAAAAATGAATATCTTAATGTTTAATTAAGTTCAAACCAATTATTGTATATTTTATTTACTTAAAACACGAGCACCCTGTTCTGAAAAGAATAATTATGAAATTACACGATCGTTGGTTTAAAACTATGGTGTAAATAGTTTAAATTTGTGTAACATAATAAAATAAGTAGTTATAAGGATACATTAAAAAGAAAAATATTTGTGTATAACTTTACCAAAACACTTTTGAACGCAAATCAAGTTTTAATCAATAAAACATGTATAAAAAATTATTATAACTTAAGATATATTTATAAACCAAGTATATTTGTGTATGGAGAAGATTAATATGAATTTCTTAATAATTACTACCTAATTAATAGATTTAGTTTAGTACAATATATTGAGTTTGTTGACAAAAGACAGGATTATTAACTTGGATTCCTTAGGTTAAGTTTAGACATATTGCTAGACGTGAGCCAGACAATCTAGAAAAGACAATAATATCTGGCCGAGTTGAGGGTAGGAGAAGCTGGAGTAGAATCCTATATAGATGGACTGACCAAATAAAGGTGGCTACGGGGCTAAAATTTGATGAGTCAGTACGTCGGGCTGAGGACAGACTGGAGTGGAACAGACTAATCAGAAGTGTTCATGATGATCACGATCCTCAGCAATGAGGGACCGACTTGGAAGAAGTTTAGAATACTCTTTACATATGATTTTATGTAAAAACTTGTAAATGTCAATAAATTAAAACTATATAATACAATTAAACAATTAGTTAATCATACACAACAAATGAAAAAAGTCAACTCACCAACACAATTAAAAATCAATAAACTAAAATCAATAAACACGAATCTAATGCCAAGCTTTCTGGTCCTGCAAATATTCTTCTACTCTATAGTAGCTCTTTCCAAAAAGCCTGTGCTTGACAAAACCTTTAAAATTCTTTGTTGGCAAAGCCCGAATTTCAAGAGGTACATACCTGGTTGTAGAATCGTAAGCAGTTGTAGGCAAAAGAATGATTATTTTTTGCAGTCTAGTAGTGGACAAAGCTAGTTTATTTATTTATTTGTTTCATTTTATTTATTGCGTTGAACCTATGGATAGCTTTATTTCTTTTGAATCGCCGATATTTTGTGTACATAGATAAAGTTTTCATAAATATATTGACAAGTGAATGTCAATATATTGATTTTTTAAATTAATCTCTAAGTGAGTCTTTGAGATTTATATTGTTAATTAGTCGAACAGCTCTTAACAATATGAGTTGTTGAGTGAATAGTGAAGTAAATTGAAAATTATGAAATCTCAAATTATAAATCGAAGTTTAAGTTAATTTTTTTATTTTACTAGAATGTGTCATCAACTTTGTATTTCAATTATTAGCACTGTTAATATTAACATACTACAACAGAGATGAAGACCATTTTAAAGAAATTTGGACACGCTCAAAACTGTTTTAGGTCAAATACCTGTTACCTATTTTCTGTATTGGTGTTTGAATATTCAAACCACAACAAAGTTCGCGGCTATCCTTACGCGAACCAATCCCATACAAGCAAATTAAACTTCCAATCCGGGCACAAGATTCAAGGTAATTCTAGTGCCCGGATTAGAGGGTCTGCTGTGTCATTATAATATGTATATATGTCAACTTTTTTAATTAGTTCACTAAATATTTGAAGAGTTTATTTTCCTTCATTATGTTTTTTTAGGCTAAAAGACACTGCGTGCCGTATTCACATAGAATTTACCCTGTGCCCGGCCCATTTTTGTGAAATTTCATGCTTTGTAAAAGGGTTTCTTCAACGTATCATAATTATGAAAATACTGGGTTAAATCAATTGTAACTTCTCATCTTAAATCAATTAAAGTCATTTTTGTACAAGAGTTTTGCCAACATTGGCCTTTATGGAGAGCCACATTGCAATGTTCGCACATATATCTACAGGGTCTCACTCCCTTTTCTGTGCTTTGTATCCCGGAGCCGTGTAAACACGTGATTACAATAACCACGCGTTGTTTCCCAGTTCCGTGTTTTTACGTAGTTTACCAGCAGCGAAAAAGTACTAATAAAAGTAACAAGATGTCAATAAAATGCACTTTTCTGAACAGCTGGTAAACCACGTGAAAACACGGGACCGAGACACAATGCGTATAATCATGTCATTGTGTTTACACGGCTCCGGGATACGAAGTGTTAATAAATAAATCGATAAAAAGCTCGCTTGGAACAAATACATTTTCTATAAAGGAACGCGTTGATACTCTCAAACATTTATTTTGGAAATGTTTTAGTAAGTTCGAAAATTACTTCTAAAATTTAAAGACAAATTCATCACATATTAACTTTGAAATTATATTTCAATAAAATAAATTTCAACGGAGTTTCTGAGACGTTTTTGGGCAAATTTACCAAAACCAAAGTTTGCATTAATAACTTGTAAATTTAATCTTTGGTAAGATTTGAGCAGGTATGGATTAACTTTTTCTGTACCCCGGGTATAAATGAACACTAATTGTTTTGACTAGGCGATAAAACACACGCGTTATGAAGAACAAGTCGAAACTCCGACAAGATGAGAGAGAAATTCATTTGTACTTTTCCAAGAATTAATATATTTCTCTTTGAAGTTAACGTGAAAACAAATCTTAATCCAATGTAATTCTTGGAACTGGATTTGAAATAATACATATCAAATCAAGTATTTTCACGCACAAAAAGGGTGTATAAAATGTTTGAAGTCAGGTTTCCAACACGTGAAAGCAAATCTCTATGCCAGAGGTAAACTTCGGTATCTCCAAAAATCCAATTTTTCAGGAGAAGAACATTGGTGATTTTTATAAAATGCAATATACATATTTAAGATATTTTTACAAACAAAATTTGAACACCTTAAGAAAGAAAGAATACATATACATTTTTTTTAAAGTTCGTGATTAGCAATAAGCAAAAATTGACCTTGTTATTATATATTTTTACGTTAGTTGTATTTTTGTATTATTTAATTTGGTACTCACTGTTCTTTGGCATATTATTCATTACTCTTTTTTCTTACTATAGTATAGGGTGAGTTTCTAGAAACCATACCTCAATTATAATTTCAATTATGTTTTTATATATACGAGTATATATTATTTTTCTATTGATTTCAAAACTATTATTTTGTATATTTAATTATGTATGAATATAAATATGCATAATTTTTATTTTAATATTTGTATCCGATTATTTTTTTTACATTGTATTCTTTGGAATTTCATTATTTATTACTTTTACTTTGTTTTTCATGATTGTTATTATATTGCAACACATGTCATTATAATTTAATCTAATTAATTTTAAGATATATTTTTTACTGTCAATTATTATGGCTTAACACCGGCACAGCCTTAAAAACCTCAACAAATTAATTTGTAATTAATGTAATTTTAAATGAATGAATAAATAAGTAAATCAATTCAAAAATAAATTGAAAAACAAAACATAGTTATTCGCGATAACAAAGGCTTTTTGATGACACTTCATCTATCTATATGGATGTGTGTTTTTAACAAAAAACATCGCCATCCCATGAAATGATGCAATAAACCCAGCATCTTTAGTCTCTTCTGGCAACTCACTAAATAAAGTTTTTTTTTTATTTCAGTTTTAAGATATTTGTCATGTTTAAAATGAAGATACATTTGTTTACCAGTGGCGAATGGTGGTTTTATGTACAGGTAAGCTATAAAAAATATCATATATTTGTACCTACATAGAAGGTACCTACATAATAAAATGTAAGTAATATATATGTACTATAAATTGATATTTTTTTGTGGTTTTGTGTGATTTAACAAATATCATCTATGTAAACAACTCAAACGACGTAACTTCGTCATGTATTATATTATGTAGATATATTATCCATTACTTTGATACAGAACTCATTAAAAAATAAATAAAAATAGCACTACGAATTCATTCGATATTAAATATTTAATCGAAATGTCAACTGGCCGAATTGTTCTAGAAATTAAATGTGTTAAAAACGGCCGCATCGAGCGCCATATGTCCTGCAATATGAAGCATGAAAATAAAAGGTCTTGTGTCAAAATTACCATCTCAAAGAAAAATAGCCCTTCAGAAAAAAAAAAAAAAATACTGTTTTCCAAATCAAAAATCTTTAAATAATTTGTGGAATCTGCAAATTTAATCCAGGAGAAAAAATCCGCACTGGGGTTTAAACATTCAAAATATAGTATACTTATTTGTATGATAAAAAAAACTGGAATAATCGACTAGTTTCTTGGCTCACGCAAGGGCTGGGTGCTCTTTATTAATATTTATATTTATATTAGGATAAAGATACAAAAGGTGGAAATGATTTAAAATTAAAAGTTATTATTATTTGTTTTTCTATAAATAAAATTAAAGTAAAACATTATTATGGTTTGTCAAATAAAACGGTAAACTGCGCATAATCGCTTCTATACAAGATTCGCCCCTGATGTTTACCCTTAAATATATCTATGATACAACATCACATGTTGTATGGGAAAACAACAAAAAACACTTTTTAATAATTAGTAAAAAATAAGTATTATTTATTAATCATACACCTGTTTTTTGTAAATATAATATAGTTTTATGTTTTTTAAAATAATAAAATGTTAAAAAGTTACCTATACACCAACAATAGGTTTTAATTATCATGAATTTTTTCTCAAACAAAATAAGTTCAAATTTTGGAAATACTAACATTCCTCATCATCTTCATCATTCCCTTTCCGCACCTAATGGTGCATAGGGTACTACATTGGTACGCGAATCGCTTCGCATCTTAA
This sequence comes from Micrasema longulum, assembly GCF_059751315.1. Classification (NCBI taxonomy): domain Eukaryota; kingdom Metazoa; phylum Arthropoda; class Insecta; order Trichoptera; family Brachycentridae; genus Micrasema; species Micrasema longulum. The sequence goes on along the minus strand of NW_028277465.1, from coordinate 1,494,350 downwards.
TTTTTTTTACATGAAGTTAAGGTGATCAGTCTCACGCTTCAGGTACCAGTTCAGGGACTATGAAACAATCTGGGGTAAAAACACCCTTTAAATAAAAAATTATATCAACCATGTCGGGAATCAAACCCAAGCTTTCTTTTTTTTAAACTTAATAATTGTAGGGTTTCTATTTATTTGAGTTCAGGGGTCATTACCTCGGTATCGATACGATAAAATACTCACATTAGGTACATTTTTTTTTTTACAGCAATAAACAAACAGATTTTTTGTAAAAAATAAATACACAATAATATGTATATATATATATATCTTTATTATTGAAGAAATTTGGAGGTAATGCAGTAGACACTCTTTATAAAATAAATTTTATCATATAAATATATAAAAATGAAAAAATAAAAGAATTTGAGATGAATAAGTCACTTAGATACCAACATAATATTAAAATTCCTAAATTTCACACAAGTCATGGTCAAAATTGCTTTGTCTTCAAAGGTGTAAAAAATTGTAATAATCTTCCCAATGAACTAAAAACTATTAAAAATAATATATCAATAAATAAATTTAAAGTAAATCTAAAGAAGTTTTTTGAACACGTGTAAAAACTACATTTTATTTTGATTAATATAAATGTATTATTGTTTTATATTTTTTCTTTTTGTATCCTATGTTTTTATTTTTTTCTCATGTACTCGTATTTCAAATTATATAAACTCTTAAAATAAACAACATACAACTACAACAGTGTAAGTCACTCTCCGAGCACAAGAGTTAGTTTCTTTTTTGGAGAGTTACAGTGATAACATTTACTAGATGTGTAAAAGAAAATATGAATATAATTGTTTAAAAACATATACCTTTTTTGAAATTTATTAATATTTTTTTTTTTTTTTTAAGTGCCGTTTTTCTTGTAATAGAGGACAATTTTTTTTTCGACGTAGTACTCGTAATAACCCAATTTCATAGTATTTGGAGTTGCTATAGTTTAATCTCTTGTATACACAAATCGCTTTTTAACGCGTGTTTTTAATGATACTGGCTATTTCGGTTATCATAAAATGTACACGTTATACCACTGTTTAAAATTTAAAGAATTCTCCTATGAGCAGTGTTGTTGAAGTTATTTTCATTGTATTTTTATGCGTCATTCCTGGTCCGGGCGGATTAAAAATGTGTTTTTTGCTCGATAGTTGCTCTCAGGTTAAAATCCTAAAAAAGGAAATCGAATGGGGAAAAGTCCGTCTCAAGGTGAAGTTGGTCGACTTGCCTACCATGCTTGACAAATGGCGATGTGTAAGTTGGTTCCCGACAGCAATTAGTGGATGAAGGTCTTTCAATGTTCGTTATTCTCTTCGTCTTTATGGCCATGTGTAAATACAGTTGCTATGGGAACAATTTTCCATATCCATAGCAACCAACATCAATAGTCACGCATTTTCTTTTCTTGAGAATTTCTGTCAACTACCGCATGTTCATAATTTTATCTGCCCGCATCTGCTCGTCCTTTAATCATCTGCCCGCATCTGATCACCATTACGTTTTCTGACCGCCGCGTCGCCACATTCATCTTTAACTATAACTATAGTGAAAGAGCCGTGTTTACAAAAAATGGAAAAAACTACTCAGAAGCCGGACTTGGAGAGGCACTTCTTACATGTTGGTCCAAGATCCTTCAATCTTTTAACCAAAGAACTACAAAACATTAATTCACTGGTCCAGTTTAAAGTAGGTTTGAGGTCTTGGATTAGCATTGGATAGACACATTATTTAAAATAATAAAAAAATGAAAGATAAATGCATACTGCAAATAATTCATATTTTTGAAATATCAGCATATGTTAATTTGGTTTTTCTTTTATTTTTATTTTCTTTTATTTTTCTTTTCTTACTTTTCATGGTCATATCATAACGTATATATGTGCTATGAACTTTTTAATAATTAAAAAAGAAATGGCCCACGCTCAGCCGCTGTAGTCTTTGTGGTAATTTTCTCCAATTCATGTTATAGCTTAATTTTAAGATGTATTTTTCTCAAGTGAATTTTTGTTATTATATTTCTATGTGTGTCTATGTTTCTATGTATAGAAAAATAAACAAATAAAAAAAAATAGTATCCGGATTCGTGTCCCTGTTTCCCTTTTTTATCTTCCTAAAGGAAGGATTTTTGTTTGCTGGAGTTTGTTTGGCCGCATACTCTTCTTTTCCGCATCTACCATCATGGCGCAAACGCATCTTTTATTTCCCCTCAAAAATTAACACAGATTCAGTTAAATAACAGTCACGCAAAATTTTAACCGCCACTCCAATTATACGCAATGCCACAGCGCAAATGAATTAATAGGAATTGGATTGGAATAGTCTGACCTTTATGGAGATTTTCGTTCCTCTTGAAAACAGCGGCAAAACTCCTCATTGATGATATTTTCCTTTTCACAGTAATTTGTATTATTAATTATATTTGTATATGTAACGTGTATTTCTATTGAGTTCAAAGCGGATACTAACCCCAGTTGACAAATAATAAGTTAAACAGTTTTTCGTTACTTCATACAGGTGCGAACGGGATAAGATTGAATTTGGCGAGAGAAAAGGAGACAAGCATAGGAATTTATTTACGCTGTGACGCATTATCAAAACGTCCTAACCAACATAAAATATTATTTTTTATAGGTTGTTTTGCATTGATCCTTCCTTTAACATTTAACAGATGATCGAGATACAATCCATTTTATTTTGCAATGGAGTGCCCTATGCGCCATTGTGTGCAGATAAAGGTTTGATGATGATGATGATATGCGTCAGCAAACTTGCAGCAGATAAGAAGCGAATCGCTCATTTTTTAAGTTGTAATGGATAAAATCTCAAGTCCATGTGCTAAAGATAAAATCGGATAATAGGAATTATCGTCACCTATCAATAATAGGAAAATATCCCGTTGTTTTTTTACATTTTTACAGTAATAAAGATCTATAAAATACTGTCTTGTAAAAACCCTTTTTTTGCTTATTATTAGTAGCATAAAAAATATTTTGAAATTTGTAATTTTGTATTTAAAATCGGGTTGTGGTCCTGTGGCTAGTGTCTCGAACTCACGGACCAAAGGTCTGTGTTTCGAATCCCACTCTAACCCAACTCAATTCCCATTTTCTAATAGTGAGTCATTAACAACTCGTTGAAAATGGCCCTCAAAATTCAATATTTGGGTAAGAAATATTTATTTTAATAATAATTCAATATTTATTGTATAAGAACGCAAATATTTATTTTTACTATAAAAAAAAATCCCGCAAAAGCTATCATTCCATTGGCCACGATTTGTTCCTGCCCATTAATATTTGTCACAACACGAAAACGAAACGAAACACGTCGCGTTTTTCTTGCAAACGTATATTTTTAAAAAAAAATAATTTCATAAAAGGTATATGCTTTTTTTAAATTCTATACATATCTACTTTTACACATCTAGTAAATGTTATCACTGTAACCCTCCAAAAAAGAGACTAACTCTTGTGCTTGGAGAGTGACCTACACTTTGTAGTTCTTTATTTGTTATTATAAGAGTTTATAAAATTTTTAATTAAATAAAAACATAGGATATATAAAGAAAAAACAATAATACATTCATAATAATTAAAATTTAATGTAGTTTTTACACTTTTTTTATTTATTGATATATTATATTTAATAATTTTTTGTTCATTATAATTTTTTACACCTTAGAAGACAAAGCTATTTTGGCCATGATTTATGTGGAATTTAGGAATTTTAATATTATGTTGGTATTTGAATGACTTATTTATCTCGAATTCTTAATTTTTTTCTTTTTTATATATTTGTTTAATATTATTTATTTTATAAAGAGTGTACTGTATGAACCTGAAATATTTTAAATAGACTTTTCGTATTGAATGTTAAGGGCTGCTTTAGAATTACTTTAATGCCATGCAGTTACGTAGTGCATTCTGTCGGTTCATTTTTTGCCACTTTTCCAACAAATCTGGCGTTGTTTCCGAAACGGTGCATGGTCTGTGGAAACAAACTAACAACTGTTAAGTACCAATGCTTCAACGGTTCCGTAGACCATGAACTTAAGTAATTGAAAATAAACCAACGCGCAATTAGTATCAAATCATGGGATCGTCGACGCCAATTAACAGGAGCATTACAGGAAATAATATTGTCGCCAAACTTGTCACGCAGTAACTTACGTTTGGTGAAGTAACCATCATTTTATATTGTTTTTTAAAGTGGCCACTTGAACCAGCCATTTACAGAACATAAGCCCTGTAGATGCCTAGACTTCTATATTACTTTCTCTCGAATGATATTCATCTCTGTTGTAATATGTTGTTGTTTTTTTACATCATTTACACATACTAAAAAAAAATTAAAAAACAACTTGGTATTTAACCACTGATGTTTATTTTTCCTACCGACAGTTTTCAAAGCTACATAGGCTTCTTTATCAGGGTATACTCAACTAATTAATCATCTACTATTTTATTTCAACGGATACAACCAAATATTAACGAATAAATATACATCAAAATATAAAGAGCTAATTAATCAAGTATTTTATTTTTATTTTATTTTATTAACATAAACGGCAAATCTGCCTTTTACAAAAAATTATAATACTAACATATTTGGCTTAATATTTTTTTTTTAAAGCTTAAATTTCCTTTTACCCAAGATTTATAAAAAAAAAATATCTAAAAATTATACAACATATTCAGTAGAAAGTTTAAACAATTTAAAATTAAATGTAAAAAACCAATTAAATAATAAAATAGTTTAAAGTAATATAACAAGAAAATCGTAAGTACTGTTTTATACAGCTGGGCAAAGTAAACAAAAAATTGTATCTATTATTAAATGTATAAATAAATAAATTCAATTACCATTCACCATCTTTGAAAATGTTCAAAAGGTTTGTTCTATAGGAACCCTACACTAAATATATCCGATTCGTAGGAATAACTATTGCCGAGTTCATGAAGTCTATTCAATACGACATTATAAATATACACTGTCCGTGAATTGTTGCTACAAAACGGTGGCACCTGTCTAGTCATTCTGCCAGGCACACTGAAGTTGATCAGGGCAATCCCATATTGAATTTACAATTTTGAATAAATTCATAATTCATAAAAGGTCAATAATCTATTTTGTCATATTGGTCCTGTAAACATGGGAATTGTAAAGTGAGATGGATACGATCTTTAAAACAAGACAGGAGTGGACCAAAGGTAATATCTTTATTTGGTTAATTTTTTTTTTTTGTTAAATATTTTTTAGAATAATTTATTTAATTATATACTTATGGGTTGTTTACTACACATTATTTGAGACATGTGTCCCAACTCGATGGGACTAAAAAGTCGTGTTGAGTTGCCACGAGCAATTGGTTGACACAGACACATGATTATATCATGACACATATTATATATAATAACAATAACAAATAAAAAAACAAAATATATGGTATATTAATATGGTAAACAGTAAACCCAAACATTCGGAAAATTATGAAGGAGTTTCCCATTCAAATTCCTACCACTAATGAGAATCCAGTCCTTAACTCCTCACTAAAATATGTTTTTATCCTTGAAAGCTTAATACGCTCTTCCGAAATATTGAACACTCTTGGTGCGATAAAGGAGGGATGTCTCTGAGCAAAAGTCGTACGGTTTTATGTACTCATTTATTTAAGAAAAAAAAAATACATCTGAACCTACCTAACGTAAAAACCACCAATAGAAGCAAAACAAAATAACAAACTAACCTTTATATAAAACAATTTACTATTTTTTAAAAAACATGCTGTTTAAGAGGTGTTTTCAAAAATTATCTTTCACAGTTCAAACTTTCAATTAATTTGTAATCTTAATTCATTAAGTCTAGGTTTTGCAAAGATAAAAATGAACTCAGAATCTATTCATTTCAATTTCAAATTTTAATTGCCCGGAACGGATTTGCCCGTGCATCGATTAAAAGCTGAAAAACTCATTGACCCATTTCAGCAGAATTGCAAACTTAGCCGCCATGAAATGGCACTTGACTCGGTTGTGTATTGAAAAAATTCTTAAGTTTCTCTCTCCTGGAAACGCAACAATAGCAATTTTTATCTACTGGGATGAAAGCGCCCTCGAAGTGTACAAAAGGCATAAGAAAATTTTATTTTTGTTTTTTGTACAAAAATAAATACATCTTGAAAGTATTTATCGGAATTTGATAAGGATTTATCTTTTCCCAGAAATCAATACAGATTTATAAATGAGTCGTCCGTCTCCAAAATTTTTCTTCGATAAAAAATTAAAAAACTACTCCTCTTATGTCATGGAGGGTTTATATACATTATGAAAATTTAATGCATTAGTTTCTCCGATTATATCTGCCAGGGTGAAATGAATGATAAGAGATGTGCCTTGTAATAAATACCCGTAATTAAGGCAATGCGAGAAGCAGCATTCCTTGCATAGTAACGACTACCAGCTGTTCGTGCTCTGTTGCAGCGGAAGCGGAGATAATTACTCCTACGATTCCTGCGCTCCTGATACCACAGAATGAAAATTGCATAGTACTTGTGCAGCTCTTTGATTACCTACCGATCGAATTATCTCGGATTGCAGACTCCTTTTATTTTTTCTTAGTCTCCTGGTGACAAAATACATGACTTTTGAAATTTAATCTGTATATGAAGTCTGTATTATCTCATTTATTATCAATGTACGCCCAGTCGTTCACAATAAATAGTCTATTTTTGATTGATTTCTTCCAGAATTAGCTTTTAATTGCTGATGCCGTGCCTATTACTTTCTTCGTAATTTGACGCCGAAAATCTGATGTATTTTGTTATATATTGATCGGCCTTGTGGTGGAGTGGTCAGCGCATTTGCTTACCGTGCAAGAGGTCTTGGGTTCATTTCCCGACATGGTTGACATGAAATATTTATTTGAAAAATGTGTTTTACACTGAAATATTTAGTCCCTGGACTGGCATCTGAATCTTAAGGTTGATCATCTTACCTTAGTGTTAGAAGAATGATCGAGATACGCTGTGTTTTATATACCAATGCAGTGCCCTATGCACCATTAGGTGCCAAAAGGGAATTATGACAATGACTAGTCGAAAAGTTGTTTAAATCTTCAATCGAAATGTGTTGATTATTTTTACTTATTAATCATTTTATTATTTTGTGTATCTATTACGCAGGTGTTCTTTGTCTAATGTCTATGTTTACATTATCTTTAGGACCTCTACAAACAAAATTAGCTTTAAATTGTATATTTACATTTTTAGCTAGTTCAGACGTGATGCTACGCAGAAATATGCCATCGTGTGTGAAGAAAAAATGCTTTGCATAACAACTGTGAAAAGTATGCTATATTAGTGCATTTATGAAATCCAATTTATGTAATTAGTGCTCAATTTGATATCAGCTTAGGCTGATATTATGGTAACGAATAACACAGAAATAAATATGAACTAAGAAAATATTATGTACATTTCTTTCTTACATAAATGATTGCGTGTTTTCGTGATATCTTGGGTGTAGTAAGTAAAGGAATATCGTGTCTATTTATCTTATAGTACGTCAGCAATCATAGTTTTATGTTTTTTTTAAATAAAAATGTAATCAATATTGACTGGACAGGTGCCACCGTTTTGTAGCAACAATTCACGGACAGTGTATACTTGTAATGCCGGGCAATAGTTATTCTCACGTATCTGATATATTTAGTGTGGGGTATTGTTCCTATAGAACAAACCTTTTGAATTCTTTTAAAGATGGTGAATGGTAATTATATTTATTTATTCGTGCATTTTATAATATAAAAAGTTTTTTGTTCACTTTTCCCAGCTGTATGAAACAGTACTTATGATTTTCTTGTTATATTACTTTAAAATATTTTACTATTTAATTTTGTTTTTTACATTTATTGTTGAATTATTTAAACTTTCTACTGAATATGCTGTATAATTTTTAGGTCAATTTTTTAAACATAAATCTTGTATAATTTTTAGGTTCAATTTTTTATTCTTTTTTAAATATGTGTATTATGCCAAATATGTTAGTATTATAAATTTTTGTAAAAGGCAGATTTGCCGTATATGGTAATAATTTAATTTTAATTTTGTTTATTCAGAAAAACAACAGCAATACAAAAAAATATACACAACATTAAAAAAAAACATAAAATAAAGCCAAATCAGTTTTCCACATAAATACAATTATAAAAATCCAGTTCAGTTAGATAATAATTCATAGAAGTGCATGTGTGCGAGTTTTTTTTGTGTAAGTATGCTTGTGTAAAAAAGTGGAGTGTGGTTTTGGTAGGTATGTGAATATGTGTGTGATTGTATATGGGTGTGAGGGTAGGCTTATGGACAGGGTGAGTGTGTAAAAAAATAAAAATAAAAACAAATATTGCTTTATGTACTTAGTAGTTAAATCAGTTGTGATAAATCATCTAGAAATAATTGATCCATTACTCTGAAAACACAATTTGAACCCACATAATAACTTTATATACTATTCATTATTACCCCGTACATGGGTTGCAGGAATATTTGCACGTCATTAAATTAATTCAGTTCGAGTAAAGTGTACTTAATTATTACTAGAAATTCGAATAGTTGGTTACGCCGCGGTTGTTCAAGTGCCGTTTGAATTATCCCTACATTACGGTTATTTGCTGAATCACTGCATAATTCTGATCATTTAAACACAACCTGGAGGGCAATTACAATCGGAAGATATAGAATCCATGCCTTCACTTTGCCGGTAAAATTAAAGACAAATTTTCCCGAGCGATTACTAAGATACACTACCGACCCAGTATCTTCAAGTTTTAAGGTAGTACATTGATACGTACCGAGAGCCCAAGTACGCCACGGTACACATATCTACTCATTCAAAGTGACAAAAGTTTGGTTCTACCAAGCGTTTTTTGCTTTTATTACATTTATTTTTATTTTAAATCGTTTTTAGATGGCTATTTTTATCTTAGAAGCATATTAAAAATACTGAAGAGAAATAAGTTAATGTTAAAATGTCTATTAGCGCAGATTAAATTTCGACATTTAATATATTTAAAAAAAATCATTTCGTTATCCAAGTGACTTGCTCTTCAAAGAATTCAGAGTACTGAATATTATTCAACAGTTTATATTGAGAACGGTAGTGGTTACCAAATAGAGACATTTACCCGAGCGTCAACCACAACCATAATGCAAGATACTCTAATAGGGATCTGATACTAAGTGAAGGGGTCAACACTGTTCTGGCATCGAGACAACAGTATTACGTCGGCGAAAAGGTCCATAACCTTTTGCCAGAATCGTGGAAAGACGGGAGTGTTGTCAAGTTGCGGAAGGTGTTGACCTCGCTCTTGCATGACATTAGTCGCAGGGAGTCAGAAAAGTGTATGCATACCATGGATTGGAGATTCTTACTGGATGTTGAAAATAAAATATAAAAATAAGGAATAATTTAAAAAAATATATTTGTAGATGAAGTTTCGCATAAATAAATTGTCTATGTTTTTATCAATGCATGTGTATGCGCATGGGTGTATGTATGAGTGTCTGTATATATGTTTGTATATATATATATATATATAAATATATATATATATATATATATATAATATATATATATATATATATATATGTGTGTATATATGTGTATGTGTGTATGTAAATGTATCAAAGTGTGTATACGAATAAGTTTATATTTTATTTGTCTGTGCTCTCTATTAATTTGTTAACTATTACCATATATTTGAATGTAATTACCTAGCTTGGAACGGGGTATGTACCCTTGTTAGCTGGGCAAAGTGAACATAAAGTCGTATTTTGATAAAAGGTGTAAATAAATAAATACAGGGCCCTCTAGTGGTTATAATGAAAAAATAGATGTAATTACAGAGAATGCAAAACATTACGTGGCCATTGAGGTAACATAACGCGCATGATCCCCACAAATTACAATAGCAACACATCGGAAAAAATGTTGTTAAAATAAAAAATAAATATTACCATTTCATTTTATTTTTATCGACAGTCTTATCTTCCTAAAAACACGTATCGACATGTCGGAAGATCAAATTTCGTCATATTTCGGTAGATAGTGAAAATAGAAAATTTAAGTTGACCATCTCGATATGTACCGATGAAGATAGCGTTTTTTATCGCGGCCCTGGTAAATAACGTTTAAGGTTTTTCGATTCTAAACCTAGAATTCGGGCAATGAGAAATAATCTTCTGTTAAAAGCAGCATGAACGGCATTGTTGGCCCTTTACACCAATTAATGACCAAGGTGTGGGAACAAGAGAGGTGCCCGAGAGACTAGGTAAATGGGGAGATTACCGCATTGCACAAAAAGGGTGATCCATTAAACTGTGATAACTATCGTGGCATCACGCTTCTTAATGTACCGGGAAAAGTGCTTGCATATATAATACTGCAAAGAGTTCAAGGACCCATTATGCGAGTGTTGAGGGAACTTAGTTTAAATTTACTACTTGGTAGGTCATGCGCTGATCATATCCACAACATACACTGTATTCTACAAGAGAACAAGGATTTCAATAGTTCATTGGCTATGTTCTTCTTAGATTACGAAAAAGCGTTTGATAGTCCTCACAGATCTACACTGGGAAATTCTAGTAGCATATGGGGTGCCTATAAAACTAGTCGAATTTGTCAAAGCCCTTCACTCAAATACCGAATGCCGAATCAGAATCAACTATGTTGTCACAGATTGGTTTGAGGTCACCACCGGAGCTCATCAAGGTTGCGTCCTTGCACCGTTTTTTTTTATAATCCTCATGGACTTCATCTTAAGGAAGTAAATTCCACTAGATCGAGGAATATCCATCTCTTCCTCCCAAAAACTCTGCAGCCTAGAGTATGCCGATGATGCGGTTATAGTTGACGGTTCAGTCAGGGGTCTTCAGGCCACTGTAAATAGCCTTAATAGGTACTCCACATGCATGGGTTTAAAAATCAATATTGCGAAAATCCATGAAATGTGTAACACTTCATGCTTTGATGCCCTAAATCTCTTGACTCTGTAAAACCAAGTCATCGAAAGGGTCAAGACTTTCAATTACCTGGGGGTATATTTTACGAAAAATGGCAGCTTTCAAAAGGAACTGGGAGTGCGGCTAGGAATAGCAGGCGCCACATTTAATAGTATGAAGGCTGTCAGGAGATCGGATATTTACTAAGTGAAAACTAAATGTCACCCATATAACGCCTACATAACACCTGTTTTCCTTGACGGATGCGAATCGTGGCACATCACCAGGGCCCAAAGCAGCAAAATTTTGAGTTTTGAGAATGGGTGTATCAGAAGAATATTGGGTGTGCGGTGGTTTGACTTTGTCAGGAATGAAGTAATAAGAGATCGGATGCAGCAAACTCCGGTGATAACTGTCATCAGACAATACGGTTGGCTTGGCCATGTGCTGCGGATGCCTCCTGAGAGCCTTTACCACGCTTGCCTACTTCACAAGGCATGAGATTCTCGACGTCCTGGACGTCCACTGCTAACTGTTTGTCGGCAGTTTGTATCAGAACTACGGGACGTGAACCTGACTTGAGAAGATGCACAGGAGCTGGCAGACAACAGATATGCTTGGAGGGTCTTTGGGAACACCATATGTTCCAACTAGGGAGCGAACATGGAATTTAAAAAAATGTATAAAACGTTTTTGATGAGAAAAAGTTGGTACCAGAATTTCAGAAATAATGTTAAATAAAATCGATCAAAAATTATTTCAATAGTTTTTCATTTATTCTCTGTACTCATACTATTTGAAATGCCAAAAGATAGTTATTTTTCTCCAGATTTTTACTTTCGCGAAATTTGAAATCTTGTTAAAATCATAATCACTACCAGGATCCCAGAAGCTTAAAGGTTAATAGAAAATCAATGCCGTAGTTATATGTTTCCTCTTTCTCTTGTATTATTCATATATCATCATTTTCTGTATGTATTCCGTGTGACCTTTATCCCTAATGGAATCCCAGCGCATATAACTGGGTTGATTGAATATTTTATGAAACTACTGCACTAGCCGTGCTAAACTTGAGGGGATTTTATGGCGTAAAATTACACTAACATTGATGGGTTGGAAGAAATCAGCAGATTCAAACATTAATTTGTTTTATTGTAGTAATAAAAGGATTGCAAAAATACCAGTTCCGCTGTGCAGGTGTCATCAATTTTAAATAAGATTCACACTCCAATGAGAAACAACATTTTCTATCACAGTATTTTGAGTTTGTCCAATTGTCTCTAGATAAATACTGGATTTTGCCCCTTAGGTTATGCAGATACATATATTACAACTGAGATGGGGAACATTTTAGAGAAAGAAACATGGACTCATTAAAATCAACAGATGAAAAAATTGAAGCAATATAAATGTTCCATGGGCATAATGGTACAATTACCTTCTATCTAGAATTTGTTTAATGCCAAATAATCACAATAATTGATAGGCTGAGAGCCAGATAAACGCGACAATAGTTTAACAATTTCAATCAAATAACTTGGATATTTTTTTTATGGCCGTAATTTTGTAAAAACTATGGTTTCGACCTGATGAAACTTATCAGGAACCATGTAAGGGTTATTACTAAAGCTCTTACAGTGCACTGTACATTGAATAAACATTTTTCTAGGATGATTTTTACAAAACTTTTAAATGAAGGTTCTATAGTACAGATGATGAAACTCCTTTACACATTGTATGTGAATGAGATGCTTTTTATCACAAAAGAAATTGCATTCTGCGAAAATAATTTTACATTCAAGTCATTGTTTCTACTTTAAGTTCTAAAATATTATTTTAACCTTCTATCTGACGTGCAAAAATAATGGCCGTTTCATGGAGAAAGAACAAATAGCTAGTTTATGGCCAAAAGATTGCTGGAAATACTGTTTTATGAGATTCAGTGCATTTCCAATATTACGGGTTTAGCCACTTTTCCCTTCGCTCTGCTACTATTCCAAGAACGAAGAATGAATACAAATGATCGTTTAGTTGCATTGCAACAGACAAAATGATATTCTCAAGATCTTCTAACCTACGAGTTATGTAACAATAATAATATCATGTAATATAATAATATTTTTTATTGCAGTTCGATGGGGTAGGTATTGCAATACCCAATCATCCATATAACAATAAAAAAGCATAAAAAAATCTGAAAAAAAAACGAATAACATTACTACTACTACTACTACTACCATTACGCCATTTCCCCGTAGGGGTAGGCAGAGAGAATGAACCGCCACAAACGTCTATCCTGGCATATATTCCTAGCCTCTTCCACATTCATACATCTTGTCACACATGCCCTTCGGTTCTGTCTGCTTTTGACATGACCAGACTTAAGATTTTGGTTTATCTGATCATGCCACGTCTTTGTTGGTCATCTTCGTCTAACGTTGCCGTTCATTTTCGCCATATATACTTGTTTTACCATTCTTTCGTCGTCCATTCGTTCTACGTGACCACACCATCTCAGAGACCCTTTCTTAATCTTATCAATTATACTTGTCTCAGATTTTCACTCTCGCCTGATTTCATCATTCGTAACCCTGTCATACATTGATTCCCCACACGTTCGTCTAAGAGATCGCACGAATAACACAATTTATCCATATGAACAAAAAAAGCCAAAGGCATACGAATTTTTAAAAATCCATATGAATTTCCATAAATTAAAGAAACGTAAATATAACCTATCTTTTGTGGCCGCAAGAGTATTTAATGTCCTGGATGATCATATTAAGTACATGTTTAGATTTCGTCTAAGGGAAGAGATCATTACAGGAGACTGCTGCGAGACATTGCATAAATATTGATATACTAAGAAGCGTGTTGTCCACATGTTTATTAAAGTTGTCGTAATAATGTTTATTTTTGGTATTCCTTAGTAATATGCATGCTTCCAGTTTTAATTATATTTTATCCCAACTTAAGATAGGGCTCTTGGCCTTGCAGAGTTAGGGATACCTTTTTTTGTATTTTTTTTTTCATTATATGAATAAATAAATAAATAAATCCTGAAAAAAAATAGGTTGTTACCATAAGGTTTTATTAAAATTTAAATATTCAATTTATTTATTGAGTATGTAGATAATTCGTAGAATACCATTTTAAAATTTGGTAAGGTATACAAAATTAAATTATTTTATTGGATGTTATTAATTGAATCGGCATTCACTTTGTAACACTTCATTTTAAATTATTACGAAAATAAAACTTGGTTATTGTTATTGGTATTACACAATTTTTATTATTTTACAAAAACACTACTGCAGTTTCGGAAGAGCACTTTTTCCATCGACGGGTGATATAAAACTTATCTAGGTTTGATTGAGTTGTAAATAACTCAATATTAGAAAATGACTCCGTTAGTTCGTAGGGGATGAAATCCAGTATTTTGTACACAAAAATTAGGACAAAATAAAAAGAAAATAGTAATTAGATGTTAATATTGATTTCATTAACAAGGTTTATTTGGAAAATAGTTGATTCCCGACATTAGCGTTTTATTGAATTGTTTATTAAATGAAATTATTATTTATATTATAAAACTTTCATGTGTTACGAATGAGATTCTAAGTGTTTTACATTTTACAAAGATATTTGTGAAGTCACTACAAACATTTTTATTTTTACCCTTAAATCGGCATAATGGAGTTCGGAATCGATTTATATCGGCCATAAATATTATTGTCAAGAATCTGAGTCCCTCGAGTCTCTATTCCTGAAAGCAGGTTTTTTGGGTACAGAAAATGAATGTGAGTAGTTGGCGACATTCTTATTTTCACTTTTCATCAATTTGTATCCTGTCAAGACCAGAATGCTTCTTTGTACCAACGCCGTCCACATATGCTCATAATATATCAGCTGTAATGTCTAGAGATATACAATTTGATAGCACTTTCAATATTTCATACTTCTATTACTTGTAAAATAAAATAAATACATATAGTGTTATCAATATATCAATAATTGTATTTGTTACGATAGGCGCCGTGGTGCTATGGGAAAGTTAAATAATATTTTTTTTTTATTTGTCAAAAGACTATCAAACAGGGCCTTAAAAAAACTCTTTTTATCTTTCTTATTATTATCTTTTTCTTCTTCTAGAAGGCACTAGTGCCTTTCCGGGTCCCCTATCGTTGGCGATCACTACAGCAAAAGCATATGTATCTGTCTTGAGCTAATTTTACATTTCGCAGCCAGGTCAACTGCTTATTGATGAATTCGCCGTAGTAATTCCTGGGAAAACATGACCTGAGCGGTTTACCGTTGTATTATCATCGCTATGATTTTTTAATTTTCTGGAATTTAGAAATTACTCTTAGCATGACGTCATTACTCTTCTGTAAGTTGTGGTGACATTTAAAATCCAAACTGAACTTCTTAGCTGTCAAAATTCACTTTACGTTAAAAACAATGGCTACCCGGAAACCGGAATTTTTCCACAACACAAAATAACGATATAATTTATTGGTTTATGTTCATAAGTACTTGTGAAGTTTTTAATTTTTATTAAAATTAAAAGCAAAGTATTTAATTTTTATTACGATTTTTTTCATACATTTTCGAAAAACTTAACCGAACAATTTAATGCTCTAATTTTTAGCACGTGTAAGAAAACATTGTTCTTATTTAATTTCCCATAGCACTGAACTTTCTCGTTAGTTAGGCGAAAATTATAAAACTCGTGCGAGTTCTAATAAAAAAAAAATGAAAAAATATTTACTCATGGAAAATAATACTTAACTACACAAATAATATAAATGTTGTATTATTGCATACCTACCTACATTTTCAAAAGGATGATTTGTGCCATATTTGTTTAATGTTAAATATTCGAAAATATTTGTCTTTATTTTATAAATTTATTGAATAAATTAGTATACATATTTAATACTAGAGATTCTATATGAAATTAGTGAATTAGAAAATCAATACGGAGCGTCCGCGTTGTCTAGTTACAATTATCTTCATCTAACATGGCTCAGCCGGTTCCAAAATGTAGATTTTTTGTGTTTTAAAATATAAGTAGGTCTATACTAATATAACAAAAACCAAAGAAAACTACAACTTATTAATTATAAATGCAAAGCAAACAAAATATTGGAATTTAAGTATTATTTCAATGAAATGCTACTTAAAACAAAAATATATATTTAATAAAAAACAAATATAAAGTAATGTCATACAAAAGAATTTAAATCATACGTGTACCAATTATAAAATTCTTCGCTTCACTATTTAAGTGTGTAGTTATTTTTATTTTTAAAAATGGTTTTACATGTTGAGTCCTTTATATTTGGCAGTAAAATATTTATAGAGCAATTACATTATTTACTTTATATCGATGGCTTAGAACTAAAATATTGTAAATTCGATTTTTCCGAAAATGAGTTAAGTACTGTAAAGTTTTTTAATTTAACCCATATTTTTTTATGTCAAAACATTGCATCTCCTAAGCCTACCAATCCAAAGATATTTTCTTATTAAAATATGTTGTAAATCTTGTAGACAATATTTTCAAAAGCATAGATATAGTATCTCCACAAAAATATATTTATCTTTATGCCAAATAAAAGTCCATGCTAAAATGTTGTATTTACATCGGAAACAAAACCTCATTACTTATTTCTTTGATTTTAGTGAAGTTAAAGAGCTGAAACCTTTATTGTTGTGAAAAGATTCATCTGAATAAATTATTTCACATACTAGGAAAATGCGTGAAAACAATTTTTCAATTCTTAAACTTCTTCTTGGAGAATACCTTAAATAAGGTAATATGGAAGTCTAGACATTTACAGAGCTTATGACCTGTCATTGGCTGGTTTAAGTGGCCAATTTACACACTGTGTTATATTCACCATTTTGCCTATGTTTGAACGTCCATATTTCTTCAATTCTTACATTTGTTGATTTTAGTGAAGTTAAAGAGCTGAAACCTTTATTGTTGGGAAGAGATTCATCTGACTGAATTATTTCACATACTAGGCAACGCCTGAAAATAATTTTTCATTTTTTAAACTTCTTTTTGGACCAGTTGGTTCGATTACAATATTTCATTACAATGTTCGTAGACAAAAGACTGTATTTTACCCCCTCGGGAGTCATTAAGATTAACAAATTGTAAATGTAAATCGGCGGCCTCCGTGGTGTAGTGGTCAAGACGCTTGACTCACGTACGGAAGGTTCCGGGTTCGATTCCCGGTGAGAACGCAAAAATTAAAAATGTGATTTTTCTCAAGCCTGGGTGCTCTGTGATGTAATTCACCACTGTAATTAGGCCTCCTGGCCTGTTGTGGTGCAAAAAAAATGTAAAAAAAAAAAAAAAATGTAACAGGGATGGAGAATATCTTAAATAAGGGAATATGGAAGACTAGGCATTTACTGGGCTTATGACCTGTAGTTGGCTGGTTTATGTGGCCACTTTACACACTGTTTAACATTCATCATTTATTCCGATTAAATAAAATGTAATCTTCCAAGATGTGCAAAACTTCAAATGCGATTTTCTCAGTATTATGATTCATGGAAGTACAATATTTTAGTTCTTAGCCATCGATTTTATTTCCAAGATTAAAAATTAATGTCATTCAGAAAAAAAAAATTAAGAACAAAAATTTCAAATATCATATGGAGAGAATGCTGGAAGAGCATGGAATTAATTGGAAGGAAGAGTTGGATTTAATTTTATTCAAATGGGATATGCGTCCTGAACGGGATGGAGCATCAAATAAATCAAATAACACATTGTCAATGGACTCTTCTTCCAGACCACACTCGCAACAAGGACTGTTGACTATTTTTTTCTTAAATAAATGTTTATTTACAATGGAAAGACAATTTTAATTCGAATTATTTTACTAACCTAATAAAAAATATACGTGTGATGCCGGGGAGAACGACAAATAGAATCAGAAAAAAAAAAATAAGATTACATAAAACACATAAAATATCAACAATGTTTGAGTATGTCCAAATGCTTGCAGACTGGCTGGATTTCCTCCCTAGGGAGTTCTTCATATTTAAATTTATTGCAACAGAGAGGGAAAACATTATTGAGAAGGGCATTTATAGGGCATATGACCTGACATTGGCTGGTTTAAGTGGCCACTTCATACACTGTGTAACATTCACCATTCTGGCCATGTTTAAACATCAACATTTCCTCAACTATTCCATCTGTTGACTTTTGTGAAGTAAAGGAGCTGAAACCATTATTATGTGGGTGAGATTCATCCGGCTGAACCAAATCACCTACTAGTAACTCAAACATTGTTGAATTAACTACCTGGTAAAAGAAGAAGTTTAATAATTGGAAAATTGTTTTCAGACGTTGCCTAGTTCCTTCTGCGTTCTGAATGTATGTTACTTGAAATACTCTTAAAATAAAATACAATAAGATTAACTAGAAAATAATATTTTTTTTTATTTTTTTTTTTATCAATATTCCTACAGAGATGAGGTAGATTTTTTTTCAAATTCAGGATTATCGATATTCGAGCGTTTACAGGGCTTATGACCTGTCATTGGCTGGGTTGAGTGGCCACTTTACGTACAACATTCCCCATTCCGCTTATTAGCGAATATCGACAATGGTATCATTTTGATTCTTGTATATATCTTATTAAATGAGAAAGCTTTCGCTAGCGTGTTGGAGCACCATCTATGTATTGATATTGAAGTTAAGTATTTTTAATTAGCATATTACTTTATTTTTTATGTATTTAAGACTCTTCCGAGTTAAATTAAGTACTAGTAATCGCCTGCAGATGATTCTGCAATTTATTTATACTTATATTTTGACCAGATCTTATTACACAACATTATTTTTTTATTTTTTTTTGGTATGTGTATTTTTTGTACATACACAAATCTGGATTTCTCCCGAGGGGAAGTAGGTATATATTTTTTTTTTTATCAATATTCCTACAGAGATGGGGTAGAATTTTTTTCAAATTCAGGATTATAGATATTCAAGCGTATAGAAAATAATACATTGATAAAGAATCTTGTTTAGCTTTGAAACCAATCGGTGGAAAAAATAAATGATTAACAACAAAGTTATTCTATTATTATTACTATTATATATTACTTTCATTAGCGTTCTGCATTATTATTATATTAAATTTGTGTACACGGCACAAATTCCTTTTATAAATATAATCATAAATAGTGTTTGATTCCAAAATTATGAAATAATACCAAAACAATATAGTTTTAGACATATCACAGTTGTTTCATACATTGTACTATACTAAAATACTATGCGATATATCAGTCTTAGGCAAAAAAAATAATGAGACAAAATAAAGGTAATTAGAAATGCAAAAAATAATAAATTATTTATATATTGGTATTGTTGCAATATAAATTAAATGTCCTAGGTATAATACTGTCTCGCGCTAAGACGAACAATTTTAAAAATAAAATAATGAACCCTTTTAAAAAAATAAGTACAAAACAATTTAAAAACGATGAAAATCAAAAATCTAGTTAAACCTATATATATGTTCATTTCTTATATTAAATATGAATTTATTAATACATTTATACTATTTTTGAGTGAATTTTTTTTTACATACGAAAACAGTGATTATTTATGTGTGTTTCGTGTTGCAGATAGTTTCCCCTTTGTTTTCGAGAAGTGCATATTTTAAAGCACCTTCCTAATGTTCTTTCAATGTAAATTCATGCAAAGTGCAAACGTTAAATTTCAGATCACTATTTCAGTTGCTACTTAAATTATTTTGCATAATTAAACAAGATGCTTAACTAAGTTAAGAGTGAGGCGGTTTATTTATGTGCTTAAAGTGCATTACGGTATTCTTGAAGGGACTCATAATTAAACTAAGTTTATGTTTAAGTTTCAAGAAATTCATTAAGCTGAACATATTCAGCTGTTGGAAAGTAAAGATGTTTTGTTATTTTTGCTAGGCGAATATTGGATACATTTAAATCAAAATAAATATCCGCATATTGTTAAAAGAAAAATTGATTGGAAATGAAATATCACATTTTACTACAGCGATCGGCAATTAACGGCTCGTGGGCCACAACCGGCTCGCGAAGTGTTCCCTTCTAATCCTGCGGATGCCTGCTTAGTTCCTAAATGGACCACAATAGTAAAACTTTGATATCACTGTGGTATATCGTAAATTAGAATGTTGAGGGTAACGGGTGGTTTAGTTGGCATGTTTTGTATCGAAATGTCGTTTCAAATTGT
Organism: Micrasema longulum; assembly: GCF_059751315.1. Classification (NCBI taxonomy): domain Eukaryota; kingdom Metazoa; phylum Arthropoda; class Insecta; order Trichoptera; family Brachycentridae; genus Micrasema; species Micrasema longulum. Next base: position 1,474,050 of record NW_028277465.1, on the reverse strand, counting down.
ATTCTTTCATCACAGCAATGATTCAATTGCATATTAAGCTCATTGGTTTTAAAGTTTATTGCCAAAGCACTTGAGGATGGTCAGCAGATTTACATTATATATTTTTTTGCACCACAACAGGCCAGGAGGCCTAATTACAGTGGTGAATTACATCACAGAGCACCCAGACTTGAGAAAAACCACATTTTAATTTTTGTGTTCTCACCGGGAATCGAACCCGGAATCTCCCGTGCGTGAGTCAAGAGTCTTGACCACTACACTACGGAGGCCGTTCTCTATACTGATTTTTCCAAGGCACTTGACAAAGTAGATCATGAATTCCTGTACATAAATTACATGCCTTGGGAATAAGATATCCATTGCTCTCATTTATTAATTCGTATCTTACTGGTAGGAAACAAAATGTTCGGATACATAACTATTTCTCAACCAGTGTTGATGTTACATCGGGTGTACCTCAGGGTGCCCATTTGACACCCCCGCTTTTCAATTTGTTTATCAATGATGTTACTAAATCATTTTCTAACTCTCGTTTTTGGCTCTTGGCGGACGACAACAACATTTTCAAAATAATTCAAACTTTACAAGACGGTTTTCTTCATCAATCAGATATTAACTCTTTTAAACAATGGTGTAAAGACAATTAATTAGAACTAAATATTTAAAAAATGCAGAATAATGACATTCCATATAACAAAACAACCGATTTCATTCGAGTACCTAATAGAAAACTCCAAAATTGATGTAGTTAAGTATATCAGAGATTTAGGAGGTGTTTTGGACTTTAAACTAACAAACAATGAGCATATAGATAATAAAGTAAATAAATCACTGAAATTACTTGACTTCATTTACAAAATATCCTCTGATTTTACTAATGTCCGTACAATTAAAACTCTTTATTGCTCAACTGTTCGCCTTCTTCTAGAATATCCCTCCGTGGTCTAATCTCTATTCTATGTCAATTGCATAAATCACATTGAGTTAGTCCAACATCGATTTTTTCGAAAAGTAGCGAGGATGCTTGGAATAGATAGAGGTAATTATTATTATGCTGATAAAGAGTCAATGTTAAATATTTCTAGTCTACAAAAACGTAGAACTAATATTGATTCCATCTTTATCTTCGGCATACTAAATGGTATAATCGATGTTCCATCATTACTGGGACAAGTGAAATTCAATACTCCGACTCGAAGGTTGAGAAACAATGAAGTACTGTTCATCGATCAGCATAGAACAAACAATGGCCTTAATTCTCCACTGACCCGTCTTTGTCGTTTTCTTAACTTAAGACAAAACTTGGACTTTTTTTGTTTAAGTTTAGAACGATTTAAACGAGCACTAAATAAATAGTCCATATCTTGTCTTGATGTCCCTTATATTTGTCAATGCTTTTTAAATTTTTTTTTGTTGTTTTTAACTATTTTTTTGTTGTTTTATTGAAAACCTTTAAATTGTATACATGGACAATGTCCGTAAATAAATAAATCAATTGAGTTCAGCGGCTTTCCCGAACAAGAGTGATGTCGGCGGTCACGTGGCCTCCAAAAGAATTAACATTACCACACGGCTCGCCACCAAAACTAATAACCACCCGACATATTAAAAAATCTAAATCTCAAACATTTAAATGAATTAAGACGTATTATTGTCAAATCAAAATAAATTGAAATTTTACACGTAGAAAATAAAGGTCCAAAGTTGGATACATTGGAAGTTTTAAAAATACATAGAATAAAAAATAACAGCCAGAGAATTTTGATAAATCACCAGATAGAATAAGAAAGAACACCCTTATCGGTCCTCTTTAGTTTGACCCTGTACATTGCAATTAAACAGTAAATATTTCAAACAGTAAATTTTTCAAAAACTTTACCCCGCTCTTTTTCATTGTAATATTATGTATTTTATCTCTTCCGGCTTATATTCTAAATGTACCAATACTTAAGATAATATTTAGTTTTATGTAAATGATCTTTACACTGCATAATATTTACCAGTCTGAAGTTTCTCATTAGAGGGTAAAAGCGCTAATTGGTCAAGTAAATAAGTGGAAGTATACCAAGTACTTTTAATATACAAGTTTTATTTAAATAGAAGTTATTATTTCATCAAATGGAAGTGTTTTTAAGGTAAAAAATATATATTTAAAATAAAAAATTACCAAGGGTATTGCTAAGTCATACTATAAAAAAAGAGAAAAAATATAACATTCTCATTCTTTGGTTGGGAAATTTAGTAAATATTTAAATGGGTTCTATACAAAAACATTACGCGAAATTGTTTTGTTGCCAATAGGTTATTTTTTAAAATTGGGAATAAAGTAAAAATGTATTAAATACTAAGAGTTAATTTTCTCGATCCGAATAATATAACTATTTCTGTATGAAAAACATGTTTTCATTCTTAATTTTCCGGTTTACAAACGAGGACATGTAAAACGGCTCGCAGTCGGCGTTACGCCACTTTGACGTCACACACCATGCCCGCCGAGTGTGCTTCTAACAAACGTTGCGTACAAGTTAGCGCGGTAACGTAATACGTGCCGTTTGCCCAATGGAGGACGAAACGTCTCGTTTTTAGGTTACTCAAAATATGTTTATTTTAAACGACTAAAGAAAAATTATCCGACTTCGCAATGAAAAAATAAATGTATTTAATGAATATGAATTTAAAAAAAGAAAATATATATCTTGTTAAATATATGTAATCTGTAAGGGTTTTTAAAAAAATATTCAAATAAAAAAAAGTAGCGCTGTGCAGAGCCTGGCATATAAACTTTAATATTTATTTATTCATTTATTAACGGATCCATTCAAAATATAACAAACACAAATCTATATAACATAATGCATCTAATAACCTATTAGGATTATTCAAAAGCATTCCCTTTTCTGCATCTAGTGGTGCACATGGCATTGCATTTGCAAACCAAGTGCTGCTTATTTCGATCATCTGTTTCATGAAGATAATGTGATCAGTCGTACGTTTCAGACGCCAGAACAATAAAACTTTGGAGTTTAAACAATCTTTAAAAGAAATAGTACACTTTCATCCAATCAGAAATCCAACCCAGGACCACTAGAATGTTAAGCAAACCGTCAACCACAACACAACGAGGCAATTCATCTTCACTCGATTTCCTTATTCAGGGTTTTTACCTAAGAGCAGCCATCGAGTTAAAAATAATCGTCTTGTTTTCTGTTTTTTTTTCACACACAAATATAATACTTTGCAATACAATAATAATACTTTGTTGAAATGGGAAAAACCAAATGCAGGAATATTACCCAACAAAACGTCTTTTTTTCAACCTACCTTTTCGTAGCAAACAAAATTCCAAGACCTCCCGATAAATAGTACCAGAGGTCTGACATGTTAAGCCTCCCTAATGTGATAACTTATTATTATGTGTTACTCCTTAAACTCGGCTTAGGGTCTCGGCTTTGGGTTAGACGATCGATCATTCCGGATTCGGGCTAAAACAACCAGTTTAACTTAAACCAAATAAGGACTTCACCAAAAACCTAATCAGAATAATTGTATGTCTTAAAAATTCTGCTTGTATTAAAAATGGCGTCGTAAACTTTTGTTTACTTTTTTAAATTTCTAGCATAATATACTAATAATTTAAAATTACCATTTTTCTGTGTTGGTACATTTCTATAATTATTTGTTTCACATATTTATTAACTTGTTAGTATCAATTAAATGCAGTATGTTTGTTCAAAATTGATAATTTTACTGAATATTAATAAATATTTCTAAATAATCGCTCGACAAATTTTCTTTATCTACCGGTTTCAAGACGTACGTGTCCCTTCGTAAGGAGACTTATTACAGTAATAACACAAACATGCAAATCCCACTATGCACCTTCACCGAGGTAGTAAAAAATTAAACCAACGTGCTGGTAGGGCAGATGGTATAAGAAACCAACAATGACGCATTCAGTGGACACAAAGATGTTTTTCGTCACGGCGCACATACGTTGATTTAAATGATTTGGGCGGTCAACATTATTTGCATGCAGTGCATTGTGACTTTAAATTATAAATTTTACTGTAAAGTATTGCCCTTTATAAAATTATAATATTTTCCCCGCCAAAAAGTGAAAAACCAAAAAACCTGAGCTTGAAAAACACAAAATTTATTTATAATGACAAAGTTTACGAACAAAAATATATTTTAGGCACAACTAATATTTAAAATGCATATACATATTTTGGATTTGATTATTCATTTATAGATAATTCTTGATCCGTATCTGAAATATTAAATTCGATATTTGGGTCAGCTGGTAGTAACATATTGATTGTTTCAGGGAAAAATGATCTTGGTTTTTTTTTTTTTGTTTGTTTCACGCTACTTAATGATAATGGGTCTGAACTACAACAATAATAGTAAACTGTATATATCAAGGTTACATTTTTCCTTCGAGAACTTTCTTGTGTAGTTTTCATGGTAAAACCGAAAGTGCTTATTTCGGGCCTCTATTCTGCCTCTTCCGACAACTGTCCTATGGGTAATAATGCATTTTTAACTATTCTTTCTAACCGAGCTTCATTGGTTTTGAGAAATAATGCTTCTTTTCTATAGGATTTAGATCATTTTTCTTTTATTGGTGTTTTAAAGTACGCAAATATTTGTGCTAAAATTACCTGATGTATCACCGTTACTTGACAAACAAGTGCTTTTCCAGATATGTACTTACTTTTTTCATACAAATTAGGCAAATATTTATGTTGTATTTCATCGAAAAAATATTTACGGCTCACTGTTTTTGTACCCGAGGTACCAAGTGTACCTAAAATAAAATAAAATAGCAGTTTATTGCCTTTTAAACAAATGTTGTTTTGTTTTATATCATCCTAAAAAAAACTATAACTTGGTTATCCGCAGCTATTTGCACTCAAATTTTATGTTATTATTTAATTCAATGTATGAAATATACAGGACAATACCAAACATTACGCAATAAGAGGCGATAATATAACAAAATGTCTTATAAACAAGAAAATTAAAATGTTAAAATCATTACAAAACAAACTTTTTTTAAAGTTCTACAAATAATATAAAATGATGTTAATTTGCCTACCATGCAAGAAAGTCTCGGGTTCAAATCCCGACATGGTTGCTATGAAATATGTATTTAAAAGGGTGTTTTTACACTAGAATATTTCATAGTCCCTCGACTGGTATCTGAAACATTAGACTGATCATATCGCCTTCATGTAACAAAAATGATCAAGATACGCTGCGATTGATGTAGCAATGCAGTGCCGTATTCATAATCAGGTGTGGAAAGGGAATGATGAAAAGAATGAGCCGTCCACTTTTCTGTATACTCATTTAAAAATAAATTCTAAAATAAATATGGACGGCGTACGTTGAATTATATTGTTTCAAAAGTATTTAATATGTTGCCACTTGACTTGAAAACATGTCATAATAAAAATTAAATCATGTTTTTATTACGAAAGTGGTTAATAGACAGAACGTTTCAATATTAATTTATTTTTTACGTAAAACATTCTTCAACTCAATATTTTTCTCTCTAATTGAAAACATTTTTATTATTTTGTTTTTAACCTTTTCTTTTCTTTCTTTCTTATTTATTTACAAATTTTAGACCTTAATTTTAATAAGTATTTTTAATTCTTTTTTTAGTTTCTCTTTTTACTTTGTTTTATTTTTTATCTTGTTTTGGTTAAATTTATGAGCACCTACTGATTGTGCATGTAGATATATTTTTTTACATGTTTTACTTTATTTAAGTAAATGGTTATTCTTAAATTTTTTATATTTTTTTTATACCAGTAAAATGGCTACATAGTGCCGAGCCAATTCTACCATATAAAACATAATTTAATATTTGAAGCACTTATGGTGGTCTCAATATATCCTGCCATCGCTTTATCAATTTTTTTTTTTTTCTAATATATAATTTTTCTCTATTTTCTTACTTTAAAAAAATATATTTTTGACCATTTTATCTAGTTTTGTTGATCTTTTCTTTTCTATATTCTTGAGGTAATACTAAACGAAAATATGAAACTTATTATTCAAAGATGGCGTTTTTATCATTTTTTATTGAAAAATGTATTTTTATATTTATTTTCAATAGAAATTTTACAAAACTTAGTTTGCGAAAACTTGAGATTATATTGATTGTAATAAATACCATAACAATAAAATATAGGTCCTTTTCACAAAATAGTGTACAAAACAAAAACAAACTTATCTTATTTTAACCACCTTAACAACGTGTTTTATTTTTCAAAGCATAAAAAACTAAATAATAAATGTTAATTATTTTATGTCTACAATTTTATGTCTGCTTTTTTATTTAATTTTTAATTAAAACAAATGTCTCGGCACCAGATGACCAACTATTATTCAATAGTTTATCGGGACAAAATATGATAAATACTTTGTTGTCTGTTTATTTTGTATTAATGTTGTAATAATTTGTATTTAATCGAATAAAAACTTTATATACCACACCACTCTAAGAAAAAACAACGAAATCAGTTTGGTTTTAAGATGCGGAAAACGGGGCAAAGAAACGTCGGTGTTATCGATCTTAGTAAGGCATTATTATTCTGTCGTGCAGAAGCATCGACAAGAGAGTGACACAAAAACTCTTAGAAATGTGAACCAATTGTGTGAGAGCGGGGTTCGAACCCCGGACCTCTGATTGTGAATCCGCTATACTAGCCACGGGACCATAACCCGGTTCCATATTTTCCTTTTTGCGTTCACCTTGTATCGTGATAACTTTCAGAAAATAAATGCAACATAACTGCACATTTAAAACACTTGAGGTATTTTATTACAAAAATGGCAGCATATATGTTATCCAGAATAATAATTCGTTCCACGTAATACCGTTCTGTGTAAAAAGAACATAGACTTAAAAAAATATGGTGAATTAGTTTCCTTGTATAAAAGTCAATTCAAGATATTAAAAAAATAAACAAGTATTTTACTTTTTTTTTTTTTTTTTTTTTTATCAATATTCCTACAGAGATGAGGTAGAATTTTTTCAAATTCAGGATTATCGATATTCGAGCGTTTGCAGGGCTTATGACCTGTCATTGGCTGGGTTGAGTGGCCACTTTACGTTTTTAACAACATTCCCCATTCCGCTTATTAGCGAATATCGACATTGGGGGAAATCCAGATTTGTGTATGTACAAAAAAATACACATACCAAAAAAATAAAGTATTTTACTTACTACATCTTTAAAAAAACTTTTTAAAAAGTGTAAAAATACTCTTCATTATTAGGCAACAGATGTACCTGTCTACGCACATTTAAGTGGTTACTTGAATAAACTTTAGAACACACAGCAGGTTTTGATAACTGAAATATGAAAAAGCACTTGGAACTTAGCTTTCACTATTAAATATTAACCCAACCATTATCAGAACACTATGTTAACTAAAATATTCATGTAAGATACCTGGACCCTGTCTGTTTAAGATAATTTTAAGGGAATATTAATTTCTAAATAGGTATTTCTTTTTCTTATGTGTTCCATATTTTTTTTTATAAATATTTTTTTTATATATATTTTTTTATTTTTCTATTATTATTTTGTATAAATTGTTTTTATTATTTTGCATATTGTTTTGATTACCTGTATAACTGTAAATTGTTTTAATATGTAAATAAATATTTTTCATTTATATATCGAAGAGTCCCGACTTAACACGGAATTTTCGAACAAGTCGGGACATAAAAAATATATAATTGTGTCTAGGTAAAATTGTGTATTTTGCGCATTAAATAAAAATAAATAAAGAATATTTACTATCATTTTTTAAAACTTAATATCGTTTTATGTCCACTCTCTAGTTGGAGCATATGGTATCTACAAAGAGCCTCCAGTCATCTCTGTTGGCAGCCAGCTCTCATGCGTCCCTCCAAGTCAAGTTTGCGTTCCGCAATTCTGGCATAATCTGCCGACAAACAGTCAGCAGTGGACATCAAAGATGTCGTGAATCTGATGCCTTGTTAAATAGGCAAGCGTAGTCAAGACTCTCAGGAAGCATCCGCAGTATATGGCTCAGGCAACCGTATCACCTCCGCTTGATGATAGTTGTCTAGTTGTGTCTAGTTGTGTTCTTACAAAATTCAACCACCGTAGACCCAAGGCTATTTTGAGACATCTATTCTAAAAAATCTCTTTTTAAAACTAATTTAGCGAAAATTTATTACATAATAAATAATATTGTGAATAATGTTATAGACTGTCCATTCTTGGTACATGAAATAAATTTTAGGATTCCTTTTAAGACCACCAGGCTTGGATGTACTTTACATACTAAATCATTCCAAATAAATTAGGCTCAGTTTTCTCCATTAGTTCGATTTCACCTAAATGCAAATAAATTTAACAACCTTATTATGTATTTTATACTTTGCCTGCTTTAATTAAATAATAAAATATGGTAAGTACACTCAATAAGTTACTAGTTAAATAAATGTTAAAATTAGTCACTCCTTTGCTACTAAATTATTATAGTGATGAAATAACTTTTCTATATTAGTTTATATAAATATGTGATTGTTGGATGCTCGATATCTTTGACCTTGGGACTGTAAACAAGGCCTGCCCTCTCGCGATACGCGTGTTCGAAGAAAACAGGGAACGTTTGGTTTTAGGTAAACTAATATACGTTATGGTTTTGAGTGTCAATCCTGGAATTAATGAAAGGAGTAAGGACTTACGGTTTCCTCCCTTTGGCACTGGTCCAGAAAGACACCGTTATCGTTTGCACTGGTCACTTTGCACGTTTTCTTGTATGTTGGTGATTCGAAATTACTGTCACGCTCGCGGTATGGTATTCGTTGTTGTTCGCGGTACGGTTTTTTTGTTGTGTTGTCACGCGTTGCTTTCTTGACTCGCCGTCAGGGAGGAGTAGGTACATTGGGATTCAAAACAAGGACCACCGGAATCAAAGGAAGGGCTTGACACTTGAATAAAAGAAAATGAATCCGAAACAGTGATTTTAATTTCCTTTTTATTCTTTCTTATTCTTTCAGATATATTGAATTACACATTATAACAAGTAAATTACAAACTTTCGAAGTATATTTTTATCAATTTAATTTTCATCAACGTATGTTTTTATCAACTTTTGTAATTTTTTAACTATTGTACTCGTTTAACTGCCACCTATTTTTGTTTATAAACTTTATTTTAACCGATAAAAAAAAAACTTACTTATAAAAATATTTATTACAATTCACAGATTATTTCATGCTTTTTTTTAAACGGTCAACACTGATATGTACGCGTGCGCAGTAACTTTTATAACAACTCAAACAAACATCAAAGCCAAATTGAGACTACTGTCAATGTAATCGAGAACATGAAGAAAACCGTTAGAAAAAGAAATCAAAATTCGGAAGAAGAAAAGAAGTTAAAAACGAATTTTACAGTTTATTCGTGTTTCTTTTTTTATCACAATTAATTAAAACATATACAAACATATAACATTTCAGATATAATTTAAACAAATAATTAAAAATCGCTTGAATTGCATTGAAAAGATTGCTGGACTTCAAAATTGTTTAAAATTGAAAAAAAAAACTGATAAATTATCCATTTTGATTACCGAAAAATATGACTTTTGACAGATAGCGTGCTTATTCAAACGTTATACCACATAATGTGCAGGTATAAGTTTCTATGGTCGCTATCCCAGATTTAAACCGAGTTTAACTCTATGCGAGGTTTATAAGTAATACTTTTTGCCATACCATCATTATTCTACCAATATTCTCAAGCTTAACTTTATACCCGATTTATAAATAAGGCTCAGTATGTTTTATCTAATCAAATTTGTATTGTAAAAGCCCTGTGGGCGTTTGATGAAAAAAAAAAAAAATATTTTTTAATGTCTACAATTAAACCAAGTAAATAATAAAACACTGATACTTTCAATTATTATTTTATTTGACATCTCACTTCTATCTGCAGTCTTATTAATTTATAACTAACCAAATACACATGTTGAGGAGTGGAAGAGGTGTGAAAAATACCTCGTCCTAGGAGGAGGAAAATTTTGTAAGTGAACTGTATTGTTGGGGAAGGAAGGTTGCACATCTCCACTAACCTGCTGATGATGAGGCGTGACGAGTGCTGGAACCTGGCTGGTAAAGCTGGTGGTCGCGAGACTCTGGCACAGCGTGTATGGAGCTGGCGGTCTAAATGGACGCTGCCACAGCTCGCTTGACAAATGATGTTGATGAAAGAAAAAACCTCTCGTAGAATGTTATTTGCGTACTGCAAATATTATTTTTTTTCCGGTACTCAGGCGTAAAGTTATTGTTACATGGAGTGCCCTAAGAAATGGGTAGGACGGGTAGTTAGGTATAGATCAGGTTGAGCGTTTGTCTAAACACATGGTCCTTATTCTTGTTTACTCGAAAAATACAGCATGGCCCTGAAACATCGTGTATATGATCCTTGTTCATAATAAGCGAGGCAAAAATAAGCGGAACCTATTTTTTTTAAATATCCCTAATTGTTCTAATTCTCGCCATTAGTACAATCCTGCGCAAACGCTACGATTAGTGTACCGATGCAATGCCTTATGCACTATTAGATGCGGAAGGGGAATTATGATAATGACGATTTTATGCAAAATGAGATGGGCAACAGAATTTATTATTTGTTACAAAAAAACATTCAGAAAAGTAGATGTTGGCGTATTTTCTTCGTTCTTTTAAGCATTTCTTCCGCATAAATCTTCGCTATCGGGCATTGTGACATAAAAGGGTATTATTAGAACATTCTGGCAGGCGTTTATAATGCATGTCGTGTGAAAGAAAATTTAGTTTTCTCACCTCCCTGCAGAATACAAATTTCTTGCCAACGATATTACCATTTAGATGTTGGCGTGTTGTTCACAATTGTCTTTATTTTGTTCACCTTTACAGCGCTTTATTTTAACATTCACAAACGTGTACAAGGGCCCCGATTACAATGAGATGTTAACACTTATCTTCAATTTTATCTACAAAGTGAAAGTTAGTATTCTGTATGAAAAGCAGAATATGCGTACATTTTTTTCTTCTAAGCGTGTTCAATGATAGGTTACCGACAAAAACATTTTAAATGTTCTCATTTTCGTACACAAATATCAGTTTTTCTTTATAGACAGTCGAAGATAACTCTGTTAATTTCCTATTGTAATCGGAGCCAAGGTATCGAATTTGATATCTTCCAGAGTCGAGTCAAGTCAATGAATATTTAAACCAATTGTTAAAATGTATTTAGATAAAATATAATGAATGATTATTTTTTACCTGATAAATAACGAAATAAATTAAAAAATCTCTTTTGTAGTCGCGACAACATAGATTTTTTAGCTATTTCATACCAAAAATGTAATTGATTTACATTGACAGTATATTTAATCTATCGAATTTGACCTTATACCTATAAAGATGAATATATAACAACAGAGACAAAAAACCTAATATTAAATAAGGAATGTGTAAACCTAGGCATTAACAAGGCTTATCACCTATCATTAGCCGGTTAAATATTTCTGCATAATTTTAGTTCTCATAATAAACAGTTTATAAAAAAAAAACACAAGTATAGTTACAATATTTGAGTTTGTCCAAATGTTCGTGGACAATATTCTCCATCCATGTTGTAATTTGTTAATCTTAATGACTCCCGAGGGGGTGAAATCCAGTCTTTTGTATTCGAACATTTGGACAAACTCAAATATTGTAATGAAACCAACTGGTCCAAGAAGAAGTTTAAAAATTGAAAAATTGTTTTCAGGCGTTGCCTAGTATGTAGTTGAAATAATTCAATTAGATGAATCTCACCCGCATAAATAAAGGTTTCAGCTCTTTACCTTTACAAACATCAACAGATGAAAGAATTGAAGGAATATAGATGTTCAAATATAGGCAGAATGGTGAATATTTTCAATTTCTATACTTCTTCATGGACCAGGTAATTTATCAACAATATTTTGAGTTTGTCCAAATTTTTCTTTATTACCTTCTATATTACCTTCTCTTAAATGTTCTTCATCTCTGTTGTAATATGTTAATTTTAATAATACGTCAAAATCCTAGACGAGCACAATAACTCATTTTAATCAGAAGCCCGTCTGATGTTGTTGCATTACACAAATGAAGCAAAACGTCAATTTTCTGTACGTCAATTTTCTGTACTTCCAGAATCTTCCAATTTTATATTCATTTGCCTATTGGGGGCTGAATTGCTCAGAATATTAATTTTCAATACACACGTTTTACAGAACACGCGATAAATTCTCAAATATTTCTAGTTTACAATTATTTTTTCCTGAAAGGGATTCGCCTAGTCCTTGATAAAAACAAACCACAATACTTTTTTAATTGAAATGGTTTGTAACTTTTTAATTATGTGGTAGAAATATTTTACAAATTCCGCCCAAATAAATGCCAGGGGCTAAATTCATTCGAATGATTAAATCACATTGGCTTTTCAAAAATGTTTTCAACATGGATAAACAAAACCTTTTATGTATTCGGGGTTAAAACTCATGTTACAAGATGCTTTTAAAAATATAACAGTTTTTAGTACGCATTTTTTGTATTTTTTATTTATTCATAAATTTCATAAAAAGTACATGTTTTTGTAAAATTCTAAACATATCTACTTTTACTCATCTCGTAAATGTTATCACTGTTTACAGTGATAACATTTACGAGATTTATCTCCAAAAAAAGAGACAAACTCTTGGAGATTTGGAGATTTTGGAGATTTATCTTCAAAAAAAGAGACAAACTCTTGTGCTTGGAGAGTGACTGACATGGTTTTAGTTGTTTATTTATAAGAGTTTATTTCATTTTAAATACGAGTACATGAAAAAGCAAAAAAAAAAAAACATGGGATATATAAAGAAAAAACATAAAACAATAATACATTCGTACACTAATTAAAATTTAATGTTGTTTTTACATGAGTTCAAAAAATTTCTTTAGATTAACTTTAAATTTATTTATTGATATATTATTATAATTTTTTACACCTTTGAAGACAAAGCTATTTTAGAATAAAAAAATCAGACTGTAAATAAGAGTTTCGATCAAGTAAAATCTATACCTTAGTGTATTCCATTATTTTTTTTATTATTATTTCTCCTCATTAAAAAGAAAATGTTTTTTAAAAAATCGATTGATTATTTTTTTACAAAACGGTTATGTGTTGGTCAACTGATTTGCACAGATTTGCCATTGGGTGCATTGAAATTAACATTCATTATAAATAAAGTCAAATTATACTTACAAAGTGTCCATAAATAAAAAATGAGTAATGCTCTAATGAAGTTCAATTTAATAAATATCAACAGAGATGAATAACATTTTATAGAACAGAATAATTAAGTCTAGACATTTACAGGGCTTTTAATCTGTCATTAGCTAGTTTAAGTGGCCACTTTTCACACTGAGTAACATTGACCATTCTGCCTATGTTTGAACATTTGTGTTTCTTCCATTCTTCCATCTGTTGACCTCTGTGAATAAAAAATCTGAAATCTTTATTAGTGCGGGTAAGACTCCGGCCTAATCCTAAAACACATGATTTTTCAGGGTCTCACCATGAATCTCACCCACGTAATAAAGGTTTCAGCTCTTTTACATCACAAAAATCAACAGATGGAAGAGTTGAGGAAATGTGAATGTTTAAACGTGGGCAGAAAGGTGAATGTTACACAGTGAGTAAAATGGCTACTTAAACCAGCCAATAACAGGTCATAAGCCCTGTAAATGTCTAAACTTCCATATTCCCTTCTCAAAAATTTTTTCCCTCTCTGTTGAAATAAATTTAAATTCCTAATATTTTTCTGTTACACCACATCTCAACGGCCTCAAGCCTTTTTTTTATCTTTCGGTGAGGCACCTTGTCTCATAACCATACATTAATATGCTCCAATCACAAGTCTTGGCTTGGCTTGGCTTATCTTGGAAAGCTGCTTGACTAATTTATCACTGTTACGATATCTTCCAGGTCCTCATTCAGAATTCCACATGGCGCCTCTTGCTGCATTAGCTCTAAACTAAAAATGGGACAATACATTTAAAAACGAATGCAACTTATGTATTTATTTATTTATTCAACGCTTTATATACACATACAATATATATACATATAAGGGCGGGCATATTGCATTCAGGCAATTTCTTAATTCTTTCAATTTCCTATCTACCCAAACCATTTAGTTTGAGAAAATTACAAATTCATGGACATATTGAATCTTACAATTTTATACAAAAATTAAAAACAAAGATTAACAAAATAAAAATATATTTAAAAAAACTAACACTATACTATGAAGAGCGGAGAGGGGATGGGAAGGAAATGAGCAGGATAAAGGAACAATTTTAATATTTAAATAGTGACATTTAATCTTGACTTAAATGTTTATAAAGAAGGGACGTCTCAAACATTAGTGGGTATATTATTCCACAATTGAGCGGCTACTACTGTGAAAGAGGAGGCAAGGAAATTAAAGCGATGACAGGGTATTAAAAGAATTTTTTTGTTACTAGAACGAAGAGATAGTCCGTGTTGTGAAAGAGGTTGGAAGAGCTCTCTCAGATAAACAGGCGAAGTGGGATTATTTTACATATTGTGAAGAAGTGATAGAATGTGAATGTTTCTTCTTTGCCTGATACTGAGCCAGTGTAGTTGCGAGCGATACTCGGTTATGTGGTCAAATTTGCGAAGATCAAAGATATAACGTATACAAATATTGTGCAATCGTTCTAACTTATCAAGTAATTCAGAGTTAGCATTTGGATAATAGACATCCGCATAGTCTAGGAGTGGAAAAAGTAAGCTCTGGACTTGTGTGCTTAACATTAATTAGAAAGAAATTCTGTAATCTTTTAAGTGAGTGCAAACTGCTATAAAGTTTACGACTAACTTTGTCAACCTGATCGTGCCACCCTAAATGCTAATGAATGATAATACATAAGTTTTTGACTGATGTCATGAATGGAATTTCTGTACCATCTATTTTGAAAAGAGTAAGTGTGCAATTTGTGTTAACACTTAAAACAAAATATATTTTCTATTAGGGAAACAGATATACAATAGGTTTAAAATATCTGTTTTTAGTTTCCATCGAATTTTCCAAACTAATATTCCTTTTATCCCACGCAATATAACATGATTTGAATTTTAAAAAATGAAAAGTTAATCGAAATTTCGCGTGATATTACTAAATTTTCGTCCCAGCCTCGCGCAATAGTTACGGTGATTTTCGATTTATTTTATAAAATACTTACATTACTTTACTTCATTTTAAGTTAATGGATTTTCGTTTGAACAAACATCGCTTCCTAAACACGATATCAATATTAGAAAATGAGTTTTTGTCTGTCAAAATAATTCATAACGAAATTCGGACGTTAAAGTTTTAAGGGTCTGAATTAAAATCAATTTTAAGTATTATGATTTTATACGGCTGAAACGTGTTTTTCCAGCTAAAACAAGTTATTAAAAACAAGGCTGTTCTTTATCTACTTCCTCATTTCTTCCTCCAATCAATAATTTTGATTTTAATTTCAATTAATTCGGTAGGTTTATTCGGCCTCAACATGTAGTAGTCAGCCCTCAGTCAGTCAATTCAAGTTGACATGAAATATTTATTTAAAAATGTGTTTCTACACCAAAATATTTTACAGTCGCTGAACTGGAACCTGAAGCGTAATATTGATCTAATATTGATTTTTTTTTGTTGATATTTCTTGATAAAACTCCAAAATTTATGATTTCAAGGTTTAAGTATTGTGCTCCTGTTAAAATGTGTATTTCGCACGCTGTTGTATTTTGCCATGTGTTCTTTTCCCACCTTTTAAATAATAAATGCTTAATCCCAATTTCGGTCCAAAATTCCCAAAAATGAACTGTTTAGCAAACAACTTGTAAATATTTATGTTTTCTATCCTCTGTCAAAATACTTATTTAATCTTCTTATCTTCAAAATATATTAAGAATAGTATATAAGCTGTAAACGTTGTGAACGATTCACCAGTCTTGAAGATGCCTTCTTAGGTAAAAGCGCTCGTAGGTCAAAATAATAAAAAAGTAAAACTAAATCAAGAAGTTTCATTGATAACTTTACTTTTCATTTTATCAAAATCAGTAATACTGATCATCTTACCGTCATGTAACAAAAAAAAATCAAGATTCTCTGCAATTGGTGTACCAATGCAATGTCCTATGCACCATAAGGTGAAGAAATGGAATGATGATGATGATAAAAATGACAAAATACATGTTACAAGGCATACGCACACAACAACATTTAGGAATAGAATTAGAATGTAAAATATGTCAAATAAGTCTAGGCAGTTACAGGGCTTACGACCTGTCATTGGTTAGTTTAAGTAGCCTTTAGATACACTCTGTAACATTTACTACTCCGCCTATGTTTAAACATCCACATTTCATCAATTATGTTATTTAATAAAAGAGATTTTCCCTTTCTGTTGCAAAAAATTTAGATCCTGATTACTCCGTAAGGAGTTAATTCAATATGTAAACAAACATTTGGAGATAATCAAGCATCGTTTATTATTAAACAATTTTTTTTTTCTGGATTCTTATGATTTGATTTTTTAAAAATATTTTGGGGCTATTTTCAATGAGTTGTAAATAACTACCTATTATAAAATGAGAATCAATGAGGTTCAAACCTCAGAACCCTGATCCATAAGTCTGCAACACTTGCCACGGGACCTCAACCTGATTTTTCCGTGATTACCAGGAATCAAATCCATGTTCTCGAGCATGGAAAACGAATCGAGTTACTCTTAGAGTTATGCTTCGGTGCCCTCCGACCTACCCATCTGAACAATTATTTCATTTGTTAAAGTTCTTGACATTTTTCAAATCTATATCAAGAATGTATTGACAATTTTCTGGTCGGGCGACTACGGAAGGAGGTCCCAACTGCCAACAGAATGCCCGTACGAGGTTTTCGCGGAACCTAAACTTCTTAATACCGAGAACGCGTACGATGTTTGCTCGGAGACACTTTTCATATATAGCTCCAAGAGGGTTCAACGTCTTGGATGAACATATTAAGTTCTCCAAAACAACGTCTATATTTAAGATGAAGATCCATAATTGGATTGTATCAAGGGGTAGAGACCACTGTATGATATTGCTTAGGAAATAAACATATTGCATCGCTGCTGTCTTCATTTTTATCCATATACGTATATGTGTATATCATCACTGTCATACGTATTATTATATAACTTTTCTACATTACATTTTTCGACAGGTATAAATGTTTACTATGTATATTTTTCTATTATTATTGGGTATATTGTTTAAATTATTTTGCAAATTGTTTTGATTACTTATATATTGTTTTAATATGTAAATAAATATTTTTGATTTATATATCAAAGAGTCCCGATTTAACACGGAATTTTCTAAGAAGTCGGGACATAAAAAAACATATTATTGTGTCTATGTAAAATTGTGTATTTTGTGCATTGAATAAATAAATTAATAAATAACTCTATGAGGCTCTCTCTACTCTCTTTAACAATAAATAAAATAAACCTATTTTTAAATTAAGACTTTTTGGTTTAAAACCGAGCACATACGAAATGCGCATGCCCACCTAGTGCGCTTCTAACAAACATGGCGTATAAGTAAAGCGCGATAACGTAATACGTGCCGTTAGTCCCTTAGGGTGCAAAACGCCTCGTTTTCAGATAATTCAAAATTCGAATATTTTAAACATTTCTAGAAAATTTACACGTCGTCGTACGGAAAAAAAAGGGTTATTATCTAAATTTTTTGCTACTACTACCATCACGCCATTTCCCCATAAAGGTAGGCAGAGGACAATGGACCACCACACATTTCTATCCTGACATACATTCCTAGCCTCCTCCACATTCATACATCCTGTCATACATGCCCTTCGGTTCTGTCTGCTTTTGAAATGACCAGACTCAAGATTTTGGTTTATCTAATCATGCCACGTCTTCCTTGGTCGTCCTCGTCTTACGTTGCCGTTCATTTTCGCCATATATACTTGTTTTACCATTATTTCGTCGTCCATTCGTTCTACGTGACCAAACCATCTCAGAGACCCTTTCTTAATCTTATCAATTATAATTTACTCAGATTTACAATCTCGCCTGATTTCATCATTCGTAACCCTGGCATACATTGATTTCCCACACATTCGTCTAAGAGATCGCATTTCAACCGCGTTCACTCGGCTTTCATCCTTTCCTCTGCCAGTTCCATATTTCACTTCCATACATAAGTGTTGGGACTAAAACTCCGTTGTGCACTGCCAGTTTAGCTTCGATTGACATATTTTGCTTATTATAAAATAATTATAGAAACGAGAAAAAAACTTTTTTTTTTGTGGAGAACACTAGTTTAAGGTTCTGGTTATATTCCAAACGCAAAATCTTATTAATTAACTACCCTTTTACAGACAATCTTATAACAATCTTACTTATGTATGTTTAACCTACGACACAAATTTCCGAAATACGGTATATTTGAAATTATATCAATTTTAGGGGAAAATATACAATAACGTTGCCAGAAGGCAGCAGTGTTTTCACTTTATTAAATATTGGTCTTAACTTTATGTAAGAAAGTGTAATATTTCATTATCTTGTAAACCTACACGCGGGTAATATTTGCGCCATCTTGGAAGAAATCTGATGTCTTGCAGTGTTGTTTTATTAACAATTAATTATGTTTTTTTATCGTGTTGCCATCACCATGCGCCAGTCTACACGGAGCGCCAGTTAAGGCCGGCTACAGGCATCACGTTTAACATATATATGCGATAAACTGTTGCTCAACATAGGTTTATTCAAAACAAACCTAACTTTATATTAAAAAGTCATATTTTATTTATTTATTTGTTTTGTTTAGTCCATTGTAATATTCAATTTGTTTTATAAATTGTTATTTTAATTTTTCTTCATTTTGAATTTTAAATATTCCTTAATTTTGGAAATATTTGCCTGATGAAGGGGTCTCTTTGAGGCGTCTGATGATATTTACATGCTCCACTGAGGCGCCAATCTGGAAAAAAAAGAAAAAATAATTCAAGGAGGATATTTAATGTTATCATTTTTTTTTTTATTTATCAATAGACTATCAAACTAATTTTAAAAAAATGTATATTTATGTATTGTATTTTCATCGCTACGCTTATTTAAATTTTGATTTTTTTTTAATAATCCGCGTGCGACGTTACTAGTTCTCTTCGATGAGTTGTCCTGATTGATGGATTGGCTTCCCGGAAAACTTAAATCTATCCCAAGACACACTTAATAATTGGTTCATTAAAAAAAACTTGTTACGTTATTTCAAATGGCTATTTTTTTTAAATATTTTTTTTCTTCACCATACAATAAGGAATGTAAGTTGTTTTTTATAAAGTTTATATTTGAAACACTAACTTAGTGGTTATTTTTTTTATTAAGCTGTTTTTATTTTTATATTTTACTTTTATTTTTATGTCAGGGCTATGATTTTTAAAAGATTCATAGTTCTGAAATTACTCCGCGTGTGACTCGTAATTCCTTTTAGGTCAGTTATGCCGATTGGTTTGTTTACGAACTAGTCAAACGTCTTCCAAAGTATTTCGTTTTTATTAACACATTTTATTATTTATTTCATACAGTTTTTTAAAAAATTGCCGTACAATTTAATGCTCTATTTTTTACCGCGCGCAAGAAAACATTTTTGGTATCCATTTTCCAGTAGGGCTGAAGTTTCTCATCAAACACTCTAATTTTTACCGCGTTTAAAAACACATTTGTTTATCAAATTTCCCGTAGCACTGAACTGTAAATCACGATAAATCGAGTTGAGATTAGTCTGTCTCGTGTAGAGGTTGGTGCATTCGCCTCCCGTAATTGAGGTCCTAGGCTCAATTCCTGTCTAGGTAGCCGTGAAATATTGATTGCAAAAGTTTACCTGTACTTTTGCAGTCTATTTATAAACTCAATGTCGGTGTATGAGTCAATTTTTAATAAACTATTATTTTCATACTAGGAAAATCTGCAGCAAATTAAAAAAATATAAAACTGATGAAAACCGCAATGTAGATATTTTGATGTGGGTTATGCCTTATTATGGGATAATGCCTAAGGTTCCCATCAGCCCCAATATATCGAATTTTTCCAATTTCATAGAGGCAAAACTAGGCTCAATATAGGTCGATGGATTTTGTGGATAAATAATTTTATGCCAGCATTTATTTATTTTGATTTTATTCCCATAACATAGACAGGTGCCATCGTTTTGTAGCAACAATTCACCGACAGTATATACTTGTAATGCCGTATTAAACAGACGTCATTAACTCGAAAATAGTTATTCCCACGTATCTGATATATTAAGTGTAGGGTATTGTTCCTTTAGAACAAACCTTTTGAACTTTTTCAAAGATGGTGAATGGTTATTATATTTATTTATTTATGCATTTCATAACATATACAACTTTTTGTTCACTTTGCTGAGCTGTATGAAACAGTACTTATAATTTTCTTGTTACATTACATTAAAATATTTCATTATTTAATTTCTTTTTTACATTTATTCTTGAATTGCTTAAATTTTCTACTGAATGTGTTGTATGATTTTTAGGTTATTTTTTTATATAAATCTTGTAAAATTTTTAAGTTTCATTTTTTTTTTAAATCTTGGGTAAAAGGAAATTTAAGTTTTAAAAAATATATAAACTCGTATATATTAAGCCAAATATGTAAGTATTATTATTTTTTTTAAAAGCTAGATTTGCCGTTTATGTTAATAAAATAAATAACGTGACAGTAGAAATAGTCATATCACCGATGAAAGAATTTTGCTTTCTTTTTTTTGGAAAGAAAACTTCTGCGGATAAGGACGTAAAAGTCGAAAAAAAACTAGCAAAAAGTTGAAGGGCATTCGATATAATGTGATAAAAAGGCGTAAATTTTAAATGATGTATTATTCCGCGTAATAACACGTACTTCTTTTATTATATTATATTACTATAGTCGGATAATTTATAAAGCGTCATTTTTTGTGAAAATCACCTTTAAGACGCTTTAATTTATAATTTAAATATATTTCTAAAATAATTATAATATTTACGTCTGTCATTAATTATATTATAACAAATAAAGAAATCTAATGAACAAGTAATCAGACGCATATTGAAAATTCATTTTACGTAACAAAATATTGCTAAAAATGTCCCCATTTTTTTTTTCTCTTTAATTGGGAACAATATATTACAACACAACTTTATTTAATTAGATTAAATTCATCAAGTTCTGCCAGCATGTACTTATTTAATAAAATAATAACTGATTGTAAAATTATCTAAATTTATTTTGGTTTTTACATATAGAAATTTATAATTTACCGCGACATATTGATTCTTTAAAACAGGCATTGCCGATATAGTAAACAAATATCACACCACTTCGTCTATTTGACATTTTTTTGCCATAACATGATAGCAAACGATTTTGTAAATTTATGTAAATGTTTGTGTTTATTAAATAAATAAACACGATGTTATTATCATTATAAATTAAAAATTGTCACCTCTAATTAAATAATAACTTGTATATCATTAAAATAATAAAAATAAATAAAATATTTTTCTTAATTATAAGAAATAATGTCCTTTTGTCTAAGGAAACTGTTTTTTCATACATATTATTAACGATTTAGAAATTTTACCAGTCGCGAAGCTCTGTCCTACCAGTCACATTTTTTTTTTTGCTTTTTTTCTACGACGTTATTAGACTTTTATTAAATCAAAAGATAATAAAATATTAAAAGGTTTAAATACAAAAAATCTTCACTTATATTTGGTAGGTTGACTTAAATGCGTATTAAATGCAAAAACATAGAATGCGGGGTTTTCGAGTGTCACACCAGTTACATTTATTCACATAATTATAACAGAAAATATATAATAATAATAAAAATACTTTAAAGTTTTATTCTACTTTTATTTATAATTTTTTTATATTTTTTTTACCAGTGACAAGGTTTCGTCGTGACCGACATCTTCAGACTGGTGGAACTATACGAATTTCTATGTTATATACAAGTGCAAACAAGGGTTGTCAATCATGATTTTATATTATTATGTAAATAAAATAATTTAAATTAAATTCATTTTAGTATAAGGTAATTACAATTATAAGAATATAAGTTTTGTTTGAATGTATATAATAAAAACTGGTGTAAAATATATAATTTGATAAAGTTTTATAATGAAAATGTATTTTAATTTAATTAAAAATATAACAGGTGCCGCTGGTTAGTAGTCCCATCGACAGCTATGTCTCCGGACCCGGGGGGTAATTAAGTGATTCTCTGAAAGCGAAAATTCCCGGCAGTTAATTCTTATCGATTAGTTTCATTGTTTGTATTTTAATGGTTACAATAATAGAGAATGCACGTGTGTTATTTGATCGTTTAATATTATTTTATCAGGGCAATTTTTTAAAAGGTTTATTTATAAAATTTCAAGTTTATCTAATTTTTGGCCTTTGCTGAATATGTGAAGGAATTGAACAGTTATATTTTTATGAAAAACATGATTTGACTCAATAAGGTGGTTCGCAAACGTGGAGTTTTCCTTGTTACTTCTCCAACTTTGCTTGCACTTGTATATAACATAGAAATTTGTTTAGTCTCCCACCAGTCTGACGATGTCGGTCACGACAAAACCCAGTCACTGGTAAAAAATTATAAAACAATTATAAATAAAAGTGGAATAAAACTATAAAGTATTTTTATTATATAATTCAAATGCAGTTCCACCAAGAAATGTCAGTAGAAAAACTCTTGATAGTTAAGTTTTTTCTTGAAAACAGTTGACATACATTTTTTTTATTTTGTTTAAAAATAATGTTTTACTAATATATGAGTTGTGATGCCATAGTTACAACTCAAAGTCGGTCAGATTTTGGAGTCAAGTGTACAACCAATAAAATTGGAATTCCTCTAAAATTATCTGAAAATGATGATCACCAAGTATTTTTTTCACGAGAAACCCTCCGACTGGACTAGCCAAATATGGCAACCTTAGTAATGCCATTTTGCTATTATATCTAAAAAAAATACATAAAACTCTAACGATAAAATTTTATTTTGATATTACCAAAAATGTATTAGAAATAATCCGTAAAATTAATAAACACGTAACCCGTTACACGTTATGTCGGCTATAAGTTTCAAATAACCCCAACGTGAAATACTTTTATTTTTCAAATATTGAAGCGTAATTTTACATATTCATGAGCAGCGTAGGTAATAGAGGATAATCTTTTGTGATATAATAATCTTGATTGAAAAATATTTTTGATACCTGCCCTGTAGGTAATTTAACATTTTATCCTTTGTGCACATGGGCACGCGCGAGTTGGATATTTTATAGGATTAATAAAAATAATGTTTTTGGAAGTTACGATCATTTTCAAATGTCTGGAACCCCTTTGTTTTCAAACGAATTTTGATTTTACCGATTTATTTTCAAAACATAAAATAATAGTGTTTTTTAATTGCCAAATATCTCCTAATTGTTTATATTTATATGTAAGTTTTCCTTTTTCTGTTTATTAATTTACATTTTTTTAAATTTTTTTATTATTACTAGTGTATACACGTATGTTTATTTTTTTATTATAAATGGTATATTCTCAAAATTATTTGTTCATCAATTTTAATTATTTTCGGTATATTTTTAATTTTATATTTATGCTTCAATTTTTATTATTATCGGTATGTTATCCAATTTATATTTATGTTTCATTTTTAATTACTAATGCTAATTTTTTTAATTCGTATTTATGCTTCAATTTTTATTATTATAGGTATGTTTTCTAATTCATAATAATTATGTTTTATTTCTTAACTATTAATCGATTATTTTCTAATTTATATTTATGCTTCATTTTTATTATTATGAGTGTGTTTTAAAATTTTCATTAATATTTTATTTTCTAATTAATTAAATTATATTTTCTTATTTATATTTATGATTAAATTTTTACTATTATTACCTGCATGTTTTCTAATTCATATTTATTTTGATTTTTTTTGATGTTAATGTTATTATTTGAATTTATTGAGCATCATTTGATGGAAAAAAAAAACACATGTAAAAAAGAAGTTTCTTCATAAACACAGGAGTTTCCTAGCTAGTCGGAACCCGAAAAAAAGAAACTCAGTTCATTTTAAAACTGTGAAATACGCAAATAAGTCAATAAAAATATTTTAAAATTTCGAAGTAATAAACTTGGATAGACATATATATATAGTATTTAAATAAATAATACATGTATTTTCATATGGATAAACTTATTAAACGGTAATTTAAATAAACATACGCTTGATAAATACATATTTATATATATAATGTTTGTATTTTTAAAAACCGTATTTATTTATTTATTTTTAAAAACCATTTATTCTTTATATGTTTAAGTTCAGGGTAATTACAACTCATTAATAATAATGGTATAAGATTTCTGAAAACTTTTTGAATAAATTTTAAAATGTCGACTGTTGTACAACCTGTAATTTAATATTTACGTTATGGTACTGAATATAAAGTACTTGCAAAACATCAGAATATATTTTTATCTTTCTAAAAATGTATACTATTGATAAAATTAAAGTCAAGTGTTCCTATTAAAAAAAACCAAGGTGAATCAATTTTTTTTTTAAAAACGAAAGGGTTTGTAAAATTATAAATCTCAATGGTGAATTTTCTCTCCTTTAAAGTTTATAAAAATTGGCGTCACATACAAGTACATAGCTATCTTTCTACTGATATAATACTACGCATTTTTTCTTTTGTTATAATTTTCATTTTTATTGGGAGGGGAATAGTAGCGAAAGTTAGGTATTTTATACGATGCACAATACCTCAAGGGACGCGACGTCCACCCAGTTTCAATGTTAATCTCAATCTGAATGTTGAAATACTAAGTTTGTGTTTGACAGTAAGTAATATAACAGTAAGTAATTATTCGCTCGGTTCCTCCATACAAATTTATATGAAAATCGCTCATGCTTAAATCAATGAAAGTTAATGACGGAACAAATTAAAGTCTTTATTAAAAAAAATTTTGGCTTTGTAATGTTTTTTGTGTTATTCGTTTTAGTGTAAGCGAACAGTTTTGAAATTAACATGCTTGTAGAAACTTTTAATTCTGCCAGCAGCCTATGCATTTTACAGTGTTTATGCCCAAATTTTTATATGGTTATCTGTGTTCTCGGAGCGAATCGTCAAAATAAGCTATTATTTACAGCTTTCTGTTATATTTGACTTTCAAATAAAAAAATAAAATAAAATATTGGTTATTTATAATAAGTCACCACCGCCGTTCAACAAAAAAATATCTATGAAGTGCGCCCAGCGCCTAGCCCGTTCTCAATGAACGATTAAACTAGCCGATAACCTCACTTTATTTCTCCATACAAAAAAATACACTACATTTTACATCTTTAACCAAAGTAAGTTTTTTTAGTACTAAAATAAGCTTGCAGATTGCAAGTATTATTTGAAAATTTTCTATTTGTAAACTAGTATTTCAATCATTTTTTTTAAAATGACTATTTCTCGTTGATAGGAAACCGTTGACATATATATTATGTATCACATAGGACATGTGTCGTCTGCAATGGCCGTTTTTGGCATTATGTTAATCTGGTATTTGTTTGTAAACTTTTGTACAAGTATTGTATTAAAATAGTGTAGAATAAAGCTACGTTTATTGCGTGGTAAATAATAATTGTAGTTTGAATTGATTTTCAAAAAACCACAGAAAAAATACTCAATTACAATTATATTACTTACATATTATGTACTCATATGTGGGTACAAATGAATAAACATTTTTTTGCAGATTACCCATAAAAAAAATCACGGCTCGCCACTGCTATGTTCGCTTATTAGATAATAAAAAAAAATTGTTTATGCAAAATTTTCCTTCTTTTTCTAAGCATTCTTATTATGAAAATATTTCAGTTCTTTACCACTTACCAGTAGTTATGCCTTCAGTAAACCTTGTCTACATATTTCGGATCCTTAATAATATAATACTTTTTTTTGTATTTTCGAGTAATATTGGTTTTCGTACTAAAGACGATTAATCACAAAAATACAGAATTATTTTTACAAAATCAAACTTGAAAGCAATACTATTCATCTTCATTTACAATATTAATGAAAGGCCTTTGATGTCAAAGAATATTACATTGTGAGAAATGTGTTTTTTTTCTTCCGAAAATGCCTATTTTGTACTTATTTCAAAATAATGTTTAAAAAAAAAACTTTATTGTTCGTTATAAGTTTTCATATAAGAAAAAAATTGTTATATTTTAAAAATTGTTATTTATAAACTATATTCAATTTTTCTTTCTATAAATTATCAAGGCTTAACTATTCAACCATATTATGAAAATGTCCCATGTTTGTAGACATTGCTGGATTTTACTGCCTAGGAAGTTTTAATCAAGGTTGAAATTTGTTACAACAGAGAGAAAATCTAGTCTGCCTTACAAGTGATATAATTTGTTCAGATAAATCTCATCCAGATCAATAGGGATTTTTTCTCATTTTTTATTCATTTATTATTTTCAAAAACCCAACAGGGTAATATAAGAAATATTGTAAGGTCTAGATAGCTTAGGCTATGTCTCGTCTATTTGGTATAGCCATCATGTAGTCTTTCAGGTTGATTTAAAATATATCCCCTGTGTAATTTTTCAAGTGATAAGGTCATCGTTGTGTAAGTCCATTCTAAACTATTTTTTACCGTTCTGCGTTTGATTTTTCTGTTTTAATGTGGTAGTTTTGTTTTTGTCTAGCATTAAATTTACGTATGACAGCATTTTTGGTTAATGTTATATCATCGTGTTGTATGTTTACAAGTACAATTTTGTTTACAAAAACTTAAGAAAATACGCTGCGTTTGACACTATGCCGCACAACCAGAAATCGCGCTCAAATTCCTTAGTTGATACACTGATGCAATGCACCTCTCGAATCTGCTCAAAAATCAAAAGTTAAAATAATTTTTGAAAAGCCCTTCAGGTACTCTAGCATCAAGTTATTTGAGAAATTTGTGATTTTAGATATAAGGCAATTATATATTTTTAGAATAATAATGTTTGTGAAAGCAAATTTTTCCAAATCCCAAAAGGAACACTCCCACACTACCAAAAGTCAAACTAGAGGATGAGTCATGGGGTCTATCACAAACTCTGAATTCAGACAAAGTAATTTCAGGTTTCTGGGTCCCAAAGTATTTAATATGTTACCCGAAGATTGTAAAACCATGACTCGGATTCAATTTTAAAAATTTGTAAAAAATTGGTTACTGGGCTTACGCTGAAAGAGAAATTGGAAAATTTACTCAAAATACATTCAATAATAATTCATGATATAAATTAATAATGTATAACTGTATAGTAAATAAACTTGTAGGTAGTAATGTTATTGTTTGTTTTTGCATAAAAGTGTCTGCCTTAAAACAAGTTGTACCTAGTTAGGCAGACTAGACATGATCCAGAGAAATCTATTACCTAAATGTATATAAAGTAGATAAAGTAATTGTTATTTTGTTAATAAACTATGATTATTAATGGAAAAGTGCCAATTTATACTCACCATTGATAATACTCATGGAAAACGGACCGCATAGCAATCGCAGCGAAATAGCTATTGAATTACAGCTAAAAACCCAAGGTAAGCCTGAAAATATATTCGCTAAGAGTTTATTTGTGATAGTTACTGAATTCAAAATAGCCGCTGTAGATGAATTTTTCAGAATAGATTAGAAAAATGAGGTTCACAACTTGCAGTTTGTCATTAAATTTTACATGCCTTTTGTTTTGACGTTCAGAATGACACGCGGTGGCTATTTGGGGGTATATTCCGTAAATAGTTGTAGCTCCCAAGAGTTATTAAAAATAAACTCATTTGGGACCGTACATAAAAAGAAAACATTTTTGTGACAATATATAATATCATACATAATTAATAAATCCGAATTTTTTTAGAAAACATTATATAAGAAACATAAAACACAGTACTTTACACTGACTTAATAAATTACATTAGTAACTGTCACCATCAAAAAGATTTAAGCAATATTTTTTGTTTACGACACTTTTGGATTTGCTATTCGACTTTTCGTGTTTTAGCTCACAGGGCCGTGTATTAAATTCGGAATGATCAATATTTTCCAGAAACCTTCTGCCGAACTTCGCTAAGCTAAACATATATACATGAAAATTTCTTGAGTAACGCGTATTGTAAACGTGAATATCATGATTAAATGTGCATTTTAAATTTGTGTGAGTAGAAAAATTTATGAAATTCAAAAAAGTATTGGTTATGTCATGCGGTGG
Organism: Micrasema longulum; assembly: GCF_059751315.1. Taxonomy (NCBI): domain Eukaryota; kingdom Metazoa; phylum Arthropoda; class Insecta; order Trichoptera; family Brachycentridae; genus Micrasema; species Micrasema longulum. Next base: position 1,445,578 of record NW_028277465.1, on the reverse strand, counting down.
CATTACATTGGAAGGAAGTATTTTTGCCTGTAGGTAGATATCCTTGACATAAGAATTCCATTTTCGTCCAAAAATGTTTTTCATTTTAGATTATTAATTTAAAATGGTATTTGATGACAAATTCACAAACTCATTTAGGTATTTAAAGCTGTGTCCGTGCTAAGCCATAATAATTAACAAGTTTTTTTTTACTAATAATAAATAATAGTAGCATATAAAACAATTCTAATTTAAAGAAAAACAATCCAAAATAAAAAAAACGTTAACAGTAATCAAAAAAAAAAATTAAAAACAGCACTTTGTTTTTCAATTAACACGATATGGATATTGGGGTTAAAATTGACAGAATGATTTATTTGTGAACTCTACAGAAGTTTTTTTTTATGGACAATGCCTTTTGTTAGAAACTTCTGTGCACGTGACAAGCATATGCTATATTTTCATTACAAATCAGTATCTGAAAGGTTGATCACGTGGCTCTTTACGATTCGTTTTAGGAAATTTCATCCAACTGTCGAGTGTCCTGAAAGTGTACTCCTGAAATCAATTTCCATTCATGAAAGGGCATAAGGCCTCGAATATTCAGCTCAAGTTACGACCCCAAATTATTATAATTTATTTAAATTATTTTATTGTCATAATTAATGTTTGGTAAAATAAATAACTGAGCTAAAAAAAAAACATTTTTTATTCATTTTTAAATATTCATTGGTATTAAGAGCATTTTTTTTATCTGTAAAACTTTAAACGTTTTTGGCGGGTATCACAATAGTCAAAAGAAAATTTAAAGTATAAGAGAAATCTGGAAAAAGAGAAATTATGGCCTGTCCAAATTCAGCACGTGTCTGTTAATTAGTACGCACCTAAAACAAAGATTAAAATATTTTTTAGTTCATAAAGTTTTATTTGTTATAAGTCACGCATCATCGGGTTTCGAAGATAATACCTCATCGCCAGGACTGATACGCATCCATTTTACAAAGTATAAAATGATAAACAATTATGAATTTTAATGAGATTATTTTTAAAAGAGACTTTAAAAAGTATAAATAATATTTATTCTTCCTCTTCTTCTTCAGCCTTGTTTTCTCTACTGGTGAATAAAGGCCTCTTCGAAACATCTCCACTCCTTCTTATCACCCGTTTTTATCACCCGAAATATAAATTTAATTGATTATAATTATTTGTCGTGAGAATTTTTTATATTATTCATTGTTTTAGCATTCATTTTCTGGAAACGCATTTAAAATTTATTTAAAATAAAACACTTTGTTATTTTTTATCATATATGAATTTAATAATTCATAATTACACTACTAGTTTCAGGTATCCCGAATAACTCATCATCAGGTGTATATATAAAGTAAACTAAAATATACAGATTAGTATTTAAACCCATTGTATAGCTTCACCATAGTTTTTGAACAAAAATATAAAACTAACACGGTATGCATTTTAATAAGCAACCCTTACATGCACTCCTATTTCTCCTATTCCAATCCAATAGAACGATTTTTTCCACAAAATGAAATTTTTGAAAACCTAATCAGTGCAAGTAAGAGTTGCTTATTAAAATGCATGTCGTGTTAGTTTTATATTTTTGTGCAACAACTATTATGAAGGTATGGTTTTACATGTTGGTTTAATTGATGCCCTGACGAAGAGTCGGGTACGTCTTGAAACTGGTAGACATAGAAAAGTAGGTAAGTGGTTATTTACGAATATTTAATAACATTTGGTTAAATGTTTGACGACAAAGTTAATGCTTTAAATATCAATAACTTGTTGGCTTTCTGATAAAAAAACTATTTGAACTATGAGAAATATTATATTATTGAAAACATTTTATTCCCCGTACACGATAAGCAAAAATGTACACAGAAGATGTTTTCCCCTGGAGGTATTAAGACACGTCCGCAATACAGTTTTCTTATATGTGTAAAAACACCATTTTCGTATATCTGAAAGGATACCGCTCATTTTACAGCTGTCAAAGGCGAAGATGTTGTGTCATTTATTTTTTATAGTAATGTATTTTAACTCATCCTGCGTCCATATTTTTCCATTTGGGGAATAAATTGTACATTTTCAGGCATCCCTAGGCACATTAGAAATATTAAACTGAAAATATATCACATTTTACATACTAAACATGTTAAATGGTATTATGGGGAAACGAAATTTGTTTTTGCCCCAGTTTAAGTTGAGCTATCGCAAAATAGGTGATGGAAAATTCTAACCGATAAAAAACTGTTTGGTTAAAAAAAAGGGGGTTGTTTAACTCAATTGTTTTAATATAGTATAATTTTTTTTTTATTTATTTATTAAATCATACAAAAAAATTCTGTACTCCCAGGAGTTACAGCAAACTCATTTTGGGACAGAAAAATATATACATATTGGTATGGTAACAATAATAATGTAGCATCAAATAGTAATAAAGTAACAAGTAATAATATGAACATAAAAACTGATATAAGATAGCAAGCAAATATATGATACAAACCATATATCTGCTTGCCATCCTTTAAACAATCCATAATAAAAATAAAAAATAAAATTTATATATTTACATATGCAATGCAATATTGCAAGAAAGAAATGTTTAAGGGAAAAAAAAGAACTTAAAACTAAATTTCACCCTCCACGTACTTTATCTGTTTTATTTATTAATAATTATTTATTATCATTATATTACATACACAAAATTATAATTTATACAAAGTTGCTTTAAGTGCCTAACTAGGGTTATTAACCCCGTTCTAAGACAGTCAAAAAAATATAAAAATCAGTAATCAATATATTGAAACAGTTATAAAAATAGAGGACAAAGTGAAAAACAAATTTAAAAAATAAGTAAAAACATAGTAAATATTTAGTAAAAAAACGAAGTAAAAACATAATAAAGACAAAGTAATAAATGTAGTGAAAACATAGTAAAAACCATTAAAAATATATAAATATGTATAAAAATATTTTAAAACTCAGTAAAATGCGAAATAAAAACAGAATCCATAGTAAGAAACATATTTAAAATCATGGTAAAAAAAATGAATGTATGTGTGTAGCAAAAAGCATATTTAAAAAAAAAAAATTAGCAAAATACCAAGTAGAAAGTGAGAAAAAAACACATTAAAAAAATAAAGTAAAAGATGAAAAAAAATAAAAAAATAGTTAAAACAAAGTGGCTACTTTACACACTATGTAAAATTCACCATTTTGTTTATGTTTGAACATCCATTTTGTTTCAATTCTTCCAACTGTTGCTTTTAGTGGGGTTACAACAATCAATGCTTCAGCTGTTTAACTTCACCATTAATGAAGTGTGAGTTTATTGATTTTACTTCAATTCGGTGCTTAATTATATTTTGGTGTATCACGTGTCATACTTTATCAGAATGATCCAGACAGGAAATGTTTTATGAATTAATTCAAAGGAACAGTTTGTCGAGACACATTGAATTCATACAACCGTTTTACGTCTGCTATTCTCGTACATCATTAATATTAATACAGTTTTTAGTAAACAACTAAATTGTTATTAACGATGACACCAAAACCCTCTTTTATCTGCTCAGCAAAAACAATATCTTTAATTTTATCCATTCAAAAATTCTGTGGCTTCCATCTATAAGAGCCTATGTCGTAAATCGCAAAAATACAGGAGAGTAATTTTTCTGCCATTTTGTGACTTTATAATAAACTCTTTGACGTGTTTGATAACGAATATTCTCTAAAAATCATCATTTGTGTATTTAAAATAGTTAAATGTATTAAAGGGTCATAGTCCAACGATTGATGACACACAGACGTGCAATGATTTCACCTGAAATATAGAGCAACGACTGCAAGAAGAAGCTCAGCGTTTTCTATTGGATACCATCATCATCATAATTCGCTTTCCACACCAAACGCTACAAAGGGCACTGCATTGGTAAATCACAGCGTATGTATCTTGATATATTTTGTTGCCTGAAGATAAGATGATCAGTCTTACGTTTACGTCCTGGGAGTATGAAATATTCTAGTGTAAGAACACTTTTTTTTCTTTCATTTTAACCACGTCGCGAATCGAATCTGAGACATCTTGGTAGGCAAAACGCACTGACCACTACCCCAGGAGGCCGATTATTGGATACAATACATTATATTCTGCAAGACCAATAGTATTGCACATAAGATATCCGTCCACATAAAAGCAACGTTTTGGAGTACAATAACTTCATTTCCATGAAGACATGAAGAATAAAGGAACGCGGCCTATAAAGAGACGTCAGGGCGTGGTTGTTTCAGTCAGCCCAACAAAGTCAGCTCAACGCAGTCACTCAGTTTCAGCATGTCGTCCAAATTCAGCTAGTTCAACACATCATCGTCGTAACACTTGCGCGACATATTTCAATTAATTATTTACTGGCTATGTAATCATCTCAGTGTCTTCTGTCAATCTTCATCTGCGGTAGGAGCTTTAACCTACAACACACCTTCACGCTCATGCATTTATGTGTTTTTTAATTGAGATCGACCCTCTGCAAAACGTTAGTAAGCAAAAACGATATCTAACATCAGCCTTCATAGATCCAAGCCACAGGAGTTGAGCCATTATCACCAAAATATCGTAACCGACAGGAGCAACATTTAATTAACAGTGTTAACTTAATATTAAATCGAAACATATGGAGCTAATACGTCCAGTCCTTTTGTCATGTAGTTCTTGTAAAGATGGGAGGGGTGAAGTGAGATGGGTAATCTTTAAAACTAGACAGGAAAAGTGAACAAGGAAAGGTTTCTCATTTAATAACATATATACAAAAATCAAAAAAATGTTACCTGTGTCGATATTCCCTAATAATCGGAATGGTGAATGTTGTAGTACGTAAAGTGGCCACTTAACCCAGCCAATGACAGGTCATAAGCCCTGTAAATGCTCGAATATCCACAATCCTGAATTTGAAAAAAATTTTACCTCATCTCTGTAGGGATATGATAAAAAAAATAAACAAGGAAATTTCTTTTATTTTTTTTCTTTTTATGAATCGATTAGTTTTTGTATGAATCACTAAAATCAACAAATGAAAGAATTTAAGCAATACGGATATTCCAACATAAAATAGTGAATGTTACACAGTGTGTAAAGTGGCCACTTAAACCAGCTAATGACAGGCCATAATCCCTGTTAATGCCTAGACTTCTGTATTTACTTTTCAAAAGTGTTCTCCGTCCCTGTTTTGGATTCATTATGTTTTATTCAAGTGTCAAGCCATTCCTTCCTTTGATTCCGGTGGTCCTTGTTTTGAATCCCAGTGTACCTACTCCTCCCTGACGGCGAGTCAAGAAAGGAACGCGCGACAACACAACAATAAAACACAACAACGAAAACCGTACCGCGAGCGCGACAGTGATTTCGAATCACCAACATCTAAGGAAACGTTCAAAGTGACCAGTGCAAACGATAACGGTGTTTTTCCGGACCAGTGCCAAAGGGAGGAAATCGTAAGTCCTTACTCCTTTCATTAATTCCAGGATTGACACTCAAAACCATAACGTCAATTAGTTTACCTAAAATCAAACGTTCCATGTTTTCTTCGAACACGCGTATCGCGAGAGGGCAGGCCTTGTTTACAGTCCCGAGGTCGAAGGTATCGAGCATCTAACAATCCCTGTTGTATTTTCTCAATATTAATGCCTCTTTAGGGGTTGAAATCCAGTCGTTTGTCTACAAACGTTTGGGCAAACTCAAAATATTGTTTTTTTTTTCATTGTTTTTTTTTTAGTTCGGTATGAAACATAAGTATCATGATATTTTCCTTCTCACCTCACCGGCTATCCTTCTGCAAAAAATATGTCAACCAATCCCTCCGTTGAGACGTGAAGGAGAAATAAACAAACAAACAAACACTTTCGCATTTATAATATTAGTATGGATTGAAGAAAAACTATTATTTTTAAATGTTGTATTTTTCGTTTGTGTAATTTATTTTTTATTATTTCCTTATATAATTTACGTTTTTATTTAATTTTATTTATTTAATATTATTTTAGTTGCAGTTGCAGTAAAAAAAAATTCGAAACATCGAAACATCGAAACCATAATTATTATTTTATCTGTATTTAATATTGTATTATTTTAAATTTTTACTCTCGTTTGTTATATTTTGAGTGTCAAAAATAATTTCTGTGCACCTGGTGACAAACTATTAGGTACTTGGTAATCGGAAAGGAAGTTACTACATTACATTTAACTTTTTATGTTATTTATTTTAAAGAAAAAGAAACATTTGCGTTCTTATGATTTTCCCGAATATTTAATTTTAAGGGCCATTTTCAACGAGTTGTAAATAACTCATTTTTAGAAAATGGAATCAGGTTTGAGTAGAGTGGGATTCGAACCACAGACCTTTGGTCCGTGAGTCTGAGACACTAGTCACAGGGCCACAACCCGATTTAATGATATGCGATATGTGTGTTTTAAGACTCTTTATCAGAAATGGATAAGGAAAAATACCAAAGCTTCCTGTATAATTACAGAAAATACAAATTACTTATTATGTAATATGATACATATCGCTAGCCTAAAGCAACAGTGAGATAAATCAAAAATTTCCAATCTGAGATACACATACACATATGTTATTAATTAAATTAATTAATATGTTCAAAAATAAAAACATTGATGATTGATATTTAACCTATGTGAGAATAAATTATTCACAATCGACATAAAATAATTTCATTCAGTCGGACCCTTTACACGCCTTAAAGTCCAATTATCTAAGAACATTTTCTTCGGAAATACCTCACTATTTCCTTGGACTAGCGATATTTATTTTTAAAAAAACAATTACAACGTATGTATATATTAAACAAATTTTATTTACAATAAACATTGAATACTGAAGTTATTTAACGTTTTAAGCCTAATGTTTATTAGAAAAAAATTCATTAGATTTCCTTAATTTAAAATAAGCACTTTAATATTTTCAGTAAATTGTATGAAACTCTGATAGTAGCTTAGTTCAAAGAGAAATGTTTTCGCTACATAATTTCCTCGCACCATCTGAACTCGAGAGATACGAAGAACACTTACATTATTTTCCGTTCTTCTTCTGTCACTTTAAGTATAACATAGGTAGAAACCTTCAGCCAACTTTTAAAGATAAATACTGGTATAGAGAGACAACCCTCAAAATAAAGTTTCTCAAAACTGCATAGTATTATTTTTAGGTAAATAATTTGAACTACCTTGAGTTTCTGTGAAAAATATTCATAACCTTTATTAGCATATTAAAATATCCCTTAGAAAAACGTTAAATATTCATACATTTTAGCTAGCGTAATGCATAGCATGTTAATTTTTTTTACACATAGGAATACCGGGTTCACAATATAATAATTAAGTTTTTTTTACATGATTTTATTTTATTTAGGAAACTAACAGTATAATTAACATAATTTATAGCTATGCAAAATGCAATTAATTCTTATGGTCCAGTTTCCAAATAAGATTACGCTAAGGGGATTAATTGGCCAGGTTTGTTGTTTCTTTTAAATCACAATAATAGTATTTTAAGACTGTAGTCTGGTAAAACGCGCGCAAAATTAGGAAATCATACGATTTTGCTATTTTAAAATAAATGCTTTTTTTTAATCGCCCAATAATAAGAAACCAAGAAAACATGAATTAGATAAAAACAAAAAAATTTAAATTAAAAAATATACTTAAAAGTTTGCTTTCGGAAATACTTTTTAAAAAATATATTCATTGAAATATTTTAGCCAAAACCTTTTTTGATAGATTTTTTTTTTTTGAGGAGAATTCTGGTTGTAATATTAGATTTATAACAACATCTTATCAATGTTTTTATGACCTTCATACCTGCCCTTATTGGTAGCGGTAAGTTATTTAAAAATTATAATTAAAAACATAAGACATGCTCAATGTTATCAAAACAATATTTCAAAATGTTTAAAAATAACAGCTAAAAAAGACAGAAATAAAAAGCATTGCATGGAAGTTTGTTTTAAAAAAAAACAGAATGTGGAAGACAAGAAACGAAGAAGAGTTATTTCAATTTTAATTTTCCCAATGCGAAGATACAAAATACATGAACGAATGGTATTTATTTATTTATTTTAAAGAAACAAACAGTTGACAATGATATAATTACTTTTTTTTTTAATACAGTATAAAGACAGACCAGCAAAGTTCCTAAATAAAAATCACACATATTATTAAATTTTGTTACAACAAAAGGATGTGTTTATGTGTATTTGTATGAAAGTAAGTGTATATGTGTGTTTACGTGTATTGGTGTGGAAGTAGGTGTTTAGGAGTGTGCATCATTATATAGTTAGTGGGATCGTATCGCAGCCAAAAATAATAAGTCTTAATTTATTTTAAAATAAATTAAGGGGTTTGTAAAATATATCAATAGATGAAATAAAACATTGAAGTTAGAGCAAGAACGATAGAGGAAAGACTGTTATGCATAGTTAGTGCTACAGAAACCAGGAATAAATACTTATTTCTTGTCACGCGAAAAGGGACATTAATATTAATTTTGGAGAGTAGGTTAAAAGAGTCTACTTTATTATTTAATAATTTATGTGAATAGCATAATTCAGATACAGTGCGTCTATTTTCAAGGGTAAAAAATCCATTCTGTTTGGCAGATTGGCTGTAAGTACAAAGCGTTTTATTGTATATTTGCTAATCAATGAATACATATATTGAATTTTATCAAAATTAATTACAACACAAATAATTCATTCCTCGATACTCAATTTAAAAAAAATAACGTGATTCGAAATTAACTTTTCGAAAGTAAAGTATAAATTCAGTTTTTATTTTATACATTTATATGGTATTTTAGCGTGAAAATTACTTCATTATTAATGTAAAACACGAAACGTATTTTCTAATAGCGGTTGAAGTTTACCACTGGTTTAATTGATAATTTATACAATTTAACATTGTTATATCATACGCAATGTATCGTACATGACTTTATATCAAAGGTTACCCAATGGAGTGAGCTTAATCCCTCGGATAACGGAATCCAGGATTACCGTTACTTTGTCAGCACTATATCTGTTGTTATGCGCTTAACTTCAGCACAAAATACATTACCCGTGAACAGTCACACTCAGCGCTGCCAGTAAAGGCAGTAAAGCGCTGCTTGTTGACAAATAATAACACGGAAGCGATCGATCTGAACCAGCGAAGCTAGTACTCTAGATGTCATTATTTCTATAAAACTGACAGAGTGTGATACTATTTCTGGACCCGGAAAACCTAAAAGAGGGAGGTTACATATTTATTTGAAATGTCTTATTTCCTCGTATCGATGATATTTTGAATCTGTTTCACGTCGAATAAGGTTTGTGTTTCAGGTAAGTTTTCAGTTGTTTTAAATTTAAGCCGACGTGCGACGAGCTCATAGTTTGTCTTCGAAGACAAATAAATTAACTTATTTTTCGAATTATTTTAAAACGCCGCGCGCGGTGCGTCCAAAACTTGCAGTATAAATTTGTTCGGTGACAAGCGGCTCTAGCAATTTAAAATTAATATTTATACTGTTTGATTGAATTACAGTGAAAATGTTATTACTTTGACGTGGTTTTAATGCATTAGGGATTATGAATTGATATTCCAATAAATCATCTGTAACAGGGGGCATGGAGCATAACAAAAAAGGTCGCATGTTCTCTTAGTAGAAGTGCAAAACAAGCGTGACGTGATTTTTCGTAAAAAAAAAACTAAAAAACCACATTGTACCAAAATAATTTGAATATAAATCCTGAAAATAAAATAAAATATTAGATAGGTTGGTTTATTGTTTTACTAAGAGTTTTTTTCTTAAATTCATAATCAAATTAAACTATATACTGCATAAAATTACGTTTGAAAAGCGCCTTTGAGGTATATCAGTTTTGGCTATGGTATGATTCGGCACAGTGGAATGCGGGTTATTTTAGAGATTGTATTATTGAAGCGTTTGCTTTGAAAACATAAATGAAAAAGCAAATAAAATTGGTCATAGCCTTTTGTGAACGACTATGTTTGCAAAACGTATTGAAAAACGAGAAATTTGGTCTATGGGTGAATTTCGAATCTAATCAATTAAGTGGACGAAACAAGGTTTGTTTGAAATGTTTCGCGATATTCAACTGTCTGCTGTGACGTCAGAGAAATTACAATGCAAACCGAACGAAGGTGTTTGCGATCGTTTATACGAAATATTGTACTTGGTTCGGGTTTCAATATTTTGTGAAGCTGAACGAAATACTGTATTTTTCCGTGGTTTAATGAAGGTTTGCGTGCTAATTAAGTAAAAAAAAACTCTTAAATCCTATTTAGAATCAATGCTCTAAACACTTTTAGCAGAATCTTTAGATGATAGGAATTATTTTATAAAAATGAATGCGAAATGGAAATACAATAAAGCGTATTATTTAAAAGCTTGCCCACCACATTCCGCTTTAGAGGAAAACTTCCCGTTGCCGAACAAGAAAAGCAGCCTAAAGGAGCACTCTGTAATCTGGTGGCCTTGGCATCTTTGTTATGAAAGAAGATAATTCAGAAATATAAAATAAAAGATTTTTTCATTTGGCAACGGAAAAGGAGGATGTGAATTCTTCACTGACTGGGATTAATAACTAATTGGACAACATTACTACACCGAAATGATATCAACCTTTTTAAAGCTTTTAAATTACTTTAGGAACCTGAATCTGTATTATTATTATTATTTTGGTTGGACAATTTATATAGCACAATTTTTGTGAAAATCACCTCAAGCGTGCTGTACAATAAATAAATAAATATCCTAGCACGTCTTGCAGCTACAAAGCGCATGGAAGGTAAGTAATCTAGCCCCCATTTACATTATATTTTAATTTGACAATGAACTTTAAAGATTGAATTATATTATATTAAAAAAACAAATAAAAAAAACTCTTAATTTTTTTACAACAGAAGGAATTTTTTTTTGAGAGAATATGGAAGTCTAAACATTTACAGGGCTTATGACCTGTCGTTGACAGGAGCTTTAAAAAGGCCACGAGTTGCGAAAAGCTCCTTCCGGTAAATCGACTGGTTGAAAAGGTATTTTATTAGTAAATAAATTAATACTTTGGTACATATTTACATATGTTTATTATATTTATTTCTTTTGAAATATGAATCTTAAATATGATATCAAATTCTGAAGTCGATTTATCGATGTCTTGGGTTTGGTTCCTGGGAGGGTTAACATAAAATATTAGTTTACAAGGGGACTTGCAATAAAGCAATTATCCACTGTCCCGGCACTGGTTCATGAAGCTGGACTAATCACCTTACCTTCTTGCAACACATAATCGAGTACAGTACTCAACATTGTTTACTTTAACTTAACTTAACTTTACTTTAGTTCACTTGACTTTACTTTACATATGCATAGGCAATCCTTTTTTGCTTCAAAAGTGCTGGTATAAGGGAATATAATATATAACAAATTTTAAAAATGAGTCCCGAAATTCAAATATGAGTGTTAAGGTTATACGTCTTTGGAAAGAATTTTTTTTGCTTAACAGGATATTGTGTTTTTTTCACTTACTCAGTCGGCTCAGTTGATGATTTCCCAGAGTTTGTTTGTCGACATTTTAATTCAGTAAATGATCGTCTGCTTTATTGCATTTGTTAACTTGTGTCTCATGATCTTGAAGAAAACTTTAAAATCTGACACCGAGTTTTCCAGGTATTTACGAATAAACTTCGTAATAATTAGAGATCCATTCGAATCATGGAATAAATATACTAAATATATATATATGTTGTGAAATCTTTATCATCGGACAAAGTAGATAAAAGGTGGAAAAATGGAAAAAGATAGAAAAAAAGGGACCTGTATAAAATACAATCTCATTAGAATATGATATCTCTCTCTACAAGAATTTCGCTCATAAATTTAAAACAAATAGGCTTACGTACGTTGAACGTTCCCTTTCTTGAAGGACTACATTTTTTAAATGTGCGGTCGCCTGCCCTTTGGGTCCTTCCGCGACAGCTGAACTGTTCGTTCCGAGTTTTCAAATGGAAAAGGAATTTATTTCTAGCGCACGGATATCGTATGGATGAGTTACTACCGCGGCCGTCAGATGACGCTAAATCAGGCAACATAGAATTATAATCCAGAACTAAAATGCTTTCAAAACAGGGGTATGTTGGACTTGTTTTTTACAACGTTACAATATTCAAATTTACGCTCGTTTTGGTTCCATGATTATTTACCAACAAAAACTCTTTTTGGTTCACGTGCTAAGTCAGTTGACTCAAATTGCATTTTCATATCTATCGTCCTGCAAATGCGAATTCGTAGAGGCGCCATGGTCCGTGGACGGAGAGCCATTGTTTTACAGTGCTTTGTTTAATCTTCGGTGAAATGTCCGTTTCAGCGAGCACCAAGTAAATCCGGCCATTAGGAAACGTTTAATAACTGGAATCAGGGCGTTTAGAGGATTAATGACAGTCAAGCTTCACGATTGGGGCGAATGACTGAACACTAACTTAGATGAGTTTGTCTCCGGCTCTAAACACTAGCACTTAGAACACGTTGGTTAGATGCAATGGGTCATGAGGTCATCTCTTCTTCTTCTTCTTCTTTTCTTTTTTGTAACTTTATTTGCCTCGCTGCTAAGTGTTATTTGTCGTCACCATTTGAGAAAATATAAATATTACTGGCGGTAATAGGATTATAATTACAACATTTTCAGTTTGTCTAAATTCTTGTCGACAAAAGACTGGATTTCACCCCCAGAGAGTCATTTCGATTAACAAACTACAACAGGGATGGAGAACGTTTTAGAAAAGAAATTAGAAAGTCTCGGCATTTACGGGGTTTATGACCGTTCATTGGCTGGTTTAAGTGGCCACTTTACACACTGTTTTTAATATTGTTGATTCCCTTTCGTGCTGCTACAGATATCTTTATTTTATTTATTTTATTAATTTACTTAAGTTAGTTAATATTACATTGTATATTAACTAATATATTTACAATTATAACAAATACTTATTAAATATTTCTTACATAACTACATTATTACAATAAACATAACATTTTTTTTTTAAATCCGTAAGTTTTCTTTCATTCTTCATACTTTCAGGCATCTCATCATACAGTTTTATCCCTTTATACATTAAGCTATTTTGTGATTTTGTTTTTTTCTTAAGTGGTAGTCTTATCCTATTTCTATTTCTTGTCCTATATTTATGTACATTTCTATTTAATATAATTTCACTTATAAAATACTTTGGCATGAGATTATTAAACACTTTATATATAAATACAAATACATTATACAATAGTGAATTATCTTAATCAGTCTTTTGAACACATTCTGTAGTCTTGTTCTATACCCCCTCTCAACGATTATTGAATGGAGATTCTTGCTACTATCCGTGGTCCTATCATAAGTCCTGTCAGATATACAGAACTGGTGGCTTCCGAAAAGAATTTCATGGCTTTTAATGGCATGGTAATAATTTCATCATGTCCAATCAAATTACTCCCAGTCAGTGAAGAATTCACTTCCTTTTTTTCTTAACCTAATGAAGTGCATATTATGTGCTTTTGGATTACCTTCTTTCAACACAAAGATGCTAGGGCTACCAGATTACAGAGGGCTCCTTTGAGTAACTTTTCCGTGTATATGGGCACCGCCAAGAAGACTTTTGTCCTCAAATACAATGTACGATACGTGATAGGCAAGCTGACACTGTGTAATATTTACCATTTTGCTCATGTTTAAACAACAAAATTTCCTCAACTCTTCCATCTGCTGACTTTTATGAAACAAAAAAGCTGAAACCAAACCAATTACAGCTCATGGTTGTGCCGATAGTTTGTTTCCGTGAATTTTAGTTAGAAGAATAATATGTAAGTAGATACTGGCTAATTTTGGTTTTGTGAGGTTGCCCCGCCTGACGGGACATTATTGCTTTGGCTACACTGCTTGTACCCACTACAATTTTCTTCGCTTTTTTGACAAGTTATAATCGCACAACGCCGCAAACATTTATCATCAATTAATCGCCATTCACATCATCCGCCGCCTCCAAACGAAATTGTGTGCCTACAGTGTTTTTGGATCATCAATTTATCTGATACCGTGAGCTGATCACCGACAAGAAAGAATACTCAACGCCAGGTTAGCCAGTGTTATAACATGTTGATTTTCTCTGGTCTGAGTACATTTATAATAGATTGTTGGCGGCATCCACTAGCTCATATTGTCAGTTTGAAGAGTTAATTAACCATCCGCTATCATACATTTATTTTTCAAATGAGAATTCTATTTACACGAATTCACCAGGTCATAAGCCCTCCAAACGCCTAGACTTCCACATTTTCTTATTTTAAATGTTCTACATCTCTGTTGTAATTTATTAATAGTATAATTATTATTAAAATATAAGAAAAAACACTAACTAAAATGGAGCAACCATAATGAAAATTAAATAAACCGACTAACAAAACACAACTGCATTTTCTACAAAATAAAGTAATATATTTTTTTTTTATAAAAGAAATATTTGCGTTCTTATAATTTACCTAAATATTTCATTTTAATGGGCCATTTTCAACGAGTTTTAGATAACTCACTATTAGAAAATGGTTATCAAGTTAAGGTACAGTGGGATTCGAACCGGGGACCTTTGACCCGTGAGTCCGAGATACTAGCCACAGGACCACAACCCGATCTTGAAATTTCCACAAAAAGAAAAAACCTGTATGTACCGTTACATTAAATCGTTAATAACTTTCCTCTATACGTTTAGATTTCGCCACAAACATCGCAAATTGCGGTCACTAGTTACAAAGTACTTTTAACAAATTATAGAAACGTATTTTTCTCATATCTCAACTTAATTCAACTTATTTATAATGACTTTGTCTTTTTCAAACAATAACGAATAATTTTTATTGCCTGGCTTCATATAATCCCTGAGGAGCCAGCGCCTGACACTTCTCGGGGGACGTTCACGTGAGTAACACCGTGTGAACGTCCGAGTTTGTCCGACAAAATTGACAACTTCAAACTCCATAAATTTATAGAGAAATTTATATTTCAAAGTAATAACTGTGTTTAATGAGATATTTCTTTGAGTGCCGTGACGTGTATAATGTGTATACTCATATACGCACGCATTGTTAATACTGTAGTGGGTTAATTATCAATAATAGTTCCAGGCTTAGTAAAAATGCGTCAACACCTTAGGTACAGATGCAATTTTACGGAAGAGCCAATTAGGAAGTTCAATGTTTTTATTTTATTTATTATTAGTTAAAAGACTAATAAACTAAGCCAAATTGAATTTTTTACTTATCGTATTAGCGCTATGATTTTTTAAAATGTTGTTTTTCTGAAATAACTCCGCGTGTGACGTAAGAGATTCTTCTCTGACAGTTCTCTCGATTGGTTCATTTACGGTGAGCAAACCGGATATCCTTCACAGCTCTCATATCATTGGTTGGTTCATATGAACCAGTGAAGTCGTTTAAAATAGTGTGTTTTTATTACTTTTTTTTTTTTTTGTACATTTTCAAGAAACTTCGACGTACAATTGAACGCTCTAATTTTTACCGCGCTCAAGAAAACATTTTTAGTATCCAATTTCCCGTTGGGCTGAAGTTCCTCATTAAAGACTTATTTTTGATAAAATTAATACGGAATCTCATATTTTAAATTATCCTTTAACCTGTATTGGGTGCGCATATTTTGTTAATTTAAAAAAAAACTTTTTTATTCTTGTAATTTTTAACATTTGCACTCTCGTACTAGTTGAGTTTGTATATATACATGCATGTAATTTTTTTAACTTTTTATGTTTTTAAATTTTTCTTTCCCAGATTGTATAATGTGTATATCATTTTGAATTTATTTCCATACCTTGTATTATGTTTATTTTTTTATTTTTAAATATTTTTTCTTACCCTTTCAAATTGTATTGTATCATAATTTTTATTCTGCTTTTGTAAATAATGTTATTGTTTTAAATAAAAAAACGCCTTTAAATAAATATTGTTATCTGCATGTCCCTAAATGAGTTTGTTTTTAAAAACTCCTTCGGAATATTATATAAAACTATGTATAATGTTTTTTCAATTTAATAAAAAAAATGTCAAAAACATGCTCAAATAATATTTACTCGTATGTACGAGATTTTTTAAATGATAAAAAAACAAAAAAACTTTTAATGGTTCTTGCTACATGCACTGGGTAACTTTTTCCATTCCAGCGTCGGTACATATTACACATGTCGGTGATGCCATTAAATAGAAACTGGACGATTTATTCATCTCACTATTGGTCAAGTATAGTTTCGAGTCTCTGAAGAACAATGCCAAAGAGGATTTAACAACTAGCTCTAACTTTAGAAGGTTTCAGCTGCAAAGAGTAGAATTTAATATCATTGCAGCAGGACTTCTAACAATGCTCTTAGTGTTTGGTTATATTTCAACTTGACAATAATGTGTGGCGACCATTACGACTAGAATAATTGCCAACAGCGGCCCTGATGAGAGCTTAAAGTTGGCGGATGGATATTGTTTTATTTTCCGCCTTTTAAAAATATTTCTCTTAATTAAACTTTTGTTCGAATTTGTGAGCGGATTTAATGTTGTAAAACAGTTTCGAATTTTCATATTTTGTTTTTGTTATTTATTTATGTAAGCAAAAAATGACAATAGTAACGGAATTATATATTTAGTTCAGCCATGCGGTGGAGCTTAAGATGGATTTTTCTAACAAGCAAATATATCTGCCCCGCAATAAGCTCTGAAGTAAAGTATTTGCCGCCGTTGTGTCAAGCTGCGGGGTAAGTAAGCAATCAATAAATATATTGAGATAAACAAATTACAACAGGGATGGAGAATACCTTAAATAAGGGAATATGGAAGTCAAGGCATTTACAGGGCTTATGTATGGCTTTGTATGTGAAATAATTCAGTCAAATGAATCTCTTCACAACAATAAAAGTTTCAGCTCTTTAACTTACTAAAATTACAATCCGTTGAATTTAAGAAATATGGATGTTCAAACATAGGCAAAATTGTGAATGTTACACAGTGTGTAAAATGGCCACTTAAACCAGCCAACGACAGGTCATAAGCCCTGTAAATGCCTTGACTTCCAAATTCCCTTATTTAAGGTATTTTCCATCCCTGTTGTCATTTGTTAATCTCAATGACTCCCGAGGGGGTGAAATCCAGTATTTTGTCTACAAACATTTGGACATTTGAATATATTGAGTTTTTCAACAGACATTTCTTGATGGAACTGCATTTTAATTATACAGCTGCCGGGAATTTTGCTTTCAGAGAATCACTTAATTACCTCGGGCCCGGAGGACATAGCTGTCGATGGAACTACCAACCAGCGGCCCCTGTTATAGTTTTAATAAAATTAAAATACATGTAATTCAAATACACTTTCTTTATAAAACGTCAAAAAAATCATATAATTTACGCAAGTTTTTATTATGTACATTCAAACAAAACTTATATTCTTGTAATTGTTATTACCTTATTCTTTAATGATTTAAATTTAAATTCTTTTATTTCCATAATTATATAAAATCATAATGTACAACCCCTGCTTGCACTTGTATTTAACATAGAAATTTGTTCTGTCTCCCACCACTCTGACGATGTCGATCACGACAAAATCCGGTCACTGGTAAACATTTATAAATAAAAGTGGAATAAAACTTTATACGTATTTTTATTATTATAATTAATCAATAAATATTACCTAAATTATAAAACAGTATAGAATATTATCAAATAAATGCTTGTATTTATAGTTATTATTTGTCATATTATATTTATTTCTAGTTATATATATATATATATATATATATATATATATATATATATAACCACAAAACGACTTTACTATTTCTAATGGTGTTTTGAAGTACCGGTCTCTTCGTGAGAACACTAATTACACTACATGCAAATCCTATCACGTGCAACGTGTTAGCCATAACCATAATACTCGAGTATAATTTCATGTACCTACGCATCTACAAATAGTTTCCAAAAATGAACAACACAAACAAACCATCACGTCGTTTCCCCGTGGGGGTGGGTAAAGATAATAGAACGCCTCTTATGTATTTCTTTGCACATAGACCTCGCTTCCTCTACATTCGTATGTTTTATTATGCTCACACGACAATTGTTCCGACTTTCGACATGTCCATCTCCAAGTATTTGATCTATTTGGTCTTGCCATGTCTTTCTCGGTCATACTCGTTTTCTGGATCCATGAACATTCGCATCGTAAATGCTTTTAGCCTTTTTGTGCCGTCCATTCGCTTTGCGTGTCCAAACTAACGTAGCATTCCTTTCTTGATTAGTCGATAATGCTTGTCTTAGCCTTACATTATGTACACATGGATATCGGCATTTTTGCAAATACACTGGGTTGCCAAATTAATTGAGACATTATCAATATTTTGAGACATTAATATTTATACCGTATCTGCTTCTAAATAACTTTGAATTCATGAAAATTTCTTCGTTATTTTTGCTGCTGATATAACCATCGACACTTTTAAGAAGTGGCAATACCAGTAAAGCGTCACATCTGTTAAAAATTTGAGGTTATTTTCACGTGGACAGCATATTAATAAAAACAAGCGGTCGAAAGTCTTGTAAAAATATATAAATATGAATTACTTTTATGAGTTTCAACAATTCGGCAATACCTAAACGTAAGTAATTATTAATTATCTATCAATGTTGTTAAAATGTTTGTTAATATCTTTTTTTATTGATAGTTTTGCCGTATCGACTCCAATATTGTGTTTTTTCAGTATGGTAAGATCACACTTCCCCGAGTACCTAAATATATACTAAATAACATTCCCAAAAATAAAATAGCATCTATAATAGATGTTTCAAGGTCTGCCGTTAACAGGATATAGAAAATCAAAACCCTTCCTTTGAAGTGGATCGCGTTGGAAAATATGACAGAAAATGAATCACCACACCTCGTACTGACTGCAAAATCAGAGACATGTATCTTCGAAATTGCAAAAAGAGTGTGGCTCGTCTAACTTTAATGATCAATGAAGAAGGTATCGTAGTTTTCCAAAGGACGGTTCAGAGGAAATCAGCTGAGGAGAAACACGTTGATCATCGGCCAGCTAAAAAACTCGCTCATCCGACGACGCCACGCCCGTGAGAGAAATTCCATACAGACTGCCTTGTGGAGACGATCAAACATCCTACCAGTATCATGATATGGTCAGTCATCTCTTCCAGGGGGATAGGATGTTTTCACTTCGTCCAAGGAACCAAACGAACTCAGCACTCTATTCTTCATTAGGTGATAATGCTTGTCTTAGCCTTAAATTATGTATGCATGGATCTTTTACATGGCATTTTTGCATATATGTACGTACATATATTTATTTTACCACGATGTTTCTCTGGAAAAACAAAGTTCCAATAAATTTCTAAGGGAAGCTTTGTTGAATATTTCTCCAAATCCATTTACTTTTTGGCGTTCAATCTCAAATTTAAAGAATGAAAATAAAGTCACATCTGTAACTGGTTCTGTCTATGAGTAAAAATACAAAGGCGAACAATAATATTTTCAATCTCCTGGCAGTGCAAAGAAAAATAAGTATCGTCAATAAATCATTTTTCTTGCGGATTATATCGGGAAATAAAATATACGCTACGCTTTTAAGGTTATGAAATAATGTATAAAAATTGGAATTTCCTGAAAACGATTTTATTGAATCAAGTGTTCTCAATCAAAATGAAATCAAAG
This sequence comes from Micrasema longulum, assembly GCF_059751315.1. Lineage (NCBI taxonomy): Eukaryota > Metazoa > Arthropoda > Insecta > Trichoptera > Brachycentridae > Micrasema > Micrasema longulum. Next base: position 1,425,748 of record NW_028277465.1, on the reverse strand, counting down.
CTATCTGGAAATTCAATTGAACGATATTTTTCAACTAAGGGCGTTCTGATTTAAAATCTGAGTGTAAATTTTATGACGATTGATGAAAATGTATTATAAGCATGATTGACAAAAGTAGATCATACTCACAGTAGTTGTAAACATGTGTTTAATTAATGAGCAGTGAAAAAATCTTTATTAAGATTTAAATAAAATGTAAAACAATAACAATTTAAATTTATATTTGAAGCACTAACTTAATTGTTATTCGTTATAACAAAATGAATATAAAACAACTTTGTTCTTAACCACTTATATTTTGTTTATACCGACCGGTTTCAAAGCTTTTTACGCTTTTTTATCCAACCATAATTGAATTATTTTGCCATAACAAAGAAGCTTGTGTAGCTTTGAAACCGGTCGGTAGAAAAAAAAAGTTGTTTTATATTTATTTTATTACAACAACAATTTATATTAAATACATAGTTATTAAAATTAATGGAAAATAGATAATAATCATAGTAAATGAAAAATACATGGTAATTACAATTTATTAAAAATGAACAGTAATTTTAATTAAAGGAAAATACGTAATTATCACGACGAATAAAAATATGATATAATTACATATTAAAGAAAATAGATAATTATCACTGTTAGTGGCAAATATAAAGGGATTAAAATTGATGGGAAATCTGCTGTATTCGGCGGAACTGAGGGACGCGAGATTGGCGTGCAGGATGTGAGTGTTAGTTAGTGAATTGGGCCGCGATCACAAACTATTATCTTCATCGTTATGCACGAATATATGTCAATGGTTATGTCGGTAGGTAGAGCAATCGTGTTATTCAATCGTATCGCCTCGGATGTCGATATATTTCATGACAGTGGGATTTCTCTAAGGAAGGCAATTTTCAAATTGTCATATGTATGTTACATTCAAATTGTTAATTTTTTACAAGTTTTTTGTTGGTTTTTTCTATTTAATCAATCTGTTATATATATTTTTAATGTGTTAAGAATGAATTGGATACTCTATAATATTCTCAATGTGAATAAAAAATAAGTAAATGAAATAAATAAAATTGAAATATATACATGTATCGAAACAGAGTAAAGTTAAATCAATATTTATGGACGAAAATGTGTATATGTGTACGAAAATTTAAAGTTACTTCGTCGGTAACATGTATTTGAACGTATTAAATAAAAAAAATTGCATACACGCTCTATTTTTCATTCAGAAAACTTAATTTTACTTTGTAAATAAAAATTTAAGATAATTGTTACCTTTCCATTATGATGTGTGCCCTGGAGACGTCTGGTGATGTCTTCATGATCCACTTAGAAATGCGTGGAAAAAGAAGAAGATACATGAAAAATACAAAGTAATTACAATTAATGGAAAGAAGATAAACACTGTTATTTTTTTACTTTGTTAACGAAGTATTATGGTACTTTGATCTAAAGTTTACCCTTTGGAAATCAGCAATATACACGTAAGATCCAAGGTGATAAATAATAAACTTACTCTCAAGTGTATTCGATTGTAGGGTTTTAGGCTTAATTATGTTTTAAAGTTTACTTTTATTTTAATAACTTTAAGAGTTGATTTGATGAAACCAATCTGCTTGATATATTCCTTACGTATAAAAAATATCGTGTTTATGTTCATAGACAGAACTACTTTATTTGGTCTCCATTTTTTTTCCCTTCAATGCGCTATGTTCATCTTCTTTTTCCCAATACCAGATATCATAAACTTACGCTGCTTACCCCATTTTAAAATACCCAAAGGACTTTAAGAAATACAGCCATAACCGTAGGGATATAAATATATTGAGAAAATATAAATCATTCGAATCAAGTACAATCCAGTCAAGCGAAAAAAAAATATGTGTTAAAAGAAAAAGCAAGTTAGAATAAATGGCGAAATATTTTTTTTAAAACGTCATCAAAATACAACTTGTTATTTAACAAAAATAATTCATAAAAAAAACCTTTATATTAGTGAGTCGCCGCCATTTAGAAAGCTCAATGCACCGACTGTAGTACCGAAGTTCACAACACAGGGCCATGTTTGGGGTTGTATTTCTTGGAATATATATTTAAGGCTGTAGTCTGGTAAAACTAACGCAAAATTAAGAAATCATCCAATTTGCCATTTTAAAATGAACCTTTTTTTAATCAGGCAATAATAAAAAAATAAAAAAAAACATATATTAGATAATAACAATTTTTTTAGAGGTATTTCTGTTAAAAATATACTTAAAAGTTTTATGTACCTAAAATATAATCACTTTTAAACTGGCAGATTACGCCATTTCAAATTAAGACTAAACTTAGGTATCTGGAATCTCAATAAATACTAAGTTTTGAACTAAAATTTGTTGTTATAATTTAAAGATAATAAATTGAACATGAAAGTGGCTGAAGCCAAATTTTAATTTTTGATTCTGAAAAGAAACAAGCATTTTAAATCACATACATTTTTGTGACATTTTTCTTTATTTCTACCTGTCATTTTTCATTTATAATTTTCGGTAAGGTCATAAAAAAGTCAATATGATATTGTTTTGAATTGAATATTACAACCAAAAGTACCTTCTTTTTCAAAAAAAGGGAAAACAATTCCATGAAAAAAGGTTTCAACTAAAGTACTTCAATTTTTTTTTTTCAAAGTATTACCGAAGGCATAATTTTAAGTAGAAATAAATGAAAATGTCACAAAAATGTATGTAATTTTAAGTGCTTGTATTTCTTTTCAAAATTAAAGAATATAAATTTGGTTTCTGCCCCTTTCATGTTCAATTTATTTATTTTCTTTAAATTATTACAACAAATTTTAGTTCAATACTTAGTATTTATTAAAATCCCAGATACCTAAGTTTAGTCTTAATTTGAAATGGCGTAATCTGCCAGTTTAAAAGTAATTATATTTTAGTTACATAAAACTTTTAAGTATATTTTTGAACAAGAATACCTTTAAAAAATATTTTTTTTTATCTAATTTGCGTTTTTTTTTATTTTATTTCTGCGCGATTAAGAGAAAATATTCGTTTTAAAATGGCAAAATCATTTCCTAATTTTGCGTTCGTTTTACCAGACTAAAGCCGTAGTTGTAGTGTCTTCAGTCACAAATTTAGTATCTAGAACAATCAATTCAAACAAACAAGTCAATAAAAATAAAATGTACTGAATAGGGGTTTATTCAATTAAATTGTCAGTTTTCAATCAATGTCCTTTTTGTTTTTTAATACTTAAGATAAGCAATGAAAATTAAATAAAAAAAAATTTTTCATGATTTCTTAAGTAATTTTTACTTATAAGAGATACCCCGCATTTTGATGCTTTTTGTAAATTTTTCATGACAACTGCCAATCCCTTGAGCCCGGGACACATTGTATTAAATATTTATGCTCAACACGGGTTTTTATGTAAGTAGTTCAATGCACTCAACTCAAAAAAAAAATATTTTTGTGTTGAAATGAATAAAGAAATAAATAAATCAATGTAACCAAGAACCTATTTTTAATACAGAATTATCAAAGTCTCGATAGTGTTTATTTCATAAAAATCATACTTACGATATCACATAATTGTACTATTCTTTATCAAAAACAAAGTTTTTACCGTGATAAAGCTATTTTGGTCACGAACTCAAAATGCGGTCTATTTTTCCTCGAGTCTCAACTTACAACTTCAATATTACAAATAAGCCTATTTTCATAAAAACAACCAATTTCTTAAGTGTGCAATGATAGTAATTTTTTTGCAATTTATTAGAGTATCACGGAAAATTCGTAATTCAAATTGTCATGAAAATTTTCAATTCAGCATTAAAGTTTAAAGGCATGAAGCTTTTTACTTGATACGAAGCAGATTCTATTAACAGAAAGACAAAATTTAATGTTTATGATGAAAAAATGAGAATGAGTATTTAGAAGCAATGAAATGAGAGTTTGAGAATCAAAGATATGTTATTCAATAAATGCTTCGATCCTAGTTCAATTAATAAATCAAAATTGACTTATCGAGTTTCTCTTGCTCCTCCTTCAAAATGCATCCACCAGCTACCTCAACCATCAAGAACAATATTCCGTTTAAATATCAAATGTATCCGAGATCTCTCATAGATTTACCAAGGAATATTTATTGAAGTTAAAACAAAAGACGTTCGAATGACGTTCACACAATTTATTTTTAAATATATTGCGTTTACAATATCTGCCCCTTTAAACTTGTGTTAATACAAACAATCAAACAAACCATCACGCCGTTTCCCCGTAAGGGTAGGCAGAGAGGATAGAACGCCACAACACTCTATCTTTGCATACAGATCTCGCTTCCTCTACATTCATACATCTTCTCATTCACGCGCGCCGATTATTCCGACTTTTGACTTGTCCATCTTTAAGTATTTGTTGGATTTGGTCATGCCATGTCTTTCTCGGTCTTCCTCTATTTCTGCATCCATCAACATTCGCATTGTAAATATTCTCAGCCGTTCTCTCGCTGTCCATTCGTTCTACATGTCCAAACCAGCGCAGAGCTCCTTTCTTGATTTTGTCGATAATGCTTGTCTCAGCCTTACATAATGTACGGATCTCAACATTTGTGCATCTATCAGACATAGTTTTACCACACATTTGCCTGAGAGATCGCATTTCGACAGCATTCAGCCTTCTTTCATCCCTGTTTTTCCAAGTCCATACTTCGCTCCCATACATCAGGGACGGGACCAGGACTCCGTTGTGAACTGCCAACTTTGGGTAGTTTACTGGGTAGGGAAAAATCGGAAAATGTACTGAAAAGCGTTATTAAATAACAAACAGTATAAATAAATATCGTATAACTCTATAATAAATTAACAAGACGGTAGTTATGTTTTTGTTAATTTCGCATACAAATGTCGGCCTTAAAACAGGTTATACCTAGGTAGGCAGACTACACATAATCCAGAGAAATTTCTTACCTTAAATATGAAGTATATAAATAAAGTGTGATTATTGTTAATAAATTGTGATTATTATTATCATAATAATTATTATTATTTATTGTTATGTTTGAGCACAACGTTTCTGCTTTAAATATTGACAATACTAATACTGTTCATCAATTTGATGTAATTTAATATTTACGAATACGGTTTCTTGAATACAACGATTTGTAAATCAATGCATTTCTACCCCTGTTAACCCACTTTCATTGACTGAAATAGTTTTAACGTCTCCTAGTTACCCCGAATTTTCAAACTGCTTTCACAAAATAGCGCTGTCTTAAAAGTCCAAATTTTACCCTCGCTGAATGACATTCACATTGACTTATGTCTCTTTAGTATCATATTCTCAATACGGTTTGAAGATAAAAAAGTAGCCAACTCAAAACTACTTTAATTTTAAATAAATTTCAATTACAGCAAAAGCGCTACGTTGATTTTTTTTTCTGACTTTAAATGCGTAGATGTACCGTTTATTTTAGTATATTTTTAGATTATTCGATAGAATACAAGTATTTTTTAAATGAAATTAATTAAGAACCAATTAGAAAATGATTGAGTTTAACATTTATTCCAAGTAAAAGGGGTCACACGTATATATGTACTTTTCATGTAAAGTATTCCACAAAATGGGTGATTAACCTACTGAGACTTACTCGTATATGCCACCACCCGCAGCCGCTTGTCATATCTGCCGTAACAACCCTTGGAAAGAAGCCAGAAGGCTTATTTTGTCATGAAATTCGTGCATTGTACAATAACCAATGTCTGACAACGACATACTGGTAAAAAGTTACCCTGGTTTGTTTCTCTTTAATTTTTTTATAACTAACATTATATCTCGGAATAAAACCTTTGATTTGTTAAAAAAAAAAACGAAGTTTTGTTTTTGGCACGTAATGGATAATATTTTCTTTAATTACAAAGCATATTACGAATACAGTTCTGTAAGTGAAATAGAACCAAAACCTTGGAGCAGTGTTTTTACTCTGAAAATCCTAAATACAGAAATCAAGTAGAGATAAATCTTCGCCTACCATTCTTGAGGTCTTAGTTTCAATTTCTTGCAGAATAGACAGTCAAATATTGATTTAAAATGTTTTTTAAACTGCAATGTTTCATTGTTTCTGGACTGACACTTTAAGCAAACGACTGAGCACTTTATCTTTCATGTAATAGATGATCGAAATACGCTGCATTTTATTTACATTTGTCAATATTTACAGTTTCCTATGCACTACGGGGTGTGAAAAGGATGATGATGATGAATTGTTAATAGGGTACTGCATTGGTACTCCCACTAGTAAAATGCAGCGTATCAGCTATAATTCGTAATAAATGTACGATAAGGTTATTTTTAAGTCTTACGTTTTTATTTCACGTTGACTTAGCCAGGAAAAGAAACTAGTACCTCGGGTAAGGCAAACAAAAGATGGTGTGGGTTTTACAGCATGTAAAAGTATGTAGTCCCTTGTAGAAATGTATGTAAACTGAATGAGTATGTAGATAAAGTGTATAAATAAAAATAAATAAATCAAATTCATCATTTAGCCTATTTTCGAAAGTCCGCATTATTTCTTTAAAAAACTGTTTTACTGATGTGAATATAGATGTGAATCAATAGAATCTTTTTTTTAACAAGAAACCCGCTGTAACAAAAATTGAGTCGGGTTGTTGTCCCGTGGCTAGCGTTGCGGACTCACGGATCAGAGGTTCGAGGCTCGAGCCCTTACTCTACCCCAACTTGATTTCCATTTCTTGAAAATTTAAATATTAGGGCAAATTATAAAAGCTCTAACATTAAAAATAAAAAAAACACTACTTTAAATTTAACATTTTTCCAAGTAAAAGAATTAAGTAAATTTTGATATTCAAATATAGGCAGAATGTAAATATTACACAGTGTGTAAAGTGGCCACATAAACCAGCCAATGACGAGTCATAAACCCTGAAAATGCCTTGACATCCATATTCACTTCTCAAGAATGTTTTCCCTCTCTGTTGCAACAAATAAAGATCTTAATAACTCCCTAGGGAGGAATTTCAGCCTGTCTACAAAGATTTGAAAATACTGAAAACATGTTTTTTGTATTATTTACTCAGAAATTTATTATCCTTATTCCTGTGAAAATGTGTTTTATTTTTTTGAAATTCCCCGTTTTAGCTTCAAGCAAAATCTACTTTAATGGTTGCCTTGATATCACGGCGATGCGATGGTAAATTAATTGAGTTAAATATGTATTTGAACAGTTTGTCTGAAATTTTATTTTCAGAGTTTCCATTTACGTCACTACCAATTATCTACAAAATGTCAACTGTCACTGTGACGACTCCCCTGTGCCTATATTTTATTTAATTAAAATTTGACATTTCAATAGTCCTTATAATTTGAGCGTTAAATAATTTTTCGGATTACTTTAAGTCCATTAAACAATGCTATAAATATGAGACCACAGGTTAAAAAATTAAAACTTCGAATAAAACAAAGAGTCTTAAGTCATTATAAAATGGTTCAAAATTTTGAAGAAATAAACAAAATAGAAAGCCTGAAAATATTATAAATAAACTTTAATAAAAAAAATAAAATATCGTACATTTCGAATCTAGAAAAAAAGCCATAAAATAGATGCTTACACAAACAATGATGGACTAATTCAAGTTGAACATATTAAATACTTAGGACCTACAATATTTTTTATTTTTTTTAAATGGCACACTAAATCTATGCATGACTTTAATAAAAAACTAAGGTATTCATTTCAACAATTTAATTAGCAAAATAGCAACATTATCGAGTATCATTTAAAAAAAATCAAAAACCGTGTAATATCCACGGAAAGTATGTATGAAGCATATTAAAAATCTAATATATGTTTTATGCAACTATGAGCAACAGAAATCTAAAATAACACAAGCAGACTACGACGACTCCAAAATAAAATATTTAAGTTGATATAAGACCTCCCTTATCCGACACCAACTAAAAAACTTTTTAAATAAACTAAATAATTAAATCGTCAGGATTTTAGCACAAAATTACAACTACATTTTACTAGTTATGAGATATTGCACCTTCAAAGTTAATAGCTCATCTCAAATAAACAATTGAAGTATAACTGCAATTTGAGTACTATAAAATTTAATTTTTTGCATTTATTAAAAACGAAATATTTTTATTTACTTTTTAAAAAAATACTATTTGATGCCATTGGTGTAGACATCTCGTTTTTAGAAAATTTGTGGTTACCAACTTATGCCAGAAACTAAAAAAAATGTTACTTATCTTATTGATGTTTGCTTGTTGATTCAGTGACTTCATACGCCAGTTGGAGGTGATAGAAGAACACTACGTTTTGTTGTTTTTTTTTACTACATTTTGAATAAAATACAGAATTTAGGTAAAAGGCGCAAGAGTAACGGCGATAACTGAATTGAACTGATCTGAACTTATTAACATCTGAATTGAACTCTACTGTACTACTGGTGATACATGAGGCTACTACAGCTTTTACAATAGTCGTCCATTGTGTTTTCTTTACTTCCAAAAGAGAAATTGAGGTCATCTTCTATTTCCGACATCATCTTGCCTTTATTAATATCTAAATAATCACTTATAGGCAGCGATTGGAGTACCAATGCAGTGATCTATGCATTATGACAAAATATTTATGATAATTGGTATCATAATACATACGAACATACCGTACCTATATCCTTATCGACATTTAGTACCTACACGTGTCCTTTAAGCGACATGTAGGGATAATATCATTTGTTTAGTCTACATATACACAAGCCCATAGAATTAAGAAGGGTTCTATTCACACCAAAAATAAAGGGTTTGTTCTCGAATAGTATGTTTTATGCGTTGGTTATTACAACCCTTTAAAGCGATCTAATGAAATTTCGGTTCAAAATATTATGTTCAATAATTCATATTATTAATTATTACACCCTCTTTATTCACCTCTTGAATTACGTACTAAATAATTAAAATTAATTATTCCAAACGAAATACTATAGAACTATACTCGTATGGTACCAACCAACGCGTTTAAAATAATATTTACATATTTATGAAATATCTTGTACGTAATATTTACATCAATTAAACAAGCAATCTAGATTTCTATATTTATATAGTTGACTATCACTAATTTAACTTCATATCGTCATTGCACATAAAATATGTATGGTTTTTTTTCAATTTTTTTTCTCCACCTTTCAAGGTATGAGCCATGTGATCTTCCTTTACATTGTCTCTGTATATAAAAAAAAACCTTTGCACTAACTTAATCCAAACTAAGGCATTTGCAAGCTTGCAATAGACAAATATCAAGATCAGTATTGATGTAGACATTTTTAACTGCACGTTGCACTTGTACAGAAAATTTCTTCATGGGGTCGATTATTTGGGATAGTTGCTGAATGTGCATCTTGAGTGGTTTATGCTATGTATATGTGCCGCATGTAATGTATATGTTTGCGTATGTTTTATATGTGCGTGGATGACCCAGAGTGTACATTCTGTATTTTTATTTATTACCTCCATGGAAAACGCAAATTGTTACAATTATTCTTTTTTCACTTGAAATTTTTATTTGTTTTATTTTTTTGTCACATTTAATGTTTATATCTTTTGCATAATTTATAAAAACTAAATTAGTCTTTTTATGTTAAAAAATTGTTGTTTTTAATAATTATTACTATGACTGTTTTTTTTCTGAATAAAATAAATAAAATTAAAATAAAAATCATCACCCTATTATGATTTTAAGAATTTATCGAAATCATTAATGTAGGTTTTTTTACTAAGAATAATTGACAATTATTAAGTGCAAATTAAAAACTTTAGATAGGTGATCTATCATATCTACCTACCCTTATAAAAGAACGGCGAAGTGGTTTGTTTGTTTTTGTTTATTTGACAAATATTACAAATGGGCCATGTGACGAAAATTGTGCATTGAATATGAGCCATGTGGCAAAATTGCATTAAAATGCGACTTGGTTAGCATAAAGTAATTGATTTTTGAAATAAATATATTACTTTATTGAAAAAAAAAAGTATTTTTCCTAATTTGTGCGTACACAGAAGTGTTATTTTCGTTTTTTTTTTAAAAATAGTTTTTATCGATTTTTTCAGAATGTGCTCTGAGTCACATAGCCCATATTTGATGTGCAACGACGATATACCGTTTGATTTTGAAATATGATTATATCCTTATTCAAGCATGAAAATAAATCTAACCAAATCATTCTTACATACTGTCATAAAATAAATGATTGGAGTGAAAGACACACTCAATCATTACATTGTATTATTCCGTGGTTGGTCAATACATACATTTTAATTAGTGATACAAAAGAAAATAGTTCAATGATTTACTATGGAAAATCACTAAGTGCTTTAAATAATAATTTTAAGAAGGAAGAAAAGTACTCGACACACTCAAAAAGAAAACCGAGTTCTTAAAATATTTAACGGAAGAGAAATAGTTTGAATCATATAGCAAGGGAAAGGTAAGGGTTGAAGGTTGAACCCGTATTTCCTAGAAGACAAGCCATTTGGTTTCAAAACTTTAGAGAATATGCGGGGACAAAGCAGATCTATGTATGGGTATTAAAACATATATTCTTAGCATTCTCTTGCGAATGCTTTCCAAATACTGTATAAAAAAACAACTGCACGTCGGGCTGATTGTGCCTAAGTAAATTCAATTCAACCGAGGTCTCATATTACCCATTTCCGCACTCCAAAACTGAACCAATTTTGATTTTCTTTTAGGAACGAGTATCAAAATTAATATTTCTATGTCAGTACTTTTTGCGTTTTTGAAATAAAAAAAATGATTGTTTACCGTACGCCCAAAGGCGGCAGAAAACACAGGGCGCTTTTAGAGGGTTTTGGAAGAAATGAGCTCTCGTAAAAATCCATTAAAAAAAAAAAAAACTACCGGGATACATCAAAGGTAAATAGTGTTTTAAAAAAAAATTGCTCTTGTATTTTAATTCAGGATGATAATACGGATATACGTTTTTATGAAAAAATATTAGACCACGTTTCATCTTAACCCTTTTTAGGACACTTAAAACAAAGTAGTACATACATAATATTAGTAAACTCTTACTTACGCCGCGTTCTATATAAACAACAATTTAGGAAAAATTCTTGGACACGGAAAATTGAAAATAGATCTTTAGAAAAAAGCAGTGTGTATAGAATTTCATATGGAGATTTTAGAAGTACATATATCGGCAAACGGCGGAATATTGAAAAACTAGAGTTAACAAACCTAGCCGTGGACTTTCTAGAAATAGTTTGTCTGAATTTGCAAATCATATTATAGATATAAATTATTATTTTTATTTTCATAAAAAAAAAAAATCTGTTACAAATAAAGGTAAAATAATGAATAATTTTGAAAATATAGATTGCCAAAACTTTTTGATTCTGATAAAACTAAAAAAATAAATAATAATATCGTACTGCCAAATTCTTCACCGTGGCTCTCAATATTTACTATAAATAGAAACATTATTTGAGTTTGTCCAAATGTTGGTAGACAAAAGACTGGATTTCACCCCCTCGGGAGTTATTCAGATTAACAAATTACAACAGGGATGGCTTCCATATTCCCTTATTTAAGGTATTCTCCATCCCTGTTGTAATTTGTTAATAAATAGAATCGCCTACCTTGCCTTGCGCCCTCTCCCCCACCCTATCAGTACCTAAATACTGTTCTGTAAAATAACGTTGATTTAGTTGATATTTACACCTTAATTTAGAATACCTGAAACTCGTTATGTTATTTATAATATTGAACTATATATATATACCGAATGATTTATAATACATTCAAAACAATTCATCTTCTTCTAAGAAATTCGGGATATTTAATGTTTGATTAAATGTTTATTGGTTTCTACTCGGATGTAATTAGGTGATCTTAGACTAGAGTTTCATTAAAGATCCCTACTTAGGAAGCATTCCGATCAGAATGCTTTGTAGAATAAACTACGAGATTATGGAATGATGTTTAATTAAAGGCTAACATGATAATGTCTTTTGTTCAACGCAAATACTAAAGGCTTGAGAAACCAGATTTAAAGCACTGTTATATGGATTCCGGAACGTGTCACTGTTTTATTTCACCCTTGATTTAAAAAAAAACATTTTCCCTACTCATTATTATTAATAAAAATCCATCGAAAAAAATTGTTTATTTATCAACACAGACCGTCCAACATCCAATCCTTACATGTTGAGACTCCCGGTGTACGGGGGTTGATAGCAATTCTCCACTACCGACCTATTTTTTAGTGGATGAGAAAAACTTTTCGCTCCTAACTTTTTTACCTAGTCCTCAAGGACTTGAATGCAATTTTTCCAGCAATGCTCCATCATATTTATAGCTCCCTAGGAGAACATTCTTCCGACTTTTGCCAACCACTCATCTATTAGGTATTAACATAATAGTCGAGTGAAATTATTGTGAAATTCCCTGTCAGAACAAGCTCTCTCTACATATAAAAAAAACTTAATGTTATGACTTTAAAACAAATGTATTTAAAAGTTTTACTAATGTATGCGTACAAAAATTATTTAATATCCCCCATGACACCAAACACAATTACTATAGTTACTAAACATTCCACCAGATGCTGCAAAAGCAATCGAAAATTAACGCAACTTTCGGGCAAAGAGGACTGGTCTACTTCTCCATTAAAATGTAAAACCTACTTCCATTGTCCATTGGGACGATTAGCAAATACTGTCACTATTAAATTGCCATTAAGAAATGGATAATGGAGGTGGGATGCGCACGAATTGATGAGTGAATTAGAATTTTATTTGTGAGTTTTCAATTTATTTCAATATCAATTTTTTTATTTTATAAACGTTTATGTTCATTACAAAATATTTCAATGCATACATAACACAAAAAAAATTATACTTAAATTTAAATATACAAAAATGGTAAAATAAGAATACCCAGCAATTATAAAGAAAGAATGCTATCCTCTCTAAACTTTTTTTCACTAATATGAAAGATGTCAATATCCAAAGAGATCCGGTTAAGTAAAGACATTGCTCTTCCTACTGGCATTACCATCGGCAGGTTGGTTCTGCAAGCAGGTTTTATACGAGTATGCATTTGAGATTATGATTTAATTATGTTAAAAACGACATGTTTGAATATTAGTTTCTGGGCCGCTAAAAACAGCATTAAAAATATCACCAGGATCTGTTCTCAGAGTGGTTCTATTTATTATGTACATTAATGATATTGTAGAGACATTAAAATATTTGAGGAAACAAAGAATATAAACAGTGCCATGAATTGTAGTAGATAATACAAAACTAAATGAAGTTAGTGAAATGAAATATTTGGGTGGAATGATGTCTTCCAAACATAAATACTAAGATGGTATCAAAAAAGATTGGGAACTATTTCAGTTTTTGGAAGAAAATAAAAGATTAGTTTATGAAGATTCATTTAAAATTATTTATAACACAATTATTGAACCACACAATAACTACTGTAGTAGCATATTATTTTTATCATACGAAAAAATTTTTAAAAAAACCAACCACGTTACAAAAAAAAACTTTAAAAATCATTTTGAAAAGAATACCGGATACACAAGTGTAAATTTGATGTAACGAGCAAATATCTAAAAATCATAACTCAATTTTATTTACAACTCATTGAAAATGGCCGTCAAAATGAAATATTTGAGTAAATCAAAAGAACGCAAATATTTATTTTCCATTAAAATAAAATCATTTCAATTATATTTTTAAATACATATACTATTTTTCTATTAATTTCAATGATGCTTTTATTTGTGTATATTTCAATACTACTATATTTTCCTATTATATTTGTATTTTATAGATTTCAATGATACTATTATTTTCGCCAGTTTTTTCCAAATTTAAAAATGTAAAAAAAATGGTAAAAGTTCGTCGTTCAAAAGAAAATTTTCTGTTTGGCCAAATATTGCGTTTGCTTTCACGTTTTAAATATTATTTTATTACAAACCTACAAAATGCAATGTCAAGTAGACGACGAAAGTGAGCATTTTTGACACTTCTTTGTGTTCGCGTTTTATTCGAGAAAATAAAGCTGCCAAAGCAGCTTGCAATATTGGCGCAGTGTACAATAAAGATGCTATGAAACATTTACTTATTTGTGGTAAAATAGTGAAGGAGAATCCGTTACTGATATTTTTTTGTAAATATTTTTTTAAGGAGCAACCCGCTTAGTTTATATTGTAGAGGCTTATCAGCAGGTGGGAAAATGGGGATGTGGAAACCTGGTGTAGAGTCCTCTTCCTTGTCAGCGATCAGCTCACGATGTCAGGGAAATTGGTGTTCAGGAACATTGCAGGCACACAATTTCGTCTGGAGGCGGCGGACGATGATGAACGGCGATAAATCTATCGATGATAAATTTGCGGCGTTGTGCGAGTTATGGCGAAGTTATAACAACTTACACAGCGAATGGTGGACATAATTTTTTTTAAATTTAAAAGTGTGCGAACATTTACAGTCGAAAAACCGAAGAAAGGAGCACGCGGGCGAAACAGTGTAGCCAAACCAAAAATGTCCCGTCAAGCGTAGCTACCTGACAAAATTAAAATAAGCCAGTTTCTACTAACATATGATTTTTCTGGCTAAAATACAACGAAACAAATTATCGGCTCAACCAAGAGCCTTGTGATGGTCATCTGGGGGCATTCTGGTACTCCAGAAAGTAGATACTTACATTTCATATCACTGTCAACATATTGGGGTTTGAACTGGGTGATGGATTTATTTATTTATTTTATTTATTCTTCCCCTTGTCCCTACCATGTTTCTAGCGACAGTAAAAAGGACATTGCAAATTTTGAATGTAAATATTTGTTATTTAAACAATCTCATCGTACTTAGTAAATAAAAATCTCATTATATATTACAACAGAGGATAGAAAACATCATCAAGAAGAAGATATGGTGGTTTAGGCATTTACAGGGCTTATAACCTGTCATTGGGTTATCGTATGTAACTACATAGTAATCATTGCATGGTCGTGAAACCTTGATGAACCATTGATAAACATTGTCGTCCAACTACTCCATAGGAATAATAAGACTATGTTTATCAATCGAGATGAAAGCTATATATAAGAGGCTCAAGTAAACATTGGGAGGCGTGTTTTATCGATTGGACGTAAAGCGGTCGTTCATATAGGACTATAGATGCTCTATAAAGTGATCAAACACTAAACTTAATGAAATGATCACCTAACCCCTCTTCAAGGAGAGAGAGGCAAGAATATAATTTAAACTAGCTAAAGAAATACACGATGAATAACAAACATTGTCCCCTTCATTAAAATATACTGTAGTAGTATTTCTACGTTCGAATTTTGGGAAACGATTTACATAACCGATAAACCTTCTGGTTATCGACAATATTTTGAGTTATGTTCAAGTGTTTGATAAATAGACCAATACTGGAATTAACCTTAGGATGTTATCTAGAGACATGAATATCTTAACAGAGACTTAAGAAATCATATTCAATACGTTTGTAAAATTTGATGCTGGTGGTGGAAGCTCCTACCCAGTTGGGCTTGACAGAAGAAAACGATAATATGCTTTGATGCGTGTTTAGTACATGTCTTATGTTACGATTACAGAGTTACGAAAAGAGTAACTGCGTAGACGTTTTATGTTGAATCACTGAGCACTGAACTCGACTACATGTTAAAACTCACTGTGGCTGACTGAACAACATAAAGTAACTAAAGATGTCATCACTTATATACTGCCTCGTGTTTGTTTTATTTCCTCGAGAGATTTTAAGGTCGTAAACTAATTTCTCAGCGATATTACATCCGCTCGTATCAGCAGTTTGCTTATAGTCAGTTGAATTTTTTGATAATTAAATGTTTACACGCAGGAAATGTGTGATTTCATTTCTGCACTGTCTTTAATACGATAGTTGGTCAGCTGACAGTGAGCATTCATTTCCGGGTAAACTTGGAAAATTAATATGTGATAGGGTTACAAATAATGAAATCGGACAAGAGTGCAAATCTGAGATATGTTGGATTGATAAAATCAAGAAACGGTTCATGTGATAGTTTAGTCATGTAGAACAAATGGATGGGAAAATAATGGTAAAACAGGTAGATATGGTGAGAATAAACTTTAAATGCCAAGGACGACCAAAGACGACGTGGTATGATCAGATAAACCAAAACCTTAAGCCTGGTCATGTCAAAAGCAAACAGAACCAAAAAAGAGGCTTTTTTTTATTGTTTTTTTCGGACGACGCTCTGAATTTCTGGTAAAATAATTTGACGCCTGTGTGTGTCATCGTTCTATGAACATTAAACACATACAAAAAAGAGCACACAATACAAAAGTAAGCCGGCTGGGACTAGATATACCCAACTTCTGAAAATTGTGCAACTGTTTAAATCACAAAGAGACGCAGTGATGAACGTTCCACGGGGTATAAATTGATAACTTAAAACCAGCCAATAACAGATCATAAGCCCCGTAAATGCTTTGATTTTCATATTCCCGTTTTATCCCTTTCACTGGTTTTCATTAACCAAATAATTGATATAAATTAAGTAATTTTTGAAGAAGAACTGCTTTTTCTATTTTTCTTTTTAACACTGTGTTTCTTGGGATTTCGACAATGTATTCCTGAATCTTCAATAACAATATCAAAAAAATGAGAGTAGATAATTTAATCGATAGAAAAAAAGAAAAAATATACTGTCGAAACGGAAAAATTATTCGGCAAGCATTATTATTCTAGATTTTGCTGATATTTCATGACTAATTTAAGCCGTGAACAACTCGATAAACTCCTATATTACCGGGAAAATTTTTAACGCTTATCAGTTCATGGTTTCATTTTTGTTAGTTCGCCGAATGCTAATGTACATAATGTGTAATGAAATAAATTGACCCTTGTTTTATTTAGGATTTTTTTTTGTTTTTATAGTAAACGATTTGAAAATTTAAAAACTAAAACAGGAAAATGCTTCTTTCTGTTATTTTCACGATTACAGAAAATATAGGGCCAATAGCTTTAATAATACTCGAGTTTTCGAATTAAAATCGGTCTATGGGGGATACGAATCCCGCCCTTCGGTCCGGCTAGGTTAATTCTCATCCACAATTCCTCTATCATCTCAAATTCATATAGTCTCCATGCGGCTCGACTGTGGAATCATCTTCCATCCAATATCAAAGATGTCTCTACGGTATCTCTATTTTAATTACGTCTTAATAAACATGTCATTTCTTTTTCTTATCTATTCTCCCTCCTTTAATTAATTTTTTCCATTTAGTACTAGTATTCATTTAATGATATATATAGGCAAATATTTTTATTTTTGTTTTTGTATTGTATACTTTTCGCTTTTTGCTTTATTTTCTATTGAAGCTTAAATTACATAAATAACGTTGGAAGAAATTACCAAATGGCAATACTTAATGATTAAATTTCTCAGTTAAAAACATTATTCAAAAAGTAAAAGGTCAAAAGCTATACTCAAGCTATTTTAAGGGAACACGGGATAATACTTGTACGGCTAATAATTACGGGATAATAATTGTTCTATTTTTCAAAGGACGTCATCGTTTAATAAATTGATGGTGCAAAAACTAATCAAATAGCATTCATTGATGTATATAATTAGAAAAAACACAAGTGTTCGAAATATATTCCTTCAACCTGTGGCCAATTGGCATTTGTTTAATAGAAGTTGAACGGAGTCTTTTGCGAGCGTTCGCCGGCTACTTTTCTCCTCGAAATTACTGAAATGCCAGTATGTTCGCTCAGATACTGCACAAATTTATTTATTTATTTATTTTATTTTATTTTATTAACATAAACGGCAAATTTGCCTTTTACAAACATTTATAATACTAACATATTTGGCTTAATATTTTTTTTAAACATAAATAAAATAAAAAATTAAAATTAACCAAAATAATATACGGCATATTTAGTAGAAAGTTTAAAAATTAATACATTCTACAGTAAAACAACAAGAAAATCATAAGTACTGTTTCATACAGCTGGGCAAAGTGAACAAATAACTATATTTATTATGAAAATCATGAATAAATAAATATAATTACCATTCACCATCTTTGAAAAAGTTCAAAAGGTTTGTTCTAAGGAACAATACCCTACACCAAATATATCAGATACGTGGGAATAACTATTGCCGAGTTCATGAAGTCTATTTAATACGGCATAACAAGTATACACTGTCCGTGAATTGTTGCTACAAAACGGTGGCACCTGTCTAGTCATTCTATTTTATGTTCCTATCTTAATTAATATTTATTTAAAACCGCCATTTTCATGTCTAAAATGTCTTATTAGCATGTTACAATTCGCAAATTATCTCCTCTCTCCGTCCTGCTCAGTTAGTCAGGCGTAAATTGAAACGACAAACAAATGTGACGTATGCGGAATAGAGTGGCATACTGAATAGAACTTACAGTAGACTGACGTAAACAGTCCGTGTTTTTCATTGTACTACTTGTTTTGCTTGTCAAAGTCGACGTGATATGACGTGAAGATACTTGCTATCTTGCTGCTCAATCCCTGTTCTTTAGGGACAACTTTTTAGCTCGGATTTGTAAAAAGTGTTATCTCTATATATTATATCTCAATGACAGCATAATGGTTTTGTGCAAACAGCCTTACTTGTGCTTTGAATGCAATTGTTGAAATCACGAATAATAAACTCGTGATGCAGTTATACGAATTATACTACTATTGAATCAGGCGAAGTAATTAACTCTTACTTAACGGGTGGAAATTTTTGTTCTTCTTTTCAATATATAATATTAATACGAGATCTATTAAATGAAGGAGTATAAGAGTATTATAATATTTATCTTCAATGTACACATAAATGCAATAAATGTTGTGTAATATTTAAAAGAATTTCAACACACATTTTTCTAAAAAATGTTATAAGAGGAAGGAAACTCCCTTCGAGACGTGAAAAAGATTAATGTCTAAAGTGATATTGTTCAACATAGACATAGCTCTTCCAACTCTCCAAAAGTCAGACAGGGATTGAAAAAAGTGATGAAGTATCCTTTACTCTCTAAAGTATAATGAATGAAGTCATTATGTCATAAAAATAAGAGTTATAAAAAATACATAAAATAATTGATAAAAATACAAAATAATAAATCTAAGGTGTACAATGACACGGTAATTGCTTACAGTCTAACCAATGAAAAATTAAAAAATACAATAATTGTAATACTAAAAAAAAAAAAAAAAGTTAAGAAAAAATACAACATTAGTTATGGTGCTTAGTGCTTACATTAAATACATTTAAAATTATAATATTTTGAGTTTGTCTAAATGTTTGTAGACAAAAGACTAGATTTCACCTTCTAGTGAGTCATTAAGATAACAAATTACAGAAGAGATAGAGAACACTTTAGAGAAGGGAATTTTAGTGTAATGTGGTCACTTAAACCAGCCAACGACAAGTCATAAGGTCTGTAAATGCCTAGACTTTCATATGCCCTTCTCTAAAGTATTTTTTATCTCTGTTGTAATTTGTTGTATTTAAAATTGACACTGTTTCATCTTCCAAACATTCAAAAATACTATAGTAACATTTATCTATTAAAAACACTTTTAACACAAAGGCAAAAATTTTGATACGATTAAATTCTTTTATTTAAAAAAAAAGTTTATTAAACAATTTTACGGCCATGTGTATGGGGCCCTCTTTGATTGATAATTTTGACAACGTGATAATTTTTCTGTTTCCATAATATTCTGGGCTGGTATTCTAAACGGCATTGCGCGCGAAGAGATCGCTGTTAGCGTGTATTTTGTACGTAAATACGGGTTAAAAATGCATTTTCTACGCGTCCTTTTTTCGTTCAGAATACCACCCCTGGTCTTGTTTTAACAAGGTTCCATGATTTAAATACCTGTGAATGTTAATTAATTCTGTCTTATAAAAAATTGCCCGCATGTCGCTAGGTAATCAATATTTACCTTTTTTTTTAACAAAAATATCCTGTGCATTAGTAAAGTTACCTTTAAAAAGAATAGCGTATTTCAAAATTGAATAAACATATGCGTAATAAGTAAACATAACACTTCATTGTTTGTTATTTTATTTAGTTTTGTGTAATACAAATACATATTTACTGATTTAAGCGACAACAGTTTTCATTATATTACATTATATTTTATATTATTTTCTTACTAGCAGCATCTCAAATTAGCGAAATATCGCATTTCCGTGATTTTTATTTTCAAAATATCGCATTGAGGTCAAAAGGACAGATTTATTGAGACCCATATGGCTAAATTTATAATAAAGTTGCAGTTGCCAAACGCTGATTGTTATTATTTTTAATTGCAGAATTTCCAGTCTTCAATATTAATTACTTAATAAACCAACTTTGTACTTAGATATTTTTTTATTATTATTTAAAAAGATAAACATTAACAGAAAATAATAAAGGAAAAATAATGAAACCCACTTAGCCGCAAAACCGGCTTGTCAGCAGGTTTCTTATTTTTCCTTTACAAAGAAAAAAGTCAAAGAAATTATATAAATTTAAAAAGTAATATCATCATTATTAACTCAATCTATTTATTCAATTGGTGTGGTCTTTGTTGAATTAATTGACAGATTGTTCTTTAGATTACTCCGAACAATAAAACATAAATTGTAAAGCCTAAAATGGCGATATTTCTAGATGCTCAAGATCCTAAACAACCTAGGCCCAAAGGTCCGATTAAATGAGACCCGTGGGGCCGATAACTTAAGGTCCACCGGGCCAAAAACGTGAGGCCAAACATGATGATAATGATTCGAGAATGAGAACTTGAGTGCAGATAACATTATATTCGTCTCTCACACGAGAAAACTGATTATTATTTTTTTTATATTATTTGTAGATTAAAATCATATTTAAATAAATGTAAATAACATAACTTACAAACTACGTTCTCCTAAAAAACCTTACTTTAAAATTCTGGATTTGCTAAGCTGCTACCATGGAATTATGAATATTCTAGAGACCGCATTCACGTAAAACTACTCTTAAACGAGTCCAAAGTAACGTCAAATATAATAAACTTATACCAGCGTTTTTTCCGATCTTTGAAACGTTTCTAGAGCGCACTTTTTTATATAGTCTCCACTTCCGTCAGTGATTTGGTTTTTATCTCCTCTATGGTCGCGAAACGTCGTTTTTTTCATGGTTCTATTCATCTTCGGGACCAGAAAAAACTCAAAAAGTTGCGAACAAGCCGACAGGCGTGGGCGGGCGTCCATCATTTTCGCTCCGGAGTAATCTTGAAAATTCGCCAATCACACAAAAACGCGTCTTCCTTTATTTAGGTTCTTACAATTACGTATTTAAATTTAAAATTTTAAATCCCTTGTACATATTCATGTAAGGATTAAGTGAGTATTTTTTTAAAACTGTCTTATTACGTTTGAAATGTTTATCAAAAAGAAAAAATAGGTAAAGATAAAGGGAAAAGAAAAGAATAATAGGAAAGGAAAAGAATAACAAAATTTATAATTTGCCCTATTAAAAATAGGAGCATTAATTTAGTTAACGCAATTCAAGATCTAAAAATAACTCTTGACTCACAACTTACATTTTCCATATATTTAATATCAAAGAAAATGCCCTGAACATGTTAGGATTCATATACAGAATGCGTAAACCTTTTAAATATTTATAATTAATAATTTGTTTAAACATTTCATTAGTTCGTAGTAATTTAGAATTTGGATGTGTAGTCTGGTCAGCATATTACATAACTCACATTAATTAAACTAAATCTGAGCAAATAAAATCTCCATTGATTCATAAAAAATCAATTATTGACACCCACTAATTCAAATTATGTGTTTCTGTCTTAAAGAAGCGTATGGAATATTGTATTAACAAAAGCTGAAAACAACTAAAACATGGTAAGAAAAAACTCAAATTATCTCACACTAAATCATTCGAAAATATAATACAAAACATTTAAAATTAATAATGTAACCACATGTAATCCGAACCTATCCTTAACTATTCATAGCTCTAATTACAAAAATCAGATTCCAAATATTATATACAATTGTAAGTAGTAAGACAGAAAAATATTTTGGTATTTATGTAGACAAAAATTTTTAAATGGAATAATCAAATCAAATATATTGGGAATAAACTAAAAAAACTTTTTATTTATTATTTTTTTATTAAACTAACATGAAATATTATCGGTTTAAAAGAACTTCTAAAAATACATATTGCAGTTCGTCAATCCGTTTTGGAATATGGTATAATTGGGTGGCCTCGGCCTCGTGCTGTAATGGTTGCGTTTGCCTACCATTCAAGAGGTCGCAGGATTGATTCCCGAACTGGTTGATATGAAATATTTATTTAAATGGTGTTTTCACATAAGAATATTTAATAGTCCTTGGACTGGTACCTGAAGCGTAAGACTGGTCATCTTACCTTCATGTCACAATAATGATCAAGATACGCTGCAATTGGTGTACCAATGCAGTGCCCTATGCACCATTAGGTGCGGAAAGGAAATGATGATGATTATTGGATGGGGATGTGCAAATGATGCATTACTCAAACAATTAATCACTGCTCAAAAAGCTTTGGTAAAAACTATCCTTAAAGGCCCTGTCAAAACGAGCTCCCTCGACATATACGAAAAACTTTTATGACTATAAAACAAATTTATTCAAAAGTTTTACTTCTGTATGCAAACAAAAATTATTCAATACCTCCCATGATACCAAACACAATTACTAGAGTTACTAGACATTCCACCCCGACGCTGCAAAAGCATTAAAAAATGAGCCCAACTTTTGGTAAAAGAGGATTGGACTACTTCTCTATCATAGTATACAACCAACTTCCGTTGTCCATAAGAACAATTAGAAAAATACTATGACAAATCGCTATTTAGAAAATAAAAATAGAATTGGGATGTGCACAGACTGATGAGTAGATTAGGCCAAATAGGTAGAAATATGTTTTTATTTTTAGTGTTTTTGCTGTGAGTTTTATGTGTTTTTATCATGTATTATGTGTATTTGAGATTGTGATTTAATTATGTTTAATGAGGCATGTTTCAAAATTATATTAAATATCTCCCTCGGCACGAAAGATCTCAATGAGGGAGCATTATCTTTTATGTAAAAAAGTAATATATAAGTTGTAAGAGAACAAATAAAATGAAATTCTAATAGATCCACAAGAAGTAAGTTTTTTTTTTGTAAAAATAATAACTATTCTGTTAATCAATTAAAATATATTCGCACTCGGTATTTTTTGGAAGAGTTTATTAATTTTTTTATTATTATTTTACGTTATTTTCTTTAAAAAAATTATATCGTTTACAAAACGTGTTTGTTTTTTATATGTTTTTTACATATTATCATTACCCAGTTGAATACTTACTATTTTATTTTTATTTAAAATCATTATCAACTTCCCTTAATAAAATTACCATTATTAAACATGGGCTTTCTCATAACTGTTTTTTTTTACTGATGTTATTTTTCTTTTTTACTTTTGCATTCCACTTTCAATACTTTTTTCATTAAATTTTTTGGTTTTAAATAACACATTTTATATAATATGTGACATTGTATTTTTTTTTGTAATACAATTTTTGTAAGTTTCTTTGAACCGTTAATGAATAAATTATTTACTTTGACAAAAAAGTGTTACTGCTATCAAACTAATATGTAATAAATGACATTATAAACAACGATATTTTGAGTATGCCTAAATGTTTGAAGACAACGCTGGATTACACGCCTTAGAAAGCTGTCGAGATCGACATATATTGTAACATAAAGTTAAAATATTTTCGACAAGGAAATATGAAAGTCTAGGTATTTACAAGACTTATGACTTGTCATTGGCTGCTGGCTGGTGAAATAATTCAGCTCATGATAGAAATAAAGGTTTCAGGTCTTGGATTTTTAAACATAGGTAGAATGTTGCATGTTATGCAGTGTATAAAAGATCCACTTCAACCAACTAATGACAGTTCATTACCCCTGTGAATGCCCCTATATCATTATTTTCTTTGCAAAAATGTCTTCCCTCTCTGTTGCAATATGTTTTAACATATTATAACCATTTTTTAATAATACGTTTTTAGGCGTATATTATTAATTTATTCACGTGTGCCCGTAAGTTTTACCTTCTGTTCCCTGTTCTCTGAAATATTCTGAAATATTTTCCATTCATACGTTAAAATATTTAATATAAGTGCCTTTTGCCGGATATCTAAAAAAAAACGTTTTAAGTTCCTACTCGAATGATAATAGTTCCAGATTTTTGTCTGAATCAACCTTCAAACTTGAGGTCTCTATTACGCTTTTTTTTTGCTTTTAATAACGGTATATTTTAAAAATCGCCCGTAAGGCAGATTGATAAACATTACACTAGTGTATGCGATAACTCTCTCATCAATTGTTTTCTAGTAATTGATTTTGTTTTCATTGTATAGATTACACGTAATTCATCACTCTCGAGCTCAAATATATTTGTTTAGTTAGTCATAGTGGCGAGTCTATAGACAGATTAGTGGAATAACTACACTATTATTTGACTTTATTTTATTTAACTACTAGACGGAAAAAAATAACCCTTGTTGATCATTTCAAAATAACTCAAATAAGTAAATGAACTTAAGTTTAGCGTATACAAAGCGAATACATATTATACTGTGTTTTTTTTTTGTCACAATTTAAATTACATAAAAAAGATTGATTATTTTATCAAAATGTCATTCAATCTGGATGTGTTATTGTAAACATAGTTATTTTATATATTTGTTTCAGTCAAATATGCGTGATAAGTAAAAATAAAGGGAAGACATGCATGACAAAACGAATCAGCTAAACAAAATAAAAGGAAGCAAAAGTATTTCAAATTAATGAAACAAAGTAAAACTACACGAAATGAAAGAAAAAAAACTCTAAAAAATAAATGTTAACAACAAATTAGACAAAAAAGAGCAAAAATAAATAAATAGAATGACAACCGAACATGATAGGAAATTAAACTAAAGTAACCAAACTTACGAAAAACATTAAACTAAAAAAACGAATTAAAAGAACATGAGATGATACTCGAGGTAACAAAACTATATTGATCTAACCAAATGAAAATTAAACACAACTCAGCGAAAGTAAACACAACAAACACTCGAAGAGAGAAAAAATAAAACTCACCTAACCTAACCGAATTGAAACTAAATAAAATAAAGCGAGAGTAAACGTGATAAAACAAGGCGAATTTCAATGTTTTGCAACGTAACAAAATGAAGAAAAGTAGGTGAAATTAAACAAAATGAATCGTAACGTTTTTGCTAAACAAAACGAAACAAAAGAAAAAAAAAAACTTAAAAATTAAGCATTGATATCAAACATAAACAGACATAATGGCCTTTTGGGAAAGTAAAAGTAAAACGATACTAACCAACTTAATCGAAACTAAACAAAATTAATTTAAGCAGTATAATATTGACACAACGGCACTTTAAAAAAGTAAAAATAAATGTTAACGAACTAATTTTATTAACAGTTAACAACATGAAACAAAACACTATAAAATAGACAGAACAGCGCTTTAGCAAAGTAAAAATTAATTTATACCAACTAATATAATCAAAACTAAACAAAATGAACCAAAATAATGTTAAATAGACAGAACGGTTCTAAAGCGAAAAAAATTTAACAAAATATATCAATAAACTCATTTCATCGAAACAATTTGAATCATAACATTATGCAACCCAAAACATAATGAACGAAGCGAAATGAAATAAAGTTTAAAAAACAAAATGTACAAACACACAATTGAAAAATTTATATGGGACTTCCATTACTTTTTTGCCTTGTTTATAATGAACCGAGTGTATGTTTACTTCAACGGGATAGTTATTTATTTGTCTACTTTAAAAAAATTATAAACTTCTATATTTACTTCAAATATTTTTTCCTTTATACAGTGATTGCGCTTATAATATGTAAGGATGCGGGGGATGTTTCGGCTGAGGTCTGTTTTAGGGGATTCTCTGCACTTGCTCTGATGACGAGCAAACCACAGAAAACTTGCCAGGAGAAGGCGGACTTTGTCGTTCGTCAGCAGACATTCCGATATATTCGAAGAGTGTTCCGCATTTGGTATTCTGCTATCAGTGATACCTTTTATTGCCTCGACTATATCTAACATAACTCTAATGACAAATCCTTATAACTTATTACAAAAAACACTTATTACTAATGTATTGTTTTCCATTGTTACAGGTAATTCTGGTGCTGAAGAGCCTCGGCATGTACGAGATATCGCGGGGCACGGTGGCCGTGCAGATCGCCGCCCACGTGCTGGCGTACACAAGCAGCTGCATCAATCCCCTTCTGTACGCCTTCCTCAGCGACCACTTCCGCAGGGCCTTCCATCGCGCGGCCTGCTGCGGCCCGCCGCCCGTGCCCCCGCCGGGGACCCGCCCTCCGCCATCTAAGGTCACGAGGACCACCGCTAATGCTAACGGCACCTGCACTGACGTTGTCTAGGCAAAGCTGTTTTCGTGAATGCAGATTATTGTTAATGCCGTTCGGCCAAATGTCAGAAATTCACATTTTCTACCTTTTACAACTGCGTTGATACAAAAAACTATTATGATTCGTAAACCCGTCGTTCAGTCAAAAGTCATACGAGTAATTTACCTTATTTCCTTATTTCTTTGATACAAAAAAAACTGTTATGATACATAAGCCTGCCGTTCAATCAAAAGTCTCAATTAATCGTTTTTTCCTATTCCTTTGTAACAGTGTGAAACCAAAACTTTGTCGTTCAGCCAAAAATATTTTTTAACTGCTTTAATGAAATAAACTGTTTTAATACGAAAATTTGCCGTTTAGCTAAAAGTCATAATTTATCATTTTTGCCTATTGCTTTGATACAATAAACTGTTTTGAATTCATGACCTTGCGGTTCAGCCAAAAATCTTAATTTATCTATATTACTACTTTGATACACAAAACTGTTATGATTTTTTGGACACATTTAAACTAATTTGATACAATAAACTACTTTGATAAAAAAAAACAGTTTATCTCAACGCTCTAATTTACTATTTTGTCATTGCTTAGTAAAATGAGCAATCATCAAACCAGAGACTTGCTATTCAGCCAAAAGTTATGTATTAATCTTTTTTATCCATTTAAACTACTTTGATGCATAATTTGAAACAAAAAACCTGCCATTCAACTGAAATCAACAAATAATT
Source organism: Micrasema longulum (assembly GCF_059751315.1). Taxonomy (NCBI): domain Eukaryota; kingdom Metazoa; phylum Arthropoda; class Insecta; order Trichoptera; family Brachycentridae; genus Micrasema; species Micrasema longulum. Next base: position 1,398,412 of record NW_028277465.1, on the reverse strand, counting down.
TTTAATTTCGATCTATTTTTTTTGACATAAACTTATGTTTATTTTTTATTAAAAATATTACAGAATTACAACAAAATACCATAAACGTAAATTAAAGGCTAACTCTGTTTAAAAAGACGGGTTCTCGTCGTAAGGAGACGAGTTTCACTAAATAAAATCAATGTATAAATGTCCCGCAAACAAAATAAAAATCAGAAATACGTTATCCTTGATGTTTTTTATATTTTCTTTTTGATAAGAAGAAAACCTTCCAGAGCATTTCAAACTTATTGTTATACGCATTAACTTTAATTTGATTGAATCATTAAAATAATTGTAACTAAATTTGCATTTCAGTAGATAACGAAAAACTAATTACATAGTTATTAATTCTTAATTTTAACATTTCACTACATGGCGGAATTAACAAGAACTTTAAAGGAATTCATAAAAGAGGTGTTTTATAAAACTGTAAACAATGATTAAAAGAAAATAATAATTTGAAAAACGCCAAAGAATTTCGGATAAAAATATTAATTATAACGGTAATCATCGTGCTTTTTAATAATTTGCTTGAATATAATGAATTTCGACATTCCCAAAAGCGTTCATTTAAATATTCGTTCATTAAAAATGATAAAATGATTTTATTTTCATTTACATTTTCAATTGATAAATTATGATTAAAGTTTAACAACAAGCTCAATTTCATTAAAAATTTAATTATTAAAATAAAACAGTCGGTCTATTAATATATTTCAATTGAAATTGTTCGCATGGATATATTAATTAATGTTACGTATGATATAAAACAGACGTATTTATTCAAATCAAGTTAATTTTTGAGATGTCAATTAAATTTTTGAATTGAAAAATTCGATTGATAACCATTTGCGTGCTAGAAGTTGAAACGATTATTTTTTAATTTGTAAAAACAGGATATTTTTTTTTTTTGCACCACAACAGGCCAGGAGGCCCAATTATAGTGGTGAATTACATCACAAAACACCCAGGCTTGAGAAAAATCACATTTTTTAATTTTTTTGTTCTCACCGGGAATCGAACCCGGAACCTTTCGTGTGTGAGTCAAGCGTCTTGACCACTACACCACGGAGGCCGCCGATTTTCACAAAATAACGTTAAAACTATACTAAATATTTAGTGCAACAATGTATAAAAAATGTATTTAAACTTACACTTTTCCAGCTTAAAAACGAGTGTGCATACAAATCGGCTCGTCTTTGACGTCACGTCACTTTGACGTCACATGTCATATCTGCCAAATGCGCACCAACATAGCGTACAAGCATGGCGCGGTAACGTAATACGTGCTGTTTGTCCCATAGGGCGATAAACGTCTTGTTTTTAGGAAATTAAAAATATGCGTATTTCAACCCATTATTGTCATTTTTTAAATTGCCATTTTTTTTAAAAGACCCTATTGCAACGCCAAGCAAAACAGTGGCACAGAAATGTAGCGTGCGTCGATCATTTGTTGTTACGATACCTTGCTGGAAATTAAACCCAGAACCTAAAACATGGTCAGAAACCTAATCTAATTGATGAAAAACTGACAAAAAGACAGTGTTTATTTATTTATATACATAAGTTTATTGTACATTATTTGAGACATAAGCCCCAACTCCATGGGACTAAAAGTCCTGTGTTGAGATGAGACGAGCAATTAGTTGACACAGACACATGAGTATATCACCACAAATATAGGATTAGAAACATAAAGAATAATTATAAAAATTATTTAAAAAAACATTTATATGGCGCATCAATATGGTAAACAGAAAACACATTCGGAAAATGATCAAGAAGTTTCGTACTCAAATCCCTCCCACAGAGGAAATTCCAGTCCTTAACTCCTTTCTTGAAAATAGTTTTTGTCCTTGAGAGCTTAATACGCTCTTCCAAAATATTTAACACTCTCGGTGCGTTAAATAAGAGATGCCTCTGAGCAAAAGTCGTACGGGTTTTGGGTATGACATAATTCGTACTCTGGGAAAGCCTCGTACGGACATTTTTGATGAGATCTCTCCTTATTGTTCGACCAGAAGTGTGTAAGAGCTTCTTGTAGGTACAGCTGTCTCACATCCCGTACCTTCATGTATTAGAAAAACGATTCTGACGTATGACATAAAAACATCAATTAGGGACATTGATTTTTATTTACATTTATCAAGTATTCAAAAGTTTTTGAAAGTTCAAGAGATTTTATTCAAGAATGTTTTGATTTCTTTCATTTCTTAACGTTTCAGAAAAAACGTTATCTTTCTATTTACAACTAGTTTATCATTGTTAAACCTTACTTTCAGTTACCGATAAAATTCATTGGAAATTTTTGTTGGAACGCCTCAAGGTAGGTGAGAAAAATTCATATCTTTGTCACCAGATTGAATTGAAAATTCATATTTATATACGAAAGTTTATTCGAATAACATTATTTTTCGCTCGGAAGACTAATATTATTTTCACAACTAACAGCCATCGGAAGAGCAAGAAATGAAAAATCGATTAAATTCGAACAAAAATCTACTTCTTCTTTGTATTTTTTTGCCAGCATTTTGCCATTTCATTTGAGGTCGGCTTTCTTTGTCTGACCTCTCAAAAGTCTCTTACTCTGGGCCGCCGTCTCGTCTAACCGAGCCTCTTTTATCTCTCTTTTTATAGCACTCTACCATGTGGGATTGAGTCGACCTCTATCTCTTCGGCTCTCGTGAAGATTTAGCGCAGTGTGCACCACATTTTCCTCATGCCTCGCTAAATGGCCATATTATCTCAGTCTGTATTTTCTCATCTTCTCCACCAAACTGCCTCTAATATCCGCATATGTTCTATCCTTGTCACACCCCGTGGTCACCTGAGTATCTTCTTATCACTTATGTGGAGTTTTTGACGGTTCTCTTTTTTACCTTCTTGAACGGTGTATATACGTACGAAATTATTTGCAAAAATAAAACAGTAATTGAAACACATTACAGCCAAATAAAATATCATTACACACAGAAAATTTGTTTTTTGACACCTGACGCAGACTACTACTACCATCACGCTATTTCTCTGTAGGGGAAAGCAGAGAGAATGGACCGCTACACACGTCTATTCTGGCATACATTTCTAGCTTCTTAACATTCTTGTCATACATGCCCTTCGGTTCTGCTTGCTTTTGACATGACCAGACTTAAGATTTTAGTTTATCTGATTATGTCACGTCTTCCTTAATCATCCTCGTCTCTCGTTACCGTTCATTTCTGCCACGTATACTTGTTTTACCATTCTCCCTTCGTCCATTCGTTCTACATGACCAAACCATCTCAGAGACCCTTTCTTTATCCATTATACCTGACTCAGGTTTACACTCTCGCCTGATTTCATCATTCGTAACCCTATCATACATTGATTCTGAAACATCCGTCTTAGAGATCGCATTTCAACCACGTTCATTGGGCTTTCATCTTTTCTCTACCAGTTCCATGTTTTACTTCTATACATAAGTGTTGGAACTAAAACTCCGTTGTGCACTGCCAGTTTAGCTTCGATTGACATATTCTTATTACCAATTACTGTGCTTAGTGCGCCGTTCATTTTGCTGTCCGCATTCACTCTCCTTTATACATCTTTTTCTATTCTTCTATCTCTTAAAAACATGCTTCCCAGATACACAAGTTAGGGTGTAAGAGCTTAGGGTGCTACCGTTAACTATTGTTCCTCCACTGCCACATCTTCAACACACTTTTCTGCCCGACGTCGTTGTCTCTTAACATCCCATGGCCCGAAATATGCCTAGGAGAAGATTTGCGCCCCTTCCGCCGGTTTCGCTGAACTGATGCACTTCATCTCATTCATCACAGCCATTAAGATCCGCCTCCGTAGCCTTAGGCAATAGATACCCCGCAATAGTGGGTCCCGATACACCGAAACACTTGGGTCAACTGAAGTGATGTGGTGAATGAAAATTTCTTCAGTGGAAACTGAGAAGTACGTTTATTGCGGCGAATCTGGATATTAACCCTTTTACTTTCTATTCCACGGACTCAGGAAGTCGATATTTCAATTCAGCTTTGTTAATTCAATGAAACCAAGATTTTCTGCGCTGTGGGCAAATACGCTACTATCGAATTAAAAGGCGGACATCAAATGTAGTGTAGAGGAAAAAAAACATTTGTAAGACGTATTCATTATCGAACAGAATAATAAATATGAATTGGAAAATGGAAATCAGAACATTTTATCTTTTTAAATTTTACGGGTAAAAAAAGAAAAGACATTATTTTTCTTAGATTTTCACGAGTCTTTAAATGCACGATGAGTTTTTCAGGGTTTTTATGCGAGGACCTTCTCAAAACCGATGGTTTTAACAAGTTAAATTGCAAAAAACTGTCTCAAGGTGTACATCAGGCAAACTCGAGACAAATTACAACGAAAGTTTAGGAGTACATGAGTGCATGCAGGCTCAGCTACTCCGAAATATCGACTTTGGCCGAACACCATATGTAATCGAGGTTGAAGTTTTCTTTCGACCTTTCCTCCTTCCTTTGTGCGTGGTGATGTGACATCGTATTACCACTGGTAAAAGACGGAATATTCTAAAATTCAGACATTTGAAAAAAAAACACGGAAGTATACTTTTCAATTATTCCTTTTCCGTAATTTATTAAATTTTTGGACGTTTTTTAAAATTTAGAAATCTTCTTCACATACTTATGAGTATATTTATAAACATAAGAAAAATTGAAACAATAAATTTGGCTAATGATCGGACTTATGGTACATGATCAAGATAGAATACGTACAAATTTCAACTTTATTTTAAATAATTCAAAATAAATGTATGCCCGAATGAGATAAGTTTATCACCCCTTTTTATTTGTGGAATATAATTAAATATTAAGCCGCTGGATCAAAACAAAATCAAATAATTAATAGCTGAGTTTTCCGGAAACTTTGACAAGGGTTTTTCCTTTACAATTGCCCATAAACGTCATATTCAGAACGGAAACCCTATTTATTTATTTTCCGCTGAAAACACCAACGTTTTCAATTCCCTTAATGAAATTTATTAAACGTAACGATTTATCAATGAACCAACAACACAAAAGGGGATTATTATTATACACTGTTTCAATTCCTGCCGTGGCCAATTAATTGGAAAAACATTTTGAAGCTAATAAAGTGTAAAGTAAACAAATTATCGATGTTTAAATTATATTCTCGCTATTTTTATGCAAGCTTTTCCAGCTTTGTAATTTTAATAATTTTCTTCCTAAATTGAGTAGTTTTTGAAGTTTTTATTTCGAATTATGTTATATAGCTTGTAAACGATTGTCCACCCTGCCAGAAACCGAATCCAGTACCTTAAGAATGGTAGCCGAACGCGTCAACCACTACACAACGAGTTTCTTAGTCTAGACCCGAAATCAGCTACCGAGTCGAAAACACTCGGCCAGGGTATAGAACTGTATTATTTATCCACCCGATAACAGAGATCTAACTTAAACAAAAAAACTCTCAGTCTTTTAAAATGTAGAAGTTCTCTTCATATGCATATGATACGAGTAAAAAAATTGACACCATTTATTTTGGAAATAATCGAACAAATTAATTGTTTACATATTGTTATAATCATGATGGAACAGGCACAAATTTCAACTGTATTTTCAAAAATTTCTTACGCAAATGAAATAAGTTCGTCAGCGCTTTTTTATTTGTGGAATATAATTTAATATTAAGACGCTGGATTAATACAAAATGTATCAAAAATATTTTTCGTTTATGGACTGCATTCAACCCTCTAGGTAGGTGTTTATATTCACATTTTACAACAGATATAAGAACATTTTAGAGAAGGGAATATAGAAGTCTATGCATCTGCAGCGCTTATGACCTGTCATTAGCTGGCTGGTCTGCATCTAATTTTTCTTGTTTAGCATTTTGCAAAAACGCCGTCACAATTTGACATAAGTTTTCTAAAAAGGTTTTATTTGTATAATATCAAAATTTACAAGACTCTCCTAATTGAGCACCCTGTAGAAAACATGTTTAGTCATCTAGAGACAAAATGAACTATTCATTTATGTAAAATACGCATTTTTGATTGAATAAAATGCGTGAAAATTTAATTACCATTTTCCATCAATACATTTTTACGCTTGTCACTCCACTAATGGATATCTAAAAGCTTTTAATTGTGTATATTTTTTGTGTCAATACAACAGGGGAAAAAAATAAAAATATTTACAATGTTTCGAGTATGTCGATACGTTTGTAGACAGGCTGGATTTCCTCCCTAGGAAGTTCTCGCCTCCATATGAAGATTTCAGTATATCCGTTAGACACGTTTCTGAGAAAAACGCGGGGAGTAAAAATAATTTTCTTTGTCCTGTAGTCCCTATATTATTATTCTTGCGGTGTCCTGGGAAGGCCTCCCGACGTTGGCGTACTCGCCACGGTGGTTAGTTGCCTTCTCTGGTGGATTTCCTGTCGAGTTTGCCTTCCCTTGGCTGGTTGGTTTTGGTTTTGAGGCGCCAGAAATTCGCCTTTCGTCATCTCGTTATCTGATGTGATCACACCATTATGATAGTGATCCCATTGCCCAAGCTTTCGACTTGTCAGTAGTTTTGCTGGTGGAATGCAACTGGGCGTTTGCAGCATTTTATAGAATCAAACCCTCCAGCAAGATGTGACTCACTGCGACCCTATTGACAGTTTCAACCTCTCCTTATCCCTATCTCCCTATCAATATATGCCATGTATCAAAAGAAAGGAAAAAATTGATAGATTAATTTAGTTTTCATATTAAGAATAATATTTTTGTTTGAAAGAAAAATTATACTTATCTAATACTCAATTATAAACTGAAAATCTAGTTACTTCAGTTTTGCTTCCTGGATTTCATGGTTCCTGAAGAAAAACAGATACGAGCGTTACAGTAAAATACAGATCTTTTCTTCGTGATTCCGAATTTGTATTTAAAAAAATGTCGTCAAAAATACTAGATACTGCACTCTTCATAGGGATGGCAGAGTTATTAAGATCTAAATTTATTGCAACAGATATTTTACCGACATTTACTGGGCTTATGACCTGTCATGACTGGTGTAATTGCCCACTTTACACACTATGTAACCATTATGCCTATGTTTAAATATCTACTCTTTCATCTATCGACTTTTTATAAAAATGTTATTAATATTTTTTAAATATCAGTTATTCTTATTCGTTGTTAAGTTGTCGTATATCGGGACTAACGCGAGTATTTTTAACAGAAAACTCTCTGAAAATACAATCTAAAAAATGTGTGATTTGTTTACGAATTAATAAATACTAAAAGTCATCAATGTGCCCAAAATAATTCAAAACGCTGAAAGGGCGTTTTTCATTCATTTAAGTAAAATATTTTAGATCTTAAATCAGTGAGGGAAAACATTGTCTTTTTTTTGCCTATTATACATTTTTTAGATGTAAGTCCTATCTCCTTAGGTCCAAAGTCTTGCGTTGAATTAGGACGAATAATTTATTAACACAGACATATCACCACAAATATTATAATTTAAAAAAAAAAACAATTCTTCATTTAATTATTTTCAAAATTAATCTCCATTCAGAATAAGCGATTTAGTCATTGTTCATTAGTAACAACAAAGGATTTATTCCTTAGGAAAACATTTACATTACGGACTTAATTCATTATAAAAACCTAAAATTTTAACATGATGCTGGAAATAAAATCTCTTTACAATTTAAAATCTGCCAACGACAAATGTTCAAAACGGCCATACAATGTTTGGCTTTATGTAAAATAATTTGAAATCATTTGAAACGCCTCAAAAAAATTAAAAACGATTAGTTAGAAAATGAAAAAGGTTTTTTTAAGGTTTCACATTCATCCTTATTATTTTTTGGTACGTTCAAAATCAATTTGTGTTTACGTTATTTAAAAAATGTATTTTTTTTTGAAAAAGCTTATTCTCGATATAAACATTTTAAAAAAACTAAACAATTCAACGTTAATGAACTTTTTCAACTAAAATCTTTAAAGTTTATTCGTGAGTTAGCCACTGATATCATTATCGACAAAGAACAAAAACTTGAAAGAAAATGTCATATACTACAAGAATATCAGAACAATATCACATACAACATTCCAAAACGAGACAAAGACAATCGAGACTAATAAATAAACTACCAGAAAAAACTAAACAAAAGACTCAAACTTTTCAAAAGATGTAAAAAATATTATTATCAGCAACAGAGTATGAATAAAATAAATAAAATGATTTTTGTAAAATTAATGTAATAATCCGTAAGCTTTAATCAATAAATTTTCAAATAAAACATACCATGACCCCATTTCCCCATTGGTGTAGGCAGAGTGTATAGATAGAACGCCATATCACCCTGCCTTTGCATACAGACCTCGTCTTCTCTACATTCATACGTCTTTTCGTGCTCGCGCGTCCGAGTTTTGACATGTTCATCATCATGTTAGTATTCGTCGATTTGGTCATGCCATGTCGTTTTTGGTCTTCCTCGTTTTATGCATCCATCAACATTTGCAGTTAAAATATTTTTAACCATTAAAGAACAGTTAAAAATATTTTAATGGCAAAAGTGCCATCTTTTCACTCTACATGTCCAAACGAACGCAGAACTCTTTTCTTGATTTTGTCGATAATGCTTCTCTCAGCTTTACATAATGTACTGATCTCGAAATTTTACCACACATTCTTCTGAGAGGCATTTCGACAGCATTCAGCCTACTTTCACCCTTGTTTTCCAACATTTCCATTGTGAATGGGTAATCGCCTACTGCGACAATATTTTTTTTGCTTAAGTTGATTTTAGAGCACCGTTTGCCCTGTTCCCGGCACTCACCACCCTTTTAATATATTTATCAGTGTAAATAAATTTATCAGTATGTATGTAATTTATCAGTATATATTTACCAGTATAAATAAAATAAAATAAAAAATAAAAAATAATAATAATAAAATCCCTGTTATTTTGTTTATTTATATGGGAGTTGCATTATTTTTTAATTAGCTTAAAATGCACAAGATTTATATTTACTTAAAAGAAATAGTGGAGAGGCCATGTGGCCTTGCGGAACGGTGCCGTGAGAGGAATTGAGGAGACGGGTTTGGATCCCAGCAGATAAGTCAAAAGAATCTCCTACTTTCCAGATCGATCTTGTTGAGTTGACCGGAAGCTGAAAGATGGCTCTAGGACACTTCACTTTTCTCACTTAATTCGACGACTACGCGGAGATGCGGTAGCGGGAGCGGTATGCGGTAGCGCGGACGCGGACGCGGTAATCAATTCTTAACCTATTGAGAGAATTAGGTATTTGGGTACAAGTGCAGATGAGAATATTTTGTTAAATTTGGGTAAAATAAAATATGTATAAAATTATAAGTACATAATATTGACGCAATCAAAAATCAATATCCTACTGAGTGAGTTTCTAGAAAACATATCTGAACTATCATTTCAACTATGTTTTTATATATATATTCTTTTATGTTGATTTCAATAATTCTCTTATTTTGTTTTTTTTAATACTACTATATTTTACTATTATTTTGTTGATTTTAATGATACCATTATTTTGTATATTTGATTATGTGTGATTCTTAATTTGTATAATTTATATTTTAAAAATTATTTCTGATTATCTTTTTTCCATTGTATTCTTTGGAATTTTATTATTTATTAATTATCCCTTTTTTTATAGATTTTTATTCTATTGCATCACATGTCATTATAATTACATCTAAATAATTTTACTATGTATTTTTATTGTCAATTATTGTGGCTTGACACGGGCATAGCCTAAAAAGCCTTAATAAGTTCATTAATATTTAAACTAGTGTAATTTTGAATGAAAAAAAAATATATATATATATTAAATTTACTTTATTTAATTGATTCTGTGGAGGGCAAAACTAACAGCCGTGAGGTTGACAGGTCTGAACGCGTAGCTCGTTGCAACGTCAGCTCGGACAAGAAATTAATCGCCGTGCATCGGAAGAACACATTACATTTGAACTTGGCATTTTGTGTTCATTTCGTGAAAATGTTTATTATTTGTAAGGATCGGGTGAGATGTTTTGGTTGTGGCCTGTTTTAGGAGTATCTCCGCATTTGCTCTAATGACGAGGAAACCACAGAAAACTCGTCTGGAGCAGGCGGACTGTTTTCATTCGTAAACAGACCTTCTGACCCGAGTGTTCGGCATTTGGTGTCTTGCTATTATTGATACCGTTTATTGATTTTACTGATTCTATTATGTATAATGTTACCTCTCTTGACAAGCTTGTATGACTAATTACTACATTTAAGTACATTAAGTAGCATCCCTGGTTAAGTAAGGACAAGTAATCTACTAGTACAACAAAACGTCATTACAAAAAAAAAAAAATGTTTGTAACAGGTAGCTTCCGTGGTGCATTGGTTTAAGATACTTAACTCACACACAGAAGGTTCTGGATTCGACTCCCGGTAAGAACACAAAAATCCAAGGAGATTTTTTCAAGCCTGGGAGTTCTGGCCTATAATTCATCATTATAATTGGACCTCCTCGCATGTTGTGGTGCAAAAATGAATTAATCAATAAGTTAAAAAACAAAACCATTCACATAATATTAATAAAGATAAAAAAAATACATATATATATTTGATTTACGCTAAGCACTAATTTAAATCGCAGAAAACCCGTCAAGGAATTTCCAGTCCTGAAAATTTATTTTTTCCTCCACAGGTTATCTTCGGTGAGTTCTGCTGATTGGTAAAATGGCATTCCTAAACCGTAAAAATGCCCACCCTTACATATGTATATAAATTGTATATGTAAATAAAGTGTCAAATAAATAAATAATAAATAGAATCGTGTTACACCACAAGTATTTATGTTACTGACGATAATTAAACGTTGTTTTAAACATAAAAGTACAGCAATTATTTCGTGTTTTAGCGTTTTAATAAATATTTTTTGTTATTTGGCTAAAACAATGTATTTATTAATGCGTAACAGTTCTTTTATTTTTCCAGGTATATATTTACTTTTATATTTGCAGTTGTTAACGGTTTTTAGATCACTGTATTCGTTTTTATAATGAAGTTGAACCTAATAATTTGCAATATGATCTACTTTATAAATCAGTTCAAATAACCGGTTAATCAAACATGCACTATCCTGGATTCAAACTAAAGATACAAACTCTTTTTTTCTATGATTTATTTTGTTGCCCTTTAATTATAAGGAATATTTTTGTGTTTTTTTTAATATTTTTTATTTCCTTTTTTAATTACTATAAAAAAAATACCATATTATCTTTTACAGAATATCTTATGTTACACAAAAATATTATAACTGTCCATTATTTATTATAGGAGCAAAAATTTATTAACATTTTCTTGTATACCCACGAACAGGCCATGCCTTTGTGGGATTTTTTGTTTTCTTTTTTTACAATTAATATGTATTTCATTGCTATGTAATTAGGCTTTATTTTTTTAATACTCTGTTTTATCATTCATGTTAATTTAAAAAAAAATTTAAAAATTTAAAAAAGTTACTACAGTGAAAAATCAGAGTAAATTTTCCGGAAATAGAACTTGAAAAAAAGTATCTTAGATCCATGACTCAGTTTAAAATTGGACAAACGTTTTTCATATCTGTTGCAACCACAGATATTTTGCAACAAATTTAGCCAAAAATTTTGGCCCAGTCCTGATGATGAGAAAATAATCTTGAAACGGGTTAGCGTATAACTCTAAGCTTTAAGTAGTTTAAACAAATTCATTAATAAAGAAGTCTCAAATGTCATACCACAAAGTGAAAAATTTGAAAAAAAGCATTGGTACCATCCACATATACTTCTTCAATTATAGAAATCTACCATCTTTTGTAAATTTCATAACATAAGTGTGTAGTTCAATTAAATACATTAAAAAAATGGTGGAGGTAAAGATTTCTTAACCTCCACCATTTTTTAAGACAGCAAAAAGAAATAAAAGTTAACGATTTTTATTTCAAAACATTGTTTATATTCTTTTACCTGTGTAGAAAAATTAAATAATATTTTCCGTGTTTTTAACTCGACAAAAATAATACGTTCAACGTGGATTTTATTATCTCCTTTATCATTAGGTCCAGCCCACCTTGTAGAGCGATGAACAAAAAGGCAACGTAGACGGTCTTCATACCAACAGGGGTAGATGGGTCAAATTGATAAAATCGATTTCCCACCCTCTGGTCTCAGTGAAGCAGATCTTCTCCGACGCCTGTCAACTTCAATTCATTTCAATGCCAACACCATAAACGTAGAAAGAAAACTCTTTTCTCAAATATTTCTTACCCCTATCGAGAACCTAACAAAACAAGGAATGAAATCACGACTTTTTTCCTGAAATACATATAGCATATCTGATTTAGCGTCAATCTGGCTATGTTGACTTTTTTTATGTTTTTTTTTCCTATCTTATTTAAATTTTTGGAAAATAATATACACATTAATGCGTCACATTGTGATTTTATAAGAATAAATATGACCGAAACAGGATTAAAACACTAATGTCAGATTTTCAATTTTAGGATTTTTGGATGTCAATTTTCATGTGTTTCAAACTAATCATGGCATTTGGCGGCAGTTTACATGATTTGTATTTCTGTTAAATTAAATTTGATATTAAGGCTGTATTTTCCAAGATACATGAACAGGTAGTAAATAAAAACAGGCAGATAAAAGATGAATATCATTTAAAAAACTGGAAATATAACTATAATTCCATATTAATAAGAACCATTTTAGATTAATTGAAACAATACAGGCATTTTATGTATTTAAATAAAGCAGGTTTCTTAGTATTTAATTTTTAACTAAATGTCCAAGAAGTTTAAAAACTTTAAACGATCTATCACAGAACTTCCGTTTTTGACATTCATCCTTTATATCCGGTACCTTTAATATTAGATAATTTTGATACTAAATTTTCTTACTTCAAAAAAAACTTTTTGCAAACACTAAAATTAATCATATTTCAGTGTAAAACTAATTTACGAACCTTTTAATATGTTAATGCTATTATTGTACGTAAATTTCTAATTGGTCAACTTTATTATAAAAATCCCTCTCCTTGATTTCTCCACTTTTTTTCCTGTAAGAATACAGTGCTCTTTTTTTTTCTTATTTAATATTTCATGTTTTTCTCTTTATTGTGTAACATGTTCTATCATTATATTTGTGAAAAACTATAACTGGATGTACATATTTATTATTTTTATATCCGTTTTTTTACATATACTTAACATTTGTTGTTTTTCCGATGAAAATAAAATAAAACCTACCTAATAATTATACAAAAAAAAAACTTTTTTTGTTTGACTTTTTTTTTCAACATCAATGGCGATTTTTGTCTTGTTTTCTTGTCAATTTTTCATTTTAATACTATTTCTTTATAAAATATGCTAATCTTTATAATGCAAATGACGTTTTGTTGTTTCAATAAATGAATAATACTAAAAATATGCACATACATTTACAGCAAATAAGTTTTTAACTGCCCGCATGCTTAATTTGTGTTCCAGAATTATAGAACTCATCAATGCTTTTTAAGTGGGTTGTTGACTCACAGACTGGATCTCTGCCAAGGTTTAAATCCTGCGCTACTAAAACTTGATTCCCTTTCTCAGTTAGTGAGTTATTTACAACTGTTTGATAATGCCCCCAAAATGTAAATTTCTTTTTTTTTAAAACTTTTTTGCATATAATGTTGTTTCTGTAAACGTCTTTTGTTTATGTTTATACTATAAATATACTATAAATTAAATACTATAAATATATGTAAAAGATAGGACAAATTTTATTTCGATATAAAACATTATTGATTTCAACACAAAACGCTGCATAAAGAGAAAAAAATACATAATTAAATTTTATTATTTATTTTAAAAACTGCAAGATATTGTAGTAACAATTATAAAGCTGACAATCAAATATATATTATTAAAAATTTATCAACAATCAAAGCACCAATTTTGTCGGTTTTTCATTGGTTCATAAATGAAATATGTTTAAATTATTTTTAACCACATTTTATTTAATTCGTATCATAACAGTTTTATCCGATTAACAATTTTTCTTGGCTTTGGTTTACATAGATTATTTTGACTTTTGACATAAAACGACGTAAATGTTTACAAAAAAAATAACACGCGTCAAAACAAATGAACAAGTATTTTTAATTGATTATTTTACTGAACAAAACAGCTATGGCGCTGTTTTCATTGATAATAAAGCATTTGAGGTTGAACGAAAAAATTATTTCAAATAATCTTGAGATCGGCATACCTTGGCAGTAAAAAAATAAAGAAATAGAGTGTAAAATGTAAAAATACGAAAATATATTGAAAAATTGTAACATATATATAATGTTTTTATTACATTATGAAATGAATATAATTTAATTGAAGTGAAGTGAATTATTTAATCGTTTATTTATTTATGTATTTACTATCAATTAACATGTAAAATAAATACAATTTATACTTAGATTTAGATTAAATAAATACAATATATACTTGTAAGTAATCACTGTTTTTACAAGTAATATATTTGATTTTACAAAATAAAATTTAGCGTAAATCTAAGAAAATATATTTACAATGTAAAAAAATATATATCTTTTTATTTATTTTTAAAATTTAATAAACATGTACATACCTATTTAACTATATTATATAATGTATATAAATTATTTTGTGAGTTGTTAGTTTAAAATAAATTAATTCACGCAAATAAATAATTAAAAATAATTTTCTATAAGCATTGAGCCCGGCGTATAGAATTTTGTTTTTAATTTTATTTTTTGATTAAAACCAAAATAAAATTTTGTTAATCGACCATTATTAGAACTATTTAATAAGTATATAAACTAAAACATTTATATGTAAATAAATCCTGTGTAGGTACGCTTATAAAAATCGTAAATTATTGACGTATAAAAACAAAGATTTATACGTTTTTATTTAATTAGAAAAAAAATCATACGTAGATAAAATATACAATTAATATATTATTGTGTAAGAATTATGTATATGAGACATGTTAATCTCATTACAAATACCATATCGAAAGATGAAAATTATTTTTATTTTTTTTATTTAAACTACTTAAATTATAAAAATCAGTTTTTAATAGTGTAAACAGGAAAAATTATACTACTTAAAATTTTGTAGAAATAATATCTTTGTAGTTTATCACAGTATCGTAAATATTATTTTAATTATGATTTCAGTTTAATATTATGTAAGAAACATTTTTTAAGAAAAAAAAACATTGATTGAAATTATATTCAGTTTTCAATTTATATGTCGTAAAACATTTTATTTTCTTAAATTTTCCCAGATTTTTTTTATTGCCTATTGTATGAGTAGAATGATCCATTTTTAATAATCATGTTTTAATATTTGTAGGATTACATACAAAACATAAAATAAATTATATGTTATAAATTTATATCGTTATTCCTTGTGTTGAAAAAAGTTTTAAAATATTATTATGTTTATGATGATCTAATATATGTTTATTTTGTGCTATCCATTACTTTAACTTTTAGATTAATATATAAATTGAAACGAACCGTAGAAATACTTAAGTATTTTTTATGTATCTGAAATTTATATAAACGTTTTAATAAAATAAAAAATAAACTAAAAATGTGTTTTTATTATTTTGTGTTGTTATTTTGTTTTCTGTATCACTTAATATGAGTGAAATAAAGATAAAAGTTGACAAAATACATTGACTCCCATATTCCACTCACTGAAAAAAAATATACGTCTTATAAAAATGTATTTTACAATCAATAGTTTTTCAAAATTAATTAAGCCAACTGGTCCAAGAAGAAATATTAAAATTGAAAAATATTTTCAAGCACCTAATTTGGGGGTGAATTAATTCAGTTAGATAAATCTCATCGGCATTGATAAAAGTTTCAGCTTCGTTAAAATTAACATGTGTTAGAGTTGAAGATATATCGATGTTCAAACATAGGCAGAACGGATCAAGTTGATTCACAACAAAAAACGTGTATTTAATTTTCTAATTTAGTCATTCTTTGTGTAGTGGTCAAGACGCTTGACTCACGCATGGAAGGTTCCGGGTTCGATTCCCGGTAAGAACACAAAAATTAAAATGTGATTTTTCTCAAGCCTGGATGGTGTAATTTACCACTGTAATTGGGTCTCCTGGCCTGTTGTGGTGCAAAAAAAAAAGTAACGTTGAGTTTTTTTTTAATACTCAATTTGAAAAATGAAATGACATGAAAAATTAGCTAACCCCAGTGCACAACAATATTACGACGACAATGCCGTGTATAACATTATCGTAAATGATTTAATCAAGACAAACAAGCTAAACATTTTTGCTCTAAATATATATTTTTTCGCTTAGCTGTTTTCGCTCGGCTTCATTAAGTTTAGCCGAATAAACGTTTCACTTTAAAGCGTGACGCATCATCAAACTCATTTACTGCCAAGCAAAAGAATATATATTCGATGCGCTAAAGATGTTTTCACTCCGAAAATATTCGATTTATCAACCGTCGACTATTTATCGACGTCTATAAAGTCTGCCTAATGGAATAATTGACGACTTGTGAGTCCAGAGCTTCTAATAAATTGTTCCACCCATTATTTGAACAGTATAATTTACGAACATCTGAGCTCGCTGTGATGATTTACAACTACCAAACTTTATCGATTCAAATAATACTCAAAATCAACGATAAAAACGAGTTTTATTACTTAATCAATGGCGACTTTCCCTCATTAACCTTCGGTTTGTTTTTTTAGGGGAAAAACAGTTTTGTGGTCGTAGAGCCAAATAACCCCGCATTTTATACATGTACCGTAGAGATAAGCAATTTCAAACTTAAATCATTAAAACATGAGTTATTTTAGTAAGTTCACCCTTAAAACTATTCTAATAATATTTACACATTTGTTTTACTAAAACAGGTAACCGTCGTATTACGCCTGGGTTCCGTTCCGAGAGACACCGGCGTAAAAAGAATCGGCGTAAAATGAACACAAATATAATTGAAGATATACGGTTAGGTTCCGTATCAAAATTCTAAGAACAATCTAACATATTTATTTAATCTATATTTAACATCATTCCTTTTCCGCACCTAATGGTGCATAGGGTACTGCATCGGTACACCAATCGCAGCGTATCTTGATCATTTTTGTTACATGAAGGTAAGGTTCACGCTTCAGGCCTCACGCTTCAGGTACCATTCTAAGGACAATGAAATATTCTTGTGTAAAAACACCCCTATAAATAATATTTCATATCAACCATGTTGGGAATCGAACCCAAAACCTCTCGCATGGAAGGCAAATGCACTGACCATTACACCACGAGGTCAACTATACTCTAACACCAACACAAATTTGAATTAAAACATTTGTTCATTACAATGTATTATTCTATTCAGAAAATTGTGTTACATATTGTTTTGTGTATGTAATTAGTGATGTGTTGGGCTTATGTTTTTCTGAAGTAAATTCATTGCATTATCTCAACAATTAATATAAATAAATAAAATAAACATAAAATGAAAAAAAAAACTTAATGTTAAAATTTTCATGCAAAAATTTATTAATTGGTTAAATCCCTTGGCTGTTTTAAAAAAACGCCAGAAACATGATTAAACACATATTCTAAGAACCCTAATCTCCCTTTAGTTTTATCATTTGTTTATTTGAATCGGGTTGTGGTCCCGTGGCTAGTGTTGCGGACTCACGGATCAGAGGTCCGAGGTTCGAACCCCACTCTACCCCAACTTGATTTCCATTTTCTTAAAGTGAGTTATTTATAACTAGTTGAAAATGGCCACCAAAATTGAAATAGTTGGGTAAATTATGAGAAAGCTGAAATTTTTTTTAAAAATATATACTGATATTTACTTTTAATTCCTATTTTACCTGGATCATCTTCCTATCTCCTTCTTAACTGAGTACCTAATGCCACTTTCGTCATCATTTAATGTGAATTACATAAGAATTTTTATTATTTATGTTTTTATGCGCAAGTTCTATCTGCCTACTAGGAAAATAAAGGGTTTTTAAAAATTAACTATGTGCAAAAGACATGTTTTTTTAAGTATAATTTTTTACAAATTCTTTTATTGATCAGTCTGAATTTTAATTAGCTAAAAGTCATTCATTTTAGAAATTAGTTCGCAAAGTGCATACGTAAATTTTTTTTAATCTTGAAGATTAAAATATTTTTTAAAAATCAAATCAAATAATGAAATACGTTTTTTTTAATATTTATTTTACAAACAACGCTGTTCATATAAAACAATGAATGTTAAGACTACAATCATTCCTCATCAAAACTTATTCTAAGGTAGCTTAAAATTGTACAGTGACTTCATTATAATCATAACTTCTCTTTCCAAACCCAGCGGTATATAAGGTACAGCATTGATACTTCAAGTACAGAAAATCTTAATCGTTTTCGTTACTCGAAAAAAAGTAATCGGGCTTAGGTGTCAGTCCGAAAACAATGAAATTTTGCAGTATAAGACCGCATTAACAAATATTTCATGTCAACTCTCACGGGAATCGATTCTGGGATCTCAAACATTGTAAGCGATCTCACCAAGCACTAAATTTGACAATGTGAATCATAATATGTTGCTAAGTAAATTCAATAAAATTGGTTTTGGTAAAAAATTACTAATGTTTTTAACAAACTGTTTTAAAAACAGAATTCAATATGTCTCTTATGGACTTTTTACTTCCTTACGTTTTCTTACATTTTCAGGAGTCCCACAAGGCTCTTATTTAGGGCCGTTTTTATTCTCCACTTTCATATTCACGAGTTCTGTTGTTGACATTAGTCAACAAGGTCATCAGACCTAAAATAATTTTTGGAGATTTCTACCTAGGGGAATTCAGAACTTATTAAATTTTAATGTTTTTCAATGTTATATTTTGTCGTAAATTTTTCTTTTGAATAACATATCACCTTTACCATTTTTTTTTACTGCTGGTGCTAATTTTTTAATTTAGAAAAAAACAGACATAACTTATGCAAACAACTAATACATTTTTTTAAAACAAAAATATGTAATGTTACCATACCACGAACTGTAAAATGTTTTTGATATTAAAAAAAAGTACTTTTCCTTTAAAGTGTTTTTAGCTCCAAAGCGTGACGATTCCTATCATACAATTTAATGTGAGTATAGTATGCTCATATAATTTCAGCGAGTGCGAGTATTATTCGAAGACATTTTCTTATAGCCTAACAATAAAAAAACGATGATAACCGCTTTTCCCAAATCCGTCTGTATAAGGTTTTTGTTTCTGATATACGTGAACAAAATTCGCAATTTTTTTTAACCAAACACATTTTATACACGGTCACATTTGACTTATCGAAATTACTTTATGATACAAATATGGCGATTCTGTTTTAGCTGCTTAGCATAATACAAACATAAAACTACACCGACACGAACAAAGATAAGAGAAGAATTTAAATCGGAATTGGATAAAAAAATAATTGAATGGTTTTTACTAGCACAAAACCAAAAACCTGTAAATATTTATTATGCTGGTTAGGGTATCAATAATTTTCAATGATTAATATGAAATTTATTTACAAGATGTTCGAAAATAACTCAGTAAAGAATAAATAATTAATATTCCTGGTTTTTCAGTTAATCTAAAAAGCTTTCGGGTTTGTTTGTTTTGTTACTTGTTTTATTTTTAATAAGAATTTTGTCATCTTTTCACTAAAATGACAAACATAATAGGTTCTTTGCAGAAACATATAAGTATGGAGCGTATTGTTGTAAGACATGGTGTTTTACTGAAAAAGATAAAAAAAGAATTTATAGAAAAGAGTCTTTCGAGATGTAGTACCACGAAAGAATATGAGGAATTTCCTGGAGAGACCACATCACTATTGACGAGGTTTTCGGCTGAATCGAAGAAGGGAGGCACTTAATCAAAACCATCTCAGAAAGGCAAACCCAATGGATTGGCCACATAATAGAGGAAAAAGCTGAGGGGACAAATCACAGAGGGCGCCCTCAACGGGAGTATTTGGAGCAAGTGTGCGAGGATTTGAACTGCGCCTCATATGTTGAGCTAAAAAGTGCTGCATAGAATAGAGACCAGTAAAGGTTGAGATGCGGGACTTTGCTTTAAACCAATCCAAGGATAAAGACAGCGAAGAAGATTAAGTTCTTGTTTTTAAACAATAAAGTGAGTTTAAAGCTTAGAGGAAAATAAAAAAGTGTTCACATATTATCAACATCATGAGAAGTTCTTCAACAAGGCTACAGCCAATTATGCTATCAGATCCTCACACCATAGTAAGAGTATTTTTTATTTATTTTGTTTTTTTTTTTAATATACATTAAGAAGTAAAACCGAGTATTTAATTTTTTTAAAGGATAATTACATAGCAATGAAATACATATCAATGAAATACATATTAACAGTTAAAAAAGTATTTAAGTTTGTAAGTGAAAATTCTTGATGGAAGTTCATTGTAATTTATTCATTGACCGGTTTCATCGCTTTCGCGACATCTTCGAGACTGGTCAATTCATTAAACAAAAAATCCCACAAAGGCATGGCTTTTTCGTGGGAATACAAAAAATGTTTTTGAATTTTTTCCGCTATATTAAATAAACATGTATAATATTTTTGTGATAAATAAGAAAGAGAAAAGAAAATATCCTGTAAAAGACAATAAGGTATTTTTTATTTTATAATGATTAATAAAGGAAATAAAAATATAGAAAAAACCTATTTTTTTTCCTTTTTAAAGGGCAACAAAACATATGATAGAAAAAAAAGAGCTTATATCTTTAGTTTGAATCCAGGATAGTGCGTGCTTTTTAAGAGAAGGAAAATTTTGAAAGTTTGGGATCAATGAAATATTATCAGTAATTTTTTTTTTTTTTTAATTTGCTATTTGTCTCTGTGCTGGCCTCGTTTTAATTATAAGGAACATGCCTTTTGTAGTTAATATAAGCCAGGCAAAAATAAAACATAATAAGCAAGGCAAAAAAATAAGCAATTCCCATATAAAAAAATATGAATAAATACCCTCACCCTTATTGTCAATATTCAGGCGGATAACAAATACAGTTCTGTGAGTGCCATAGAACCAAAATCTAGGACGAGTTTTTTTTACTCGATGGCTACGGTAAAAACGTTAAAATAAAATCGAGTCGGAGAAAAATCTGACTCGTGGTAAGCGTGTTCACCTGCCGTATTTGAGGTCCCGGGTTCGAATCCTGCGTGAACCAATTTTTTTATACAACTAGGATTGCCCACAACTGCTTGAAAAAAATAAAATTCGTATCCCCCAACGTACAACTCGGCTGCGATAATTAAATGAATGAATGAATTTCCCAGAATCCTATTTTTTTTTCTCTGAAATCGATATATGAACAAACAAAAACACTCTTAACGACAATAAAGAAAATTGTAGAGCCCCAATCGCAAGTTAAAATTATTATTTAATTTAACTAATTAAACATTATTTTTTTTGCGTGCTTTCATATTATATTTATTTTCTTGTTTGAAAGAAAAACACAGGGAAGGCTGGTCTGGGGTTACTCCGTATGAATCCGCTGGGAAAATTTTTTTTTTCGGCGTTCCATTTCATTATTATTACAATAATTTTTTTTTACAGGTGAAATGATACGGAGTGGTTTATTACGAGAACCCTTTTTTTCTTGTTTGGGCATTGTATTTCGTTGTATAAATAAAACTAAAATTGGTCTGTAATTTTGTTTATTTGTAAGAATTCTTTTTTCGTTATAATGTCTGTTGTTTTCATTTTATAAATAAATAAGATATAATGATTAAACGCTGTAATATTTCATTGAGTCTGTACTGGCTCCTGAAAGGTAAAACTGATCACCTTACCTTCCTGCAACACCTGATCTAGATATAATGTGTGTACGTGACCAAAAAAAAAAAAAATTCATATACTCATGTAATATATTTTTATGGTACTGAAATACATGGTTACCTATAAAAGATAACTTGAATAAGTTTTAATTTCCGCATCGTAAAGTTAGTCGACTGCATTTTTCATATTACGCTCCTTTTCGTCAATTTAAGTGGGTTCTGCTCACTTACACCGAGAAATCCTTTTAAACCTGGCAGGAAGCATTCTGGGGTTAAAAGGTCCAGTGAACAAGGCTGCTAATTAATCTTGAAACAACAATGCAATCTAAATAGGCGGAAAATTGAGCTTAAACGCTAAATGTTAAATTCTTGGGCGCATTTATACGAAGGAAATAGAAATCCTTAAAATACGGTGCTAATGCATTACATTTTATCCCAATGGCTGTTATTTTAGTTCTGAATTATCTTTTGGTTGGTAATACTGCGGTTGACAGTTTTTTTATATTTATATTGTTTGTGCTCTGTAACCATACATAAATCAATAATTTAACGCATTTCACTCTAATAACGCTTGGAAATTTTGAAAATATACTTTGAAAATCAATGTTCAGATCGCCAAACGCATATGGCCCTTCATGTTTTTATGAATCAACTGCGTGATAAGTTTGGAGACAACATTATTTCCAGAAATGGCATTGTTAATTGGCCTTTACGACCAATCGGACAACTGACAGAGAATAAGCGAAAGAGAACCTCAGACGTCACATGCGGAATACTTTCAGAAATACAAAACTTTAAAAACCATAGCGCTGATAATACGAAACATATTTTTTTTAAATGCTCTGGTATTCGTTCACCGAGCGTCCGTAGATCTGTGTTGAAAAACCAATAATTTTTCTGTCGGACGCGAGCACACTTACCAACTCTACTAGCCACAAAATACCAAGCTTTTTGCCAGCGTATTGGCCAGGGTGTAGAGCTGTCTTAATATAAAGCTATTGGATTATTTCCTATAGGGCTACGTTCAGTTTATGATGTATGGAAAAAAACGAACTCTTTCGCACGCGCCATTTTTAAAAAGGCAAATTTTTTGGAAAAAATTGCCTACAATTTAACAGGCAGAATGTTCTACATAACTGCTAGTCACGAATAGGGTAAAAATTTCAAAATGAAGGCTTGCTTATTCAAGATACCTAAAGTGCCTGATTTTTTTAGAAAAATGCCTGCATTAGTTAAAAATGAGTCAAAAATAACAAATATTGAGTCTAAAGTTTTTATAAGTAAATTAGTACAGTACGTGTAAACAAAACAATTTTATTTTTTCATTGACTTTTTTTTGACGGATTATTGTTTTCTTATTCATAAAAACTTTATTTTCACGCTAGAGACGCACATGAAATTTAAAAAATAACAGCCTCAGAGCAATGCCGGCTCCATGACTGTCTAAACCTTAAAATGCCTGGCAAATGCGGCAAACGCCTGTCATATGGTAATTCTAGTTGCAGAGAATATTATACATTAAAAAAAAAAAAAAAATTCTCGAACATAGTAAAAAAAACAAATTTCTTGTTTTAGTGGTGTTTTATGCTAGATCCACAAAAACATTCTACGTGATAAATCTAAATGATACCAAATTACTTTTTTTATTGCTAATTTAATATCTATCTATTGGTTAATATAATTGAAGCTTACAAAAGCCAATAAATAATACAAATAATATTAAAGGTAATGCATTAAATAGTTTTGATATTGTAAATACAAAAAAAAATATCAAACTATAAGCCATATTACGCATTTATTATTATTCCAAGTATATTTAATATTTTTCTTAAAATAAACGTATTTATTGAAGATTTAAAAAAAAGTGGATACATATCCAGATTTTAAAAACTGTCACAAACTAATCTTAATATAACTTAATTTTATTCAGCATGTCATTCACGGCAACCTTAACAAAGGCTCATTTTTTTTATTTAAAAACAATATTGGCGTTCTTATAATTTACTCAAATATTATAATTTTGGTGGAAATCATGTTGGAGTATAGTGGGGTTCGAACCTCGGACTTCTGATCCGTGAGTCCGCAACACCAGCCACGGGACCACTGCCCGATTTATATTTACTCAAATATGAATTTTCGATCAATTTCGAATAGATTTATTGGTGGAAAAACTATTAAATTACGAGCATCACTATTTTCCTTATTTGAAAATAGTATTTTTTTAAATACTTGGTTCAAATAGAAATACATAATATTTTTTTGTTGGAAGTTTGCAGCTCTTTGCAATATTTGTAACACCAGGCATTGGGTAAAAATAAAGCTTAATACTCCGTAGGCCATTTACGAACTTATAAATGGTTATATAACTATATAAATGGTTATATAACTCTGTATTTAACTTTATTTTGTACAAATTAGCTACGGCTGTTAGTAGTCATTAATAATTAATAATAAATAAATAAATAATGAAATGGAGTGAAACATTTTATGGTTCAATTGAGGATTCCAAAAGTAGTAGTTAAATAAATTCCAAAATATCAGCTGTCTCACGGGATCAATAGATTAACATGAATTTCTGCTGAAAGTTGACAATAAAGGATTTTCTTTTTTCCAAAGATTAAGAATCACCTTTAAGGCCAATATTGCACGTTCATCTTCCCAGGAATTGAACCAAAGACCTCAAGTATGCACTTTAAGATGCGGATAAGGGTAAGATGATGATTAGATTCACGTATGCGGTAGTTTTTTGTCATATTTCGAAGCTTTAGTAGTATAAAACTTTCCTCTCTCAGGCTCAATTTCTATAATTTAGTGATATCAATATAAAATTAATGTTGGTACTTACCTAATGGATTTTATCTCCAGGTATTCTAATAAAGCAGTCCTCTGAATTTCAGTAATTTAAGGCCTCTTTTATCCCATATTTGAAAGAATCGTAAATCACCTATTATTCGAAAAGTTGTTTGCGTGGTATGCTAATCAATTCGAGGGACCATAAACTTTGTAAAATACATTATGGGACATCGAACTTCATAGGAAATTTCCGATTTATTTATTTATTTTGTCTTTAATTTTTTTTATTTATTCATCCATTTAAGTATTTACATATAAAGTACAAAAAACGATCACGATATTTAAAATCTTTACACTATTGCTTAATTATTCAGTATAAGTTTTTTATTTATGTACATTTATTTTTGAAAATTCTGACAAAAGTTTAAAAGAAATTTCTGTTTTTTTTTTTTTTTATTTTTTTTTATTTAATAGCATAATTATACATTTTTACAATTTAAAAAAAAAAACACTCTTTATATTTTTACTAAAACTAAAATCCCACCAAGCCACTTTTTGTAACTTGTTGGTGAAGATTATATTTATACTGACTTAATAATATTATTTACATTTATAAAAACAATGAATTACAGATAAAAATTAACAGCCGGAAAGATCAGAATAAACATGTTTATACAAATAATAATATATAAATTTATTTTTTAAATACAAGAAAATATATGAAAAATTAAAATATTTACACCTAAGCTACTATTCATATATTAACTCTTGATCGAGTAGCCACTCTCTTATTTTGCTCTTGTTACAAAGTGAGTTAAATTTAAGTTCTTTTGGTAATAAATTAAAAATTCTAGGTACCAAATATTTGAGAGTTCTATTTCCATATTTATTACATACTTTTGGTACTACCATGCCATCATTAGACGTGAAGCGTGTATTATGTTCATGTTTGAGAGTAAACTTGAATGTATTACTATTAAATTGTTCCAAAATTGATTGTTTTGTACAGGAGATCATTATTACTTCTTTGTTCGTAAATCTCTGCAGGTACAATTCGCTTACCTATAGAATACTGTAGACCCTGGATCATTTTAATATTAGTTTTAGTCGAATGTCCCCACGACTTTATACCATATATTATTATTGATTCTACTAAAGAAAAATAAATAATTTTAAGAGTGATTTTAGGCAAAATAAAAGATAACTTATAAAAAATACTCACAAGAGTCCGCAATCGATCACAAAGTTTAAATATATGACGATCCCATTTAAAATTATGAACAATAAAAATACCCAAATACTTATACTCCTCCACAAATTCTATGAGTTCACAATTACATGTGTTAGAAATACCATCATGCAAGCAATTTGTGCAATGGTATCTAAAACAAAATTCTTTAATTGGATTTGATTCTAGTTTTTAAAAAAAAAATGAATGTAACGCTTGTATGAGTGTTTTTTTAGAATGTCCTAACAAGACAAAACGCGTCACATACATTTATTAAAAAATAAATAAAAGAATTAAATCTAATAAAAATATTTAATTTTGGATACCTTACCAAATTTAAATATGGAATTCTAACAATTATCTACACAATAGAGAAATTTCTGTATTAATAATTTATTTCCTCAGAAATTTTTATAAAAATACACGCAAATAAAAAAAATAATCCACTCAAATATTGAAATACGAGACAGTCAAATGAGGTCAGTCAACTAACCATAATAAAATATTCCATCAATTTTATTTCTTTCCTCTCCTGCTAAGCTGGCTTTACACAAGGACAATACAATGAAAGATAATGTTGTATTTTCCTTGCTCCGTGAACTGACTTGACTGCGCTGAACAGGTCAAGCAATTGGGCCGTTGTTCACACGCGGAGTGCTGCAAAAATAAATACACGACGACGCGCGTTACGAGCGAATTCGCGAGAAGCGTATTTTTATTTTTCAAGGTGTATTCAGCAGATACTATCGACCGCGACGTGTTTTCTTTACAATTCTTTCTATTTTTTTTTATTGCATTTCATTTTTTTACAATTTACAATGTTTATATTACAGCTTTGGTTAAACAATAAATAATATAATAGTTGTTAAAAAACAAAAATTTAAGTTAGTAAGTTTATATAGCCAGTGACGGGTGGACTGAAGAGCATGTCTGTGACACAAAAAAAGTACTTGTATGTCTAAGAGACGAATAAAAAATAAAGAATAAGGAGCCAAATCTGAGTCATCGATGTCATGGATCGTACCGCATAATACTCGTATATCTCCGATATTTGTACAAACTTACATTGACAAGATTTTTTTCATAGAGTCTTTATTCAATAAAATATACACATTATTACGATATTAATACATTATAAAGAAAACAAAGTATCAAGGTGTATTTTGTCTCGATAAACTATTCAATTATAGTTTTTCATCGGGTGCTCAGATAATAATTTTTAAGTAATACTCAAATAAAAAGAGGACAGACATAATACTATATACATATTAAATAATAAACATAAAAAATAGTTTAAACAATTTTTTTTTTTTTTTAAAGTAAGAAAATAGAGTAAAATAATACAATTACAATTAAAAAATATCAATTTACTTGAACACATTTTAAATATTAGAAAAAAAAACCACATATTTATAAATAGTGTGTGCTCATAAATGTAATCAAAACAAGATAAAAAATAAAACAAAGTAAATCGAAAATTTCAATTCATCTCTACAGAAAAAATAATAATAAGAAAATTAAAAGTACCTATTAAAATTAAGATCTAAAAAATGTAAATAAAATAAGAAAGAAATAAAAGAAAAGTTTAATCTAAGAAAATTTTAAAAAAAATTATTCAATGAGAGATAAAAAAAAAGAAAAGAAAAATGTTTTACATAAGTAATAAATCGATATAAAAACGTTTTGTATACGAACCTCTTACGTAATAAAAAAATATTTTTTTTACTATGACATGTTTTCATGTCAAGTGGCAACATATTAAATATTTTTGCAACACTATAATATTACGTACGTTGTCCATATTTATTTTTAAATTTTGGTAACACCAAAGATACATTAATTATTATATTCATTATGTATCCTAGTAATCCGGGCCTACTGTTGGTGACACCTGATTTTTATCATTCGAATCATTATATCAAACTTATATGTGAGTCTTATTTAAATATTATGTAGGTGCATATAAAATGAATTTGTATATTAGTTTTGAACCAACGCACGTGTATTGTCATACCTACCTTGTTTTATTGTTGACATTACATCCTATTCACTGCATTTTGTAGTTACCGACCGTTTTATACGGGACTGGTTGCACATTATTTATTCAGTGTGTTTAAAATAAATTTGAGATGTTTTTTTTTTTAATTTTAAAACTGAAATTAACCATACTTTTTAAAAATAAAATTTTAACATTACTTGACTAAAATGTTTTCAAAAAGGTTTCAAAAGTCGATATGAACTATTTTTTTTATTTTTACCCTTTTCAATATAAATACAAGTTATCAATTGTGTTTTTTTTTATATTTTCGCTTCCACACACACGCACCCTCCCTCATTCATTCACACACGCATTCACATACGCACACATGAATACAAAAGTCACACACAAACAATTACGTAAACTCTTTTCTTGTATATATTTTTTTTCTGCACCACAACAGGCCAATAGGCCCAATTACAGTGGCTAATTACATCACAGAACACCCAGGCTTGAGAAAAATCTTCCGTGTGTGAGTCAAGCGTCTTGAGCACTACACCACGGAGGCCGCAGATTATTCTGTATTATTAGATTAACAGTGGATTTTTTTTTAATTGCCTCTAGGATTGTTAATATAATTCTACATTATTACGCTGTAAAAATCCCAAATAAAATGAAATAAATTAATTAATTATAGTTGAAATTTGATCAAATTCAAGAAGCAAGCGGTGTTACTTCTGACTTGCAATGTCTGCCTGGATCATGCCATGACTATACCCATTGTATATTCTAAGATTGTTTAGGTTAAATTAATTCAATATATATGTAGATCATTTATGCCAATCTATTAAGGATTTTATAAGCCTGTTAATTGTCTTCAAAATAAAGAAGAAGAAAAAATAATAACATTAATGGAACAATGATGTAAAAACTTATATTTACATATGGGGTCAAAGCACCAACGAATGATTGTTTAAGGTTCAGTTTGTAGTGAAATCCACATTAAAGGTATAAATTTTATTAAGCGTACAAAATAAAAGAAAATAATTAAAAACACATTAATTTTTCTAATAACTTTTACTTTTCTATTGAAATACGAGTATTACAATTATAATTAATATTACTCTAAAAAAATAGCAGAATCACCAGTGAATAACCACTACTACCCCAGTAAAAATAATACTCAGATTTAGTTACATCAAAACATTATAAAACACCCTAACACATTAGAATATGGATATATTCAAAGAATCGCATAAGAAATATCATCAAATAAAATACTTACCACACCTTTTCTTATAATAACACTATCAATCTCAGAACAATAATGGGAAGATGCACTATTACCTTTTGACAACTCACAGTTCAAAACTGATAGATTTGTTTCTCACCAAAAGATGTGTCCGCCTACTGCTTTTGTCATAGTTTCTAGTGTTAAAAGTTTTTTGACTGGACACATGTAGCAATTCTTATTATATTGTGTTTTATTAACCGATGGTCATTTACTGGGGGGTGGTCATTTACTGGTGCTTTGACCCTAAGTTATTAATTTTAAAATACCAAGTATTTTTTAATTAATGACCTATATGTTGTGACGGTAGAAGTCAGTGTAGGTTGAAAAAAAAATATGGTCCCAGGTGGGCTACATTATAGAGATAGATTATCAAAAAAATCAACAAGCAAATTTTTAAGATTAAAAAGAATAATGCGGATAACCAAACAAAATACCTACAAACACTTACCATTCCACCAGTTTCGCTCAATCGGCAAGAACATGAGATCTTTCCAAGAAAACAAGATTTTATTGTATTGATTTAACTGTAAAATGGAACAAAAATGACTTAAAGATCTGGATTTTATGAAATAAACAACTCGTTAGTGAAATACAAAATTTTAACAAAGGAAGCAATTTTCTACAAGTACCAAGATTAGTCAATATAAAAATTCAGAATCCTGCCTAGCTAATATGAATGAGTGGTTGACAATAAATTTATCTAAGAAATAAACATTTGTAACAATAATAAAGACAAGTGAAATAGATTCTTGATTGTTTTCTTATCGAGAATCATCTCAATGAAATAATGTTGATTTTACAAAATAATATCCGCTGATGAGACTCGATTTAAGACGTCTTCGGGTGGTGTATTTTTACTCGGCGTTGCCTCAGTTGATGATTTCCCAGAAGATTATTTGTCGACATTTTAATTCAGTAAATGATCGTCTGCTTTCTTGCATTTGTAAATTTGAGTCTCATGATCTTGAAGAAAACTTTAAAATGCTGACATCGATTTTTCCAGATATTTACGAATAAACTTCGTAATAATTAGTGATCCATTCGAATCATGGAGTAAATATACTACATTGTAAAATCTTTATCATCGGACAAAATAGATAAAAGATCGAGTAAATAAAATAAAATAAGGTGGAAAAGGTAGAGAATAAAGGTAGGTAAAGAAATAAAGAAGGAAGGGAACCTGTATGAAATACAATCTCATTAGAATGTGATATCTCTTTCTACAAGAATTTCGGTAATAAATTTAAAACAAATAGGCTTACGTTACGTTGAACGTTCCCTTTCTTGAAGGACTACATTTTTGAAATGTGCGATCTCTTCTCTTCGATTCTTTAGGCGTTAAATGAACTGTTTGTCTCGAGTTTTCAAATGGAAAGGAAATCTACTTCTAATGCACGGATATTGTCTGGATGAGTCACTACCGCGGTCGTCAGATGGCGCTAAATCAGGGAATTTAGAATTATAATCCAGTACTAAAATGCTTTCAAAACGGAGTACGTTGGACTTGTTTTTTACAACGTTACAATGTAAATATTGTTATTACATCATTACAATGGAATTCCATCAAGAATTGTTTATAACTAATCAAAATTAAATAAAATTAATGCAACAGATTTTTTTTTATCTTAACAAAAAAAAAAACAGGTTACATATCCTTACACTTGGTCTCCCACCATACATACGTACATACTTACAACAGGTCCGATGCTGGGACAGGACGATATTGTCCTATCCTCGTGTAAACGCTACTTTATTGAAACACGAGGTATTCGAATGAGGTCGTCAACTTAACATAAAAAAATGTTCCGTTAATTTTATTTTTCCTTCTTTTTCCAATTACATAGATGGCATAAAATTATGGTAAGTTTAATTATTTAATTGTAAAACTTTACTTTTCAAAGTTGAACACAAAGTCAAATTTTCCCTTATTCAAACTACTTACATAATTACAAAGGTTTCAAATTAATTACTATTCGTCAAAAGCGTTTGTCGTTAAATAATTTTTCAAATTACAACAGAAATAGAGAACATTTAAGAGGAGGAAGTATAGGAGTCGAGGCATTTACAGGGTTTTTGAACCGTAATTGACTGGTTTAAGTGGTCACTAAACACACTTTGAAACATTCACCATTTTGTCCATTTCATACATATTTCTTCGATTCTTTAAAGGATTACGCTTTTGACAGATCATAAATGAAAAAAAACCGTGTTGTATGGGGCAAAAAAAACAGCTGATAAGCTCAATAAATGATTGGATCTATTAATACCTTATAATAATTGGGTCTGCAGTTCACAACACCACAATATTATGTAGTATTGGGGAAATATACTCCGAAACTGTCAAAATCAATCAATGCGAAGCAAAACAAAGGAAGGCTTCCGAAATTCGACACAAAAACACGTATTTGAGTATTATGAGTAGTTTTATATTCTAAAATTTTTATTTTATTTATTTATTGAAATCTACAGTCTTAAACAATAATAAGGTAATATAATAGGTACTTAAAAATAGACTGAAAATAATCTCAAACTTATAATTATCAATATACAAGAAAAATGTAACATTTGTCAGTGTGTGAGTTTATGTTCCTTTAAATATGTTTATTTTATTATGATATCAAAATTTTGAATTGGTCAACTATATTATGAAAATCCCTCTCCTCCTCTCTATTTTCTCATCCCTTAACCTTCTAACGAGCTATTTTTTTTTCTCATGTCTTATATAATATATTATTTTTCTTTTTACTGTGTAACATGTTTTCTCATTATATTTGTGAAAAACATTAACTGGATGTATGTACTATTTTTTATATTTTGTATTCTTCTATAACAACTGTTGTTTTTCCTAAATAAATAAAAATAAAAAGTATTTAAAAAATAAATACGTAATGTGACAAAAATACATGTATATTACACAAAAATAGAATTTGGAAAACCATAAATAAAATGTTTGTACATATTTACCATTGTAAATTTAAAATAAAATGAAAAAATAATATTGTATTTACTCATCCACGGTGACAATGCCTGCATGCTGTCGCTGATTTCCCTTTTGAATTTATTATTATTCAAATTGATGATATCACTCGCATTGGCTCCAATAATATTATTATATAAGTTGCATATTCTATAAATGCACGAATTTTTTGCTGCATTAGTGTTTACATCAGTGCAGTAAAAATAACTTAGTATGGCGGGTACGTTTAAGAGGTACATGGAAATTAATTCAACTTAGTAAATTGGGGCAATCAGTAATACCATTTAAAAGCTTAAATAGAAGCATTATGTCAGCAATCGGTCGTCTATTATCCAAAGAGTTTATTTTTGTCGGAAATGACTGGATTTCACCCCCGAGGAGTTGATTAACACATTAGAAAGGACATTTGAGATAAGGGAATCTGAAAGTACAGTGGCCACTTTGCAGACTGGTCCAAGAAAATGTGGAAAAATATTTTCAGGCGTTTCCTAGTATTTTGGTGCAATAATTCAGCCAGGCAAATCTCACACGCATCAACTAAGGTTTTTATCTTCCAAAGATTTGAATCGGATTGCAGACCCACGAACGTTCGAACCCCACTCTACCGCAACTTGATTCTAATTTTCTAATAGTTACTTATTACTTATTTACAACTCGTTAAAAATGCCCCCAAAATCGCAATATTTGGGTAGATCATAATAACCCAAATATTTCCTATTTCTATTTTTTAAAAATGTCATCTCAATTCCCGAAAATCGTCGTTCTGAAGAGTTTATTGAAGAAATACGGATGTTTAACCATGGTCAGTATTCCAATCTAGTTATTCCCAATCAGTGGATATACTGATGAAAATAAAATTAACATACTCAGGCAAAGATACTCATTTTTCGTGACAGCTACAAAACTGTTCAATGCATTTCATAAGGGCAATATAACAGAGATTATTTATTTGAATTTGGTTCGGTTTAAATTTCTATTGAAATTATGGATTCAAAAAAGGAGATTTAAATATAATCTTTTTTAATGAATAGAAAATACTTTTATTTTATTTTTCTCATTTTGATTGACAAAATAATTTGTTCTAGCATAAGTATTTCATTTTTATTTTTTTAATTCTTTCATCTTCTACAAGTATCCTTTATTGATATTAAAAATGAAATGTAAACCCACACACAGGCCATGCCTTTGTGAGAATTTTTATTTTTATCCAATAGTGTTGTTTTGTGTTTGTAACTAATGTAGGTATACCTATTGTAAAATTTAAAGAAAAAAATATAAAAAATAAAAACATTTTCTTTAATGAAAAAATTACAATTGCGTTTGTTTTCTTTTTCATGGGGGGGAAAAGTAAACCATAGTTAAATAGTCATTTTCCAGTTTTTTTAATAAAGATTATCAACATTTTGAAAAATAGAATAATTATTTTTAACTCTTAAGCAGATTAAAAAATAATTACAATGTTTTAGCTACATTGTTTTAAAAAAATATTTAAAAAATAAGTAAATTAGATTTGTTTATTCATAAAAATATTAATTTAAAAGATATTTCATAATTCCTAGAATGGTACCTGAAACGTAAGACTGGTCATCTTACCTTCATGTAACCTCTCACTTCTGTTCAATGTACTTCATAGTCCTAACGCTCCTATATACCTGCGTGAAAAATTTCAACGCTTATCAGTTCATGGTTTACCTCTTTGTTTTAATTCTCAAGGCACTCTCTTAATACCCATCCACAATTCCTCTTTCTTATCTAACTCATATAGTGTCCATGCGGCTCGACTGTGGAATCATCTCCCATCCACCGTCAAAGATGTTACTACATTATATCTGTTTTAATCACGTCCGAAGAAACATTTCCTTTCTCTTCCTTAATCTCTCCTCCTTTTTTTTTCCTCTTTTTTTCCTTTTTCCTATTGAGTTATAGTTTTGATTTAAGACAATTTATAAACAAATACGTTTATTTCTATTTTTATATATCTTTAGCTTTTTAATCTTTTTTTCTATTGAATATGTTCTGTAACTTGAATTATACAAATAAAACTTTTATTTTATTGGTTGGTTGGAAGAAATTGCTATTTGGCAATAAGCTCGCCAATGTACAAATAACATTATCTACAAATAACATTATGTACAAAAAGTTAAATAAATAACAAAAATGATCAAAATATGCTTTGATTGGTGAACCAAAATGTGCCCTGTGCACCATTAGTTGCAGAAAGGCAATGATGATGATGAAATTAGATTAGATACAATAAAAATACATGTACTATACAATAGTTTTAAAAATACAAAGTTATATAATTAATTATCTCGTTTCCTGCATCCATCAACATTCGCCTAGTCAATCTTTTAAGCCGTCCCTTCGCTGTCCAATTGCTCTACATACCAAAACAAACAAAGTACTTTTTTCTTGATTTTTTTGATAATCATTCTTATCTCAGTCTTACGTTTTGCTTTGGATTTGGATATTTGTGCCTATCATACATAGTTTACCTAACAAAAAAAATATTTGTCTTTACACTTAAATTAATATGAACTAACGAAATATGTATATAATTGACATTAATTTTTGCATGTGTATCGTAGTTTTCTAACAAATTTTTGCCAACGCAATATTTAATATTTATAATATTTAAGATGCAGTTATAAGATTGACGTTTATTTTTATTAAATTTCAGTTATACGTCAACTTTAATGTAATAATCCGCTGCCGCGCCCTTACAAGATCAAAATAACTTTTACTAAGCTGACTTAACTCATAAATCGCTAGGAAAACTGAATGTATTTGTGAAACTCCAGAAAGCATTCGCGAATCATAATTTAATCCCTTTATTTGGTAATACATTTTCCATGTAACCACTGAAGGAAAAGTATTTTCCTTCATACCATTAACGGCTACGATGTCAGTTATTCTGACTGAAATCATCTTACGTAATTGAAATAATATGTTCAACATAATTAGTTCTATTCTGATCCTGATTACTTTAACAGTACCACCCATTATATACCGCAAACTTGATATTGTATTATAAATCTAAATGAAATACTTTTTAATAAAATAAATAAAACAACTTTGTTTTTAACCACTAATTTAAAAAAAAAGTCCACCCACCGGTTTCAAAGCAAACATGCTTCTTCGTCAAGGTTTACGTAACTAATGAATTAATTCCTATTTTATTTTTATCATGTTTACTGAATACTACACGTGGACTCAATAAATTAAGGTATGTTTTTTCTTTCTTACACGGGTTGTAATTTGATATCAATATTTTTAAAGCTAGACAGGAGAGGACTAAAAGAAATATTGTTTCTTTGGTTATTAATATTCTTTTTTTATTGTGAGTCGCTTTTTTAATTTCTGAGATTTCTATGTTGTCTTATAATTTTTACTTACATATTCTCAGCATAACAACACTCGGTGGGTCGAAGCATCATCCAAGAAACGTCTCCATCTGGTCCTGTATCTGGCTGCCACCTCTCAGTTTTGCTGCCCCAAAACCCTACAATCTGCCAGAATATTACCCAATATTTACAGTTTCGGTCTACTAATAATTTTTCGCCCTTCTGGCTCGTTAAACAATACTCTTTTTGCGGGCTCCAGACACCCTATGCTGTGCAAATACCCTAGTCCCGGTAAAGATCATAGAGCTCTGTGTTAAATATTTTCCGCCATGTCTGACCATCCTTAATGGGTCTGAGGATTCTGCGGAGGATTTTCCTATCGAAGCAGTCTAAACTTGTTTTGTCATATGAATTTAAAGAATTTTTTTGAACAAGTGTAAAAACTGCTTTTAGTTTTAATTAGTTTAAATATATTATTATTTTTGAAAGCGGTCTGGTTGTTTTAAGCAGAACATAGAATAGACCTTACTGCACCCGATAACATATCTCATTTTTTCAAAAATGTGGACCGGCTGCTTTCAGCATAACTTTGTTTACTTTATATCTAGTTCTACCACAAATACTGTTACGAAGTATTTTGAAGCATAAAGATCATCTTCCTTTCATGAAAAAGATGATCGAAATACGAGTGCGTTGCATTTAGTTTTCACAGTCCTTTATACGTGACGGCCAATCATCGATGGCAGCGCGCACGATATTCATGCTCTATGTCAAAGACAAGAAAAACAATTCGAAGGGGTTTTCAGAAGATCCTGTCCAATTGTATGAATAGCAGATCTGGGTTTCCAGACGGTTAATCTTTAACTAAAACAAGTGCCAGACTCTAGAATGAGAGACCTCTTCATATAAAAAATGTACCTTCTTGGTCCTTATTAATAAAGGCTCAAAACATGATTTGGTATTTCTTACGATATCGATTTTGTTCTTTTTTCGGTGATACCGTGTGTGTTGGATTTATTCCAACGTTTTGGCTACCATTGCAGGAGCCATCTTCTGGGTAAACTGAGTGTTTTGTTGAAAAATGTATGTGTTTAAGTACTAATCATTTGTACCGTGTCGCAGTCGGCAGTAGGCACAATTCTATTTATTTTTGTAGTATGTACTGCTGGGAACTATGTTGAGTTTAATTTCAACCCGTCGTCTTTGTTTATTTTATTTGGGTATCTCTATTTCAATTGCCTCTTTTATTATTCGTGCACTGTAATTACTGGATTTATGTCAAATTTTCGGTTCAAAGGCGAAAAAATGTCTGGCGTCTATAAAGTGTTCCGCTATTGCAAATTTGTCAGGATGCCCAAGTTTACACGCTCTTTTATGTTTGTCAATCCTTTTCTTTGCTGTGCGCCCTGTTTGTCGCCCCATCACGTCCTTGGCAACTTAGTTTTTAAACAGCTTCCGTTTCCAGGGGATTCTTATCTTTTGGGTTCAATAAATGGTTCTTTATTTTTCCCACTGTCCAAATTGGAACAACGTTTGGGATATTACTTTTAGTAATAAATTCGATAATGTGCACATATTTTAAACATAAAGTTTAAAATTAAACGTTTTAATAATAATACAGTAACAATTTTTTTTTTTTTTACTTATAGGTTGAAATTAATAAATTAATCCAATTTGTTGGAAAAATTGGCCAAAAATTGGACATATACATAGTTTGTGCTACGCAACTAGTTGCTACTAAACATTTGTACTATTTTAATATCATTTTTTTTAATTCAATGTTATATCATGCTTGTTGAACAAATATTGTTATCATAATAAGTAGGACACTAAAAGCACTAGTTTTTAATCAATAAATTAATAATCGGCCTCGTGGTGTAATGGTCAGCGCATTTGCCTACCACGTGAGAGGTTTCCGGTTCGATTCCCGACATGGTTGATATGAAATATTTATTTTGTGTTTTCATACTAGAATATTTCATAGTTTTTGGATTGACACGCTGCGATTGGTGTAGACAAGAACTGGATTCAACTCCCCGGGGAGCTGTTTATATTAACATATTACAACAGAGATGAAAAACATTCAAGAGAAGGTAATATCTACAAAAATTTGGACAAACTCAAAATATTGTTGATAAATTACCTATTCCATGAAAAAGTATAGAAACTAAAAAAAACATTTTCAGGCGTTGCCTAGTATGCAGGTGAAATAATTCAATTAGACGAATCTCACTCGCATAAATAAAGGTTTCAGCTCTTTAACTTCACAAACATCAACAGATAAAAGAATCAAAGGAATATAGATGTTCAAATATAGATAGAATGTTACACAGTGTGTAAAGTGGCCACTTAAACCAGCCATTGACAGGTCATAAGCCCTGTAGATGCCTAGACTTCTATATTACCTTCTCTTGAATGTTCTTCATCTCTGTTGTAATATGTTAATAATTTGTTCATGTTGGGTTCCTAAATAATTGATGAACAATATCTGAACACAACAAATTGTAATTATTTTACTTATTTGTATTGTTTATTATTTGTGAACCGCAACAAATAAAATAAATAAATATTATTCCAGTGAACATGAAATTATTCTGGGAAATATAAGGACGTTTCCCAATATACAACAGGTGTTATTAGGTACCAATAAATAGAACACATTTTCTATTTAAGTAAATGTAAACATATGCGTTTGCCATACAAACGATTTAAGTACGTATTTTTGTAGAAGTATAACAAACATTTCGATGAATTATTGGCTCAGACAAATGCAGGAATGCTTTGAGTATAAACTTCATTGCTTTACCCTTATCCCGCGTGTACTGAGCATAAAGCATTGCATTTATGTGATTTTCACATTTTAACAATCTTTAACAATAAACGTTTGTTTTTTCAGATAGCATTAAATAATTAAGACAAAAGTTTTACTGGGTTCATACTTCTAACGTGTTTTAACCTCTTGAGACCTTAGGCAAACTTGGTACCAGGAAAAAACTGTTTAAATGATAAGAATGGAAAAATAAAACCAAAACAATGAGATTGGACAGTTTGTTTTATTTTATTTTTATTTTATTTTATTTCATTGGAAACAGACATTTATAAATGGAAATAGACATTTATAAAATACAATTATATTATAAATACGTATCATGAATTCCAATTACAGGCTTCCACATAATATTGTTATTGTAAATGTTGTCACATAAAAATTACATAAAATAACTAATCATACAAAACTTATAATATTACTAAAAATGTAAATGTAATACATATTATAAAAAATATATCTACTTGA
The DNA here is from genome assembly GCF_059751315.1 of Micrasema longulum. Lineage (NCBI taxonomy): Eukaryota > Metazoa > Arthropoda > Insecta > Trichoptera > Brachycentridae > Micrasema > Micrasema longulum. The sequence goes on along the minus strand of NW_028277465.1, from coordinate 1,359,560 downwards.
ATATTGGTGACACAGTTGCATATCTTTATATATATCATTCCTCTGTACGTGTGATGTCACTGTACTCTTCCTAAACAGCCTAACCGATTTACGGACGGTTTTCAGAGAAATATAGATCTTTGCGCTGTGCGTGTTCGTAGATATTAAAATCTTCAACGGAATATGTAAAAAAGATGTTAGGAGCATAAATGTTTTATTCATCGATCTACCAGGGTTGCATTTGAGGAGAATGCATTTGCAAAAAAATAGAAAGATGTTGTTTTTTTGTTGTTTGTTTTTGATTGTTTACAAACAGCATTTGTTTTTGTGAATCTCAATCAGATTTTTTCTTTAAATTCCTTATAATTTCTACCCTTTTGATCTTTTGATTGGATTTTTGGTAACACTAAGATAATATTAAATTCAAATTTTTAAAAATCATATTCCTACATAAGTACACCACTTTGTTGGTGAGACAACCGGAGTTTAACATTGGCAAAAAGAATGCCATATTTGAAAAAATATTGTTTTTATGTTTTGGAATTCCACCATAAACAAGTACCTACTAATCAATGAAAAGTATTTTTTCAAGCTAATAGCAGGCAAACCAACGGTTGGGCAGGACAACGTCTGTCGGGTCCGCTATTGTGTTATAAATACATTTCATAAATTCCAATTAGAGGCTTCCACATAATATTGCTATTGTAAACGTTGTCACATAAAAATTATACATAACATAAAATAACTAATCATACAAAACTTATAATATTACTCAAAATATACATATTAATAAAAATATATCTACTTTTGAATATTGGTCACTCAGTAGCATATTTTAATATAAAGTTCAACTTTAGTTGACCATACGGTGTACATTTATTATATGCCTACATACAGAATGAGGAACTTCAGCCCTTCGGGAAATTGGATACAAAAAATGTTTTCTTACGCGGGGTAAAAATTAGAGCATTAAATTGTACAGCAAAGTTTCTTGAAAATGTACAGAAAAAATAATAAAAAATATTTTGATAAAAACGCACTACTTTAAATGACGTCACTGGTTCATGTGAATCAACCTATGATCTGAGAGCTATGGAAGATTTCCGGTCTGCTTGTCGCTTCTGGACCAATAGGAAGAACTGAATGAGAATAAGCGGAAATGAACCTCTGACGTCACACGCGGAGTTATTTCAGAAATACAAAACTTTAAAAAAACGTAGCGCCGATAATACGATATGTAAAAATTAAATTTTGACTTAGTTTAACAGTCTATTAACAAATAAAAAAAATTGAAAAAAACCACTGAATTTCCTCATTGCACATAACCTGCATATTATAGGCTGCAAATTCAAGGCGCAACATCAAAACTTGAATTTTTTTTTGGAAATTTCATGTTTAAAGGAAGATAAAGATATTTTATTAATATCAATACAATTTTAATTCTGATTACACATATTGCAGGTTCGATTAACAAATGAATTTTGAAAAGATTTAGTGGAACATTTAACAATCCTAATGTTTGTAGACAAAGAATATATCTCACCCACTAGGGAGTTATTTAGATAAGAGTGAGACAACAGAGAGGGTGAACATTTTAGAGAAGAAAAAATGGATGTCTAGGCATTTTTAAGGATAGTGGTTATTTGACAATTTAAATAAAAAAAATACGCATTGTGTAACAATGCCTCGAGGGAAACCTGGGGGCATTCTGGTACTCCGGAAAGAAAATACTAATATTTTCTATCACTGTTGACATAAAAGGGTTTGAACTAGGTGATTGATTAATTTATTTACTTTATTCACGTGGCCAAATCAAAGATGATAGTGTTTAACCGAAACCCTCACAATAATGCTGTATTGCAAATAAATGGTCAAACAATAGAGAAAGTGACTAACTTTAAATACCTCGGCAGTCAAATCACTTCTGATCTGGATCCGGATAAGGAAATTAGATGCTGAATAGAAATAGCACGATCAGCATTCAATGGCATGAAATCATTCTTCTGCAGTGATAGTCTTAATTTAAAACTGAGACAGAGGATAGTCAAGTGCTATGTGTGGTCAATACTGCTCTACGGGGTTGAAACATGGACTCTCAAGGTGAACTCCATGAACTGATTAGAGGCTTTTGAAATGTGGCTTCACCGGAGAATGCTGTAAATCCCGTGGACAGATTTAGTGACCAACGTGAAGGTGTTGAGACGAGCCAATGCCGAAAAAGAACTACTGTCCTCAATAAAACAGAGAAAACTCGCATATCTGGGCCATATCATGCACGGAAGCAAATATACGCTTCTACAGCTTATTATGATGGGAAAGATCGAGGGAAAGCGTGGGGTTGGAAGGCGACAGATGTCCTGGCTGAGAAACATCCGCGACTGGACGGGAGTGCGTGGGGTTGAAGCGCTGTTCCAGTTGGCGCAGGACCGGAATGCCTACTCTAGAGTGATCGCCAACGTCGGGGAGACCTGATATGGCACAGAAAGAAGAAGACTTTATTCATACATTCCCTTGTCCCTACCATGTAGACGATAAGGAGGCTTAAGGCGACAATGAAAGGGACTTTAAATGTTTTCAATGTAAATATTTGTTCGCATATTTGCTTACAAAATTTGAAATATTAATTTATGGACTTTTCCATATGGTCCATTCAAGAGGCCAAAGTATCAGCTAAAAAATATGAGACGGTTGACGCTGTAAAGATTGCTCTTCGCTGAGAATGGGACATAATACCATCAGCCCACATTCGTGCAGCGTGTGAAGCCTTCTTGGACAAATTCGATGCTTTTATCTGCGCTAAAGGTGGCTACATTACACAATACCATTTTTTTTTATTTAAATGATTTTACGATACACTGAAGTTTTTAAATTAAAAAAAACTAAATTGACAAAATTACAGAATTTTTAATTGATACTTCGTGTGCCAACCTCTTTTTTTTAATTTTGTTAATTCATTCATTTAAAAATACTTGTAATAAAAAATATGTTTAAATACAGAATGTCATCACACACATTCAAAGTTTGGCGGTTTTCTGCAAAAAGCATAATTTTAGTTTTGTGATTAGCCAGACCTAAAATATCACCAAAATTCCTTTAACATATAATTCAATTATTTTTAAGTTATTGTAACAAAAAAACTAAGTGAGTCATCACAATTAAGTACCCTTATATAAATACAAAATAATATTATGTCGAATACAAAATGACATAACGTACATTAGATATACTGGGGCTGTCTGTTTTCTGTAAAAAGCACATCTTAGGTTGTGTAATTAGTCAGATTTTAAAAATCATTAAAACTGGTCAAAAACATAATTAAATAATTGTTTGTCTTGTATAAAAACGAAATTATGCATTATTTATCATTTATCAAAGTGAAAAACATTCTGAAATTTCAATACGCTACAAAAAAAAATGCTTGCTTGTATGAGAGAATCCTAAGAAGAACATTTAGTCTTTAAAATGGATTTGGGTGTGTGGTGGATATTTTCAATGTACATCAGGACTATTTCGGCTTAAGTTTTCAGCTGCGAGAAGATTACAAACTGGCTCTCTTAATTGCTGCAGTAAGAATGAAATCGCTTGACGAGTGGCAAATCAGATGGGACTCAGCGGCTACAAGGAAACGAACTCACTCTTCCCGAGCATTCATTGCAGAATAAAGTTCAAGCCCCTTAATATGAGTCACTACGATCCAACTAGTAACGGGTCATGGCGAATTTAGGGGCAAACTCTATGAGTTCTCCCTTGCTGAAAATCATACTGGGCATGAGACAGCTAAACACATCCTTCGGAGGTGTCCAATTCTTGAAATGGTAAGTGAGACGATGTTCGATACCTTGATGGAAGTAATGAGGCCAACAGGTAATTTCAATTTCTTTTGCAATATGAATGATTTTGGTAAACTTACAAAATTTTCCAACGCATGGGTAAAAACGTGGGATACCCTTCGAGGAATCTAAGTCTCCATTGTTTTTTATTATAATAGGATAATAGTCGTATGATATTCATGGTGGCAATGCAATGAGGAACTTCAGCCCTACGGAAAATTGGATACAAAAAATGTTTTCTTGCGCGCTGTAAAAATTGGAGCATTAAATTGTACATTAAAATTTCTTAAAAATGTACGAAAAAATATATATATATATATATTTCAATACAAACGCACTACTTTGAATGACGTCATTGGTTCATATGAACCATCCAATAATATAAGAGGTTTGAAGGATATCCCGTTTGGTCACCGTAAACAAACCAATCGGAAGAACTGTCATAGAACAACTTCTGACGTTGCACGCGGAGTTGTTTCCAAAATACAAAACTTTAAAAAATCATTGAGTTATTTCAGAAATACAAAACTTTAGAAAATCATGACGCTGATAATAAGATGAATAAAAATAAAATAAAAACAAATTTTCCTTAGTTTAATATTCCATTAACAAATAAAAAAAGACACAGAACTTCCTCATTCTGACTTTCCATGCAAGAAGGCAGTATTGAGCAAACAAAATGAGTTTCTAATGCCGTCTGATAAATAATTGATTTCTTTCTAAACAACTAACTCCAGTAAATAAATTTACAATGAAAAAAAAACAGTTGTGATAAAGACACGACAAAAAAATTCTAAATACATAAAACTTCCATTCAATCAAAACTTTGATAATGTTTGTTACTACCTTCTTGCTTAGAAGTATTGTCCATTTCCGTAAAAGGGAAGAGGATTTATCTACTAATACACTAATGAGTAGGGCTGGAAAGCGTGTATCGGCGGGGGGTTGGGCTGAGTTGCTTCTTCTAACTTACATACCCTATGCCGTCGGAATTTGGAAAATTAGATTAAATTAGTGACAGATAAATTGACTATGTTTACTGAGGTGCACTGGCGGGTAAGAAGGGAATTAAAAGCAGTAAACGACAAATTTTAAAAACGCTATTCTTTTGTAAAAGAAGAATATTGTTTTTTAATTAACCATTTACTAAAGCTTAAAATTTGTGTTTGCAATGTGCAGATCTAAAAAGAAGTCGGAAGACCTATTAAACAGATCCGGGTAAGTGGCTGGAACTTTCAATGCACAACATTCACTTCACACGGATCAACCGATGGATAAATTGAAGAAATATGATTGTTCAAACATAGGCAAAATAATTAATGATACACAGTGTGTAGAATAGCCACATAAACCAGCTTATAACATCTCTTCTGGCTTGTTAATTCGTAGAATTTCATATTCCCTTCTCTAAAATGTTATCTCTCTCTCTGTCGTAATGTTTTTAAAAAATATTTTTTCATAAAATTAAAAGATAATTATAATATTTATTTGTTGCAATTGAGAGGTAAAACATTTTTGAGAAGGAATTATTGAAGCATAAACAATTACAAGGCTTATGACTTGTCATTGGCTGGTTCAAGTGGCCACCTTAACACTTGCTGTGTAACATTCACCATTCTGCCTATGTTTAATCATCCACATTTTCTCATTCGGCCGAACCATTCACCTACTCGGTAACGCCTGAAAACATTTATTTTTTTTACTTCTTATTGTACCAATTAGTATGTAGTGTAATTAAGTTTTGAGATATAATATTTTTATTTTATCAAACCTTTTAGACAAATAAATAAACTTATAAATTTTAAGGAGCCCGCTTCATGGTAATAGCCTGTACTGTTTTAGATAAAAATACAGTGGTTTTCATACATACTAAATTATCGCTTTATTTTCAGTATTTATTTTGTTTATTCATTTTTTCAATTTTAAACAAAGATTAATAATTAAAATAATGGCAACTTACTGTTACTTAATCGACATTTATCTTTTATAAAAAAAATCTAGTTCAATTACTTGGAAAGTAGAGCATTTACATTATATTTGTCAAATATTTTTTAACAAAAATGCAGACCATGTGAACTGCCGTTAGACGCCATTAGACGTCACACATGAAAATTGGCATGATTCTTTTATATCCTGTGCCCTTCTGTCCAACACCGTTTTCTAAGAAAAGTGGCATGGTTGCTCGGATTACAAAGGGGTAATTATCCTTATTTTGAAATAGAGCAATCTCTTAATCTGTCTTCATTGGAGAGACGTAGAACTAAGATGAACCTTATATGCATTTTCAAAATACTTAATGCTTTTAGTGGTGTCCCATCTCTGTTGCAGTCGATTTCTTTTCATGTTTCCAACCGTGTCACCAGAAGTCAAAATCTTCTATTTATAAAATCTTCTAAGAGCAACTTTGGTTTTTATGCCCCAATGTCCAGAATGTGTAGATTAGTCAATTCATCACACGACTTGGAATTTTTTGGGATAGATCTTCCGGCTTTTCGTAGATCTCTTCGCGACTAAACAGTGTGGGATGAAGTTGGATTGGCATGGTTTAGCTCAAAGTTTTTGGTCTTTCGTTTTTTTTTTGAGTATATTGTATACAATTATTGTTTTGCCCTTGTTTGTCTTTGCTAAATAGTTTTATGTTTTTTTTGTTCAGTTTCTTGCATTTATGTTTCTTCATGTAACTGTTGTAATTGGCTTAGGCCGTATATATAATAAATAAATAAATATACCTACATATATGTGTACCCGGGGACACCAGTAATCTGTTAATATTAGATTTTGTTCACATTATATAAGAAATGTTTTCCAAACTTATGCTAAAAAAAACGTTAATACGACGTTAAAAATGTTTTTCGGAAGTATAGGAGTCGCTAAAAGTTTTTCTTTGAGGAAATTGCCAAGCGATATTTTTGAAAGTAATTACTCATGACAAAAATTGTTTGTCGAAGAAATGTTTTTAAAAATGTTTATCAAAGACGGCCTCCGTGGTGTAGTGGTTAAGACGCTTGACTCACGCACGGAAGGTTCCGGGTTCAATTCCCGGTGAAAATATAATTATTAAATGTGATTTTTTAAGCCTAGGTGTTCTGTACTGTAATTCACCACTACAATTGGGTCTACTGGCCTGTTGTAATGCAAAAAAATGTTTCTAGTGTAAGCCATTAAAAATGATTTATTACGAAATTCAGTTTGAAGCGCTAACTTGTGATTTAATGTAACAAAAAGGATCTAAATAATGTGCTATTTGAATTTCAGTGCATTGCCATATGCACCACTGGGTACAGATAGACAAACTATGAGGATAATTTTTTTTGTAAATCTCATATACGTACATTTATTGTCAAAATAGTCGGGAGCATGGTTTAAAAAAAATCATGTTTAGGCTATTCATTTATCCCCTCAGCTAATTTACTGCACAATTTTAAAGGCTTGAATTATCCAAAAACTTTGATCAATTAATACATGCATCACTAAAATTTATATATTTTGAAGTGCTGTTGTTTTCTATAATAGATTAAAAATCAATAAATGTAAATATGTAGGGAAGGTAACCCCAACAGAAAATCCACCAGAGAAGGCAACGGGAAACCACTCAGGTCATCTTTTCCCAGGAATCACTACGGCGAGTACGTCAATAAGCAATCGTCCTGGCTGCAAAAGGTAAAATTAGCGCAGGACAGATATATATGCTTTCGCTGTAGTGATCGCCAACGTCGGGGGGACCCGGCAAGACACCAGAAGAAGAACAAATATGTTTGCCTATGTTAAACTATCAGTGGCGAATCGTCCAAATAAATTATTATGCACAGCTTACCATTATACTTGACTTTCGATAAAAATGTTTTATATTAACTGTGTTTATGAGAAAATAAATAGAATAATTGTTACTTATTATAAATTACCACCACCGTTTATATCTTCCTTACAAAAAAAATACCAATAAAGTGCGCCCAGTGCCCAGCCCGTTCTCAGTGAACGATGAAACTTACCTATTTGAAACTAGCGCATTTTTCCATACAAAAAAATACATTTCATTTTACATCTTTAACCCAGCTGTTGTTTTTTCGTACTAAAACAAGCTAACATATTACAAATGTTATTTGGGGATTCTCTATTTGGAAACTAGCATTTTGATAATTTTTTCCGAGGGACTATTTTTCTTTGATATGATACCTACCGTTGACATATTATGTATGACGTAGGACATGTGGCGTTCAAAGTGACCGTTTTTGACTGATCTTTGTCGACATTTTAATCACAATGGAAACATCTGCCGAATATAATTGTGGTAATTTTTAATAAACTTTAGTACAAGTGTTGTATTGAAATAGTGTAGAAAAAAGCTACGTGTATCGTGAAGTCAATAATAATTGTTGTTTGAGTTGATTTTCACAGAATCACAGAAAACATATTCATCCATGATTATATTATTTATGTATTATATAATTATATGGAAGTATAAACTAATAAACATTTTTTGCAAATTACCTATTTAAAAAAAAATATCGCTCTCCAGCATTGGTAGCTAATTTCCCGCTTAAACAATAAAGTAACAACTAACAATTAAGTTTTCAGCTCTTTAACTTCACGAAAACCAACAGATGGAAGAATTGCAGAAACATGGATGTTCAAACGTAAACAAAATGATGAGTGTATAAAGTGGCCACTTAAACTAGCCAATGACAGGTCAGCAGTCATGTAAGTGCCTTGAATTCCATATTCCTTTTCTTTAATGTTCTCCATCCCTGTTGTAATTTGTTAAGCATATACTTTTATTTCGACTTGCTCATTTTTATTTATAAAAAATTGTGTTATTTTAGCACTTATTTTGATTTTTTTATATCTATCGTATTCTTCCATTATTTTCCGTTATTTTGATTTTATTAAAATGAATACTCACACACAGGCCATTCTTTTGTGGGTTTTTTTTGTGCTTGTTTGATGTTTATTTTTTTGTATTTGTAACTTATGTTTACCTATGCAAAGAAAAACATAAAATAAATCAATCAAGTTAAAAAATGCCATCTTCAGAAAAGAAAAAACAGAATAGGTGTCGGCCCAAATAATTTTATTCTCATACATATTTAAAAAAAACAAATCGGTTCATTTTTGGGGTTCGAAAAACGGGACTACGAAACTTCAATTTTGTCAATTTAAGTCAGACATAATCAGTCCAACCATTCGTTTTCTTTTTCGCACAATATCGGGTAGGCATCTGCGGGAAAGTAACAAAAAAACTATGTTCAACTATCTATTCATCAGATTTCTCTTCCACCGCATTTCCTCTTGAGCGGAGTGTTGCTGTGTTAGATTTTACACAGTATATTTATTTACATTGATTCCGAAATAGCTAGCTGGTCCCAGCTGGTAAGTAGTAAGGACTACCTAGACAAAGAACAATAAATTGACATCAGATTATTAATGATTCACTTTGGAAATAGTCCAGATCTATAGGAACAATAAATACATCAAAACCAGTATTTCATAAATTCATAATACTTACAATGATTAACGTTCTTATGATTATAACTTAAATCTAGGTCGTTTATTTAAGATATTATGATGTCATTAACCCATCAAGCACAGTGTACTTTATTTTATTTATGTAACATCTTATACATAAATAGCGGATTCGACAGACGTTGACCTGCCCGAACGATGGCTTGCCTGCCATTAG